>NC_081414.1:115228262-115540762 GCF_030272615.1 Cryptomeria japonica | reverse complement strand
ATAATTCCAATGAGTGGATTATTGACAGTGGCTGTTCTCACCATATGACTGGTGACCGGAGTAAGTTTCTATCTCTGGAAAAGTATGATGGTGGTGTGGTTCATTTTGGTAATGATGCACCATGTATGGTAAAAGGTAGAGGGTCCATCTCTCTGAATGGAAGAAGTAGTGTTGACAATGTGTATTGGATAGAAGGTCTTAGGCACAACCTTTTGAGTTTTTCTCAACTGAATGATAATGGACTCACTCTGGAATTTAGAAATGGAGTGTGCAAAATGAAGGGAAAGAATGGTGAACTGATGGCTACCGGTATGCAGACCAAAGGTAACCTATTTCAACTAAATGCTAATGTTAGTACATGTCTTATTAATAAGTTTAAGGATAGATGGATATGGCATAGGAGACTCTTCCATGTAAACTTTGATAATATTGTGAAGGCCAGTAAGATCAAGGCAGTTAGAGGATTGCCTATACTGAGAAAACTGGAGAATCCTTTGTGCAGAGAGTGTCAACTGGGGAAAATGTCTTCCTCAACCTTCAAAGGTAAACCTTTCACTGTAGATAATTTACTTGATCTTGTGCATACTGATTTGTGTGGTCTTATGAAAACTAGGAGTGTGCAGGGAGATAGGTATTTTATGATTCTTACTGATGATTGCTCAAGAATGATGTGGGTCACATTCTTGAAGGACAAATCTGAAGCTTTTGGAAAGTTCAAAGCCTTCAGAGCACTTGTAGAAAAAGAAAGCGGTAAGAGGATTAAGTGCTTAAGAACTAATCAAGGAGGAGAATTCACTTTCGGTGAATTCAAAAAATATTGTGAAGAGAATGGCATCAAGAGGCAAATGTGTGCCCCCCGGACTCCACAACAGAATGGCCCAGCAGAGAGAAACACCCAAACTGTGGTTGAAGCAACTAGAACTATGTTGATCCAAGGAAAGGTTGCTCACACCTTTTGGAGAGAAGCGGTGAGCACTGCAGTCTACACAATGAACCTAGTACTCATAAAAAAGGGCAAGGATAAAACACCTTATGAGTATTGGACCAGTAAGACACCAGTGGTAAGTTACTTCAGAGTATTTGGTAGTAGATGTTATATCAAGAGGAGTGAACATCAGAGCAAGTTTGATGCTAAATGTGATGAGGGAATATTCTTAGGGTATTCCACAAAGAGCAAAGCTCTCAAATGTTTCAACAATAAGACTCAAAGAATTTTTGAAAGCATCAATGTTAGAGTTGATGAAACCTCTGAGAAATATGAGGAAACTGACACTGAGAAAATAGGAGATGAACTGGTAGTAACCTTCTAGGAATCGGTTGCAAAACAACCAAGCACCAGTATCAGTGCTCCTACACTGGTGGATGCTGATGCTGATGAAGATGAGGATGAAAAAGAAAAGCAAGAGGAAACAACTAAGATCATTCCTAGGTATGTAAAGCTGAATCATGATCCAAAGCAGATCATAGGAGACAAGGATGCAGGAATTCTTACAAGAAGAAAGATCAGAGAAAACTCTTGCATGATCTCTAAATTTAAGCCTAAAACATTCAGAGAGGCACATAAAGATGAAGACTGGATCAAGGCAATGGAAGAGGAACTTGACCAGATAGAAAAGAATAGTACATGGTCTTTGGTACCTAGACCCGAGCATAAAAATGTCATTGGCACCAAATGGGTTTTCAGAAATAAGCTGAATGAAGATGGATCAGTGGTTAGAAACAAAGCCAGATTGGTGTGTAAAGGATATGCCCAAGAAGAATGAGAAGACTATGGAGAAACCTTTGCTCCAGTAGCATGATTGGAAGGAGTTCGTATGCTTCTTGCATATGCAACATTCAAGGGATTCAAAGTATATCAAATGGATGTAAAGTCTACATTCCTGAATGGAATACTAGAAGAGGCAGTGTATATAGAGCAACCAGATGGGTTTTCCCTATCAGAAGACAGTGACATGGTGTGTAGGCTACATAAGGCCTTGTATGGACTAAAGCAGGCACCTAGAGCATGGTATGAATGCTTGCACTCCCATCTTGTGAAGATTGGATTTAAGAGAACAAGTGAGGATAGTAATATCTACCTGAAGTCAGAAGGAGATCAGATTCTGATCTGTGAGGTATTTGTTGATGACATAATCTTTGGATGAGATGACAAGATGAGTCATGATTTTGCAGATGAGATGTAAAAGGAGTTTGAGATGTGACTTATAGGGGAGATTAAGTTCTTCATTGGACTGCAGATTCAACAATTGAAAGATGGAATCTTTATCACTCAGTCCAAATATGTCAAAGAGGTGTTGAAGAACTTTGGCATGGAAGATAGCAAACCGGTTAGAACACCGATGGTGACCGGTTGTAAGTTATCCAAAGATGATGACTCAGGATTGGTAAATGAGAAGGAATATCGATCAATGATTGGTAAATTGCACTATGTAATACATAGTAGACTAGACATTGCACATGCTGTGGGCATTGCTGCACGGTTCCGGAAAAGCCCAAGAGAATCCCACTTGGTAGCAGTCAAGCAAATTCTGAGATATCTGAAGGGAACTATTGACTATGGATTATGGTATCCATATAGTAATGATTTCAACTGAAAGTGTTTACAGATGCTGATTGGGCTGGTAATATGGACGATCGAAAGAGCACAACCGGTGGTGCATTCTTTCTTGGTGGAAGATTGGTCTCATGGATGAGTAAGAAACATAGCTGCATCTCTCAATCTACAGCAGAAGTAGAGTATGTTGCAACTTTTATGAACTACACCCAGACTATTTGGATGAAGCATGTATTAAATGGCTTCAAAGTTCCTGTATCTGAACCAGTAAGTATATTTTGTGACAACACAAGTGCGATTAACATCTCCAAGAATCTAGTTTTACAGTCTAGAACCAATCACTTTGAGCTTAAGTATTATTTCTTAAGGGAAAAGGTTCAGAACAAAGAAGTTGTACTGGAACATGTTTCCAGTAAGGAACAGTTAGCAGACATATTCACCAAACCTCTACCGAAGGATACCTTTACCTATTTGAGAGGTGAATTAGGGGTGCTGCCCCTTCAAGAGGTGAACTAAAGGTGTGTGCTCCACATTAGTCAGGACTTACATTGATATATTTTTCTCAGGATTGGTGTGTTGAAGGATGCTACTCCTTAGGGGGAGCAACATAGTAGAACATAGATGCTTATGCCTTCACTTTAGCATTGTTGTCAAAGGGGGAGAAGATGTGAAGCGGAGAAGATTTCTGCAGTATTGGGGGAAAAGTTGTGAAGCTTAGAGATATCTTTGTATATTGCCATCAATGCCAAAGGGGGAGATTGTTGGCATATGTGTAGTGTATGTTGACATGATGATATTGTGTGTTGTCATTGATGTCAATATGATGAAGAGTGAACCAGTATATTAAGTAAGCACTTGCAAGAGAACCGGTATATGTGAAAAAGTGAAGCGGTATGTCTGTCCAAGTGAACCGGTATGTTGGAATGTGAATCGGTATATGGAATGTTTTGTATCAAGGTTTCATATGGTATAACTACTGGTTGGTAGTCTTAGCTTTAGGGTTTCCAGTTGAAGTGTTCTACGCCTTTGTGATTCAACCGGTGAAATTTGGTAATGTGTTAGCATTGGAATGAAGAACAGACTGTGTTGCCATGTCAGCCTTGTGCACGTGAAGGATCTTGCATGAAGGAGATTGATCCTATCTACCTCAGGAATGTGTAAAGTCTCTATAAATAGTGGAGAATGCGTGATGGGTTATCAGTCTCCAAGAAGTGGTGAAGAACGAACGATGGAGAAGATCTTGAGATCTATTCAAGACCTTTGTATTCAAAGCAAAGTGTTCAATGGTTAGGATTGAACTGACTGAATTGCTCAACCTATATGTTTAGGGCTTAGGGTTTATGCTACCGACCTTTTGGTTTCCTATAAGGTCGATGTTGTGTTTCATGTTGAGGTTGTTGGCAAATGTTGTGAGTGTATCTAAGTGCAGAGATATGTGATTCTTGCCAGACCAGATAAGAGAATAGATACCTGTAGAGTGTGAGTGCAAAATATGTGAACAAAAGCGGATCTGTATTGGCATTGAGTGCTATTACCAGATCATTGTATACTTGTTGATCTCTAACCACTTCAACAGTTGGAAAATCCCTTAATAGGGTAGCTTTAACCAACTTGTTGTAAATCCTTTAACAGGGTGACTCAAAATCATCGAGTTCTAAAATCTTCTAACAAGGTAACCTTTAACAGGTTTTAATCCTTAACTGGGTATTCTAGCCATCCCTTAACTGGGTGATCCCTAGTAGGATCGGTTCCTATCAGAACTTGTTGTAACAGTCTTTAACCGGACTAGGATCCTAATAGAGCGGACTTCAAAAGAGTTCAAGAACAACTTATGGGTATTCATCCCCACCGTGGTTTTTCCTAGTTGGGTTTCCACATGAAAAATATGTGTGTTATGTGTGATGCTTTTCATGTGATGCTTTGTTATTCTCTGTTAAGCTATAAAGCATGTTGAACTAGTAAGTCTTTACATTTCTAACGTCGTATTACTAGTGTATGCATATGGGTGAAGTGGAAATAAGATGTTGGACTGTGTGGAAAGCTAAGTTACTAGTTTATATATTTCACTGTGCTTAACCGGTAGTACTCTGGTTTTGACCGGTGTTATTGCTTGCTAGTCAAAGTGCAGGGTTCTTAGTCATACCGGTTCAAGGAAAAGTATTTTTATCAGTATTGATTCACCCCCCCCTCTCAGTACGAGTTTGGTACAAACGATTCATCATTGATTATGCTCTCTGCAGAAGAAGACATCTATCTGCTATGGTTAGTACAAGGTCAAACTTGAAGCAGCAAGTGTTGTGGAATCTTTTTGGAGATGAGCATTACCTAAGGGTTAAGCAAGCCTTGGGAGTAGATCCTTCAAATCACCGATTTGATGGATATGAACTGGAACTTGGTGGTATTTTGAGATACCAAGGAAGGATGTATATTCCTGAAGGTGGAAAATTAAGGAAATTAATATTGCATGAGGTGCACAATCATCTTATTTAGGACATCCTGGAGTGATAAAGATGGCAGGTGAATTGAGAACTTTGTAGTTTTGGCCTAAACTCAGGAAAGAGGTGATTGAGTATGTGGTACAGTGTTTGGAATGTCAATAAGTGAAAGCTGAGCATGTTTATCTGACAAGACTTTTATTTCAACATGTTATACTTGAGTATAAATTGCAAGCAATCAATATGGATTTTAGCCAAGGGTTACCTATGGGAAAAAACAAGCATGATACCATCTTAGTAGTTGTGGACAAGTTGAAAAAAGTTGCACATTTCATACCTAGAAATATAAAGGATGGATCATTTATTCTTGCAAAGAAATTTGTGCAAGAAATATCTCAAATGCATGGTGTACCAGAAACCATTATTTTAGATAGGGATACCAGGATGACATCTAGATTTTGGACAACATTGAATGCATCTTTGGGAACCAGAATGAACTTTAGTTCAACATATTATCCTTAGACTAATGGCCAGACAGAAAGGGTTAATCAGGTTGTGGAGGATCTTCTACAGATGTATTGCATGGATTAGCAGTACAAGTGGGAGGAGTATTTGCCTTTCGTTGAGTTTGTATATAACAACTCCTTTCACACATCTTTAGGGATGGCACCTTTTGAGGCACTCTATGGATGAAAGTGTCACACACCCATTAGTTGGGATATAATGGAATATAGGATCATTATTGGTCTTGATTTACTCAAAGAAATGGATGAGCATATGAATTTGATTAGGACTTGATTGAAAGAAGAAACCAATAGATAGAAAAGATATGCTGATAGAAAGAAGACTTTCAGATAGTCTGTTGTAGGAGATAAAGTCTTTTTGAGGGTCAAGCCTCATAACAACTTTATTGGGAAATCATCAAAGTTGGAACCGAGATATGTGGGACCCTTTGATGTGCTGGAAGTTATTAATCCAATTGCTTATAGAATTGCCTTATCACCTTCTCTAGCTCGAATCCATAATGTCTTCCATGTTTCTTTGTTGAAACCTTATCACCCTGATGTATCTCATATTCTTGATTGGCGATCTTTACAGGTATAGGATCCGAGAGTGATGCTAGTGGATCCCATCCGAATCCTAGATAAACGTAGTGTGAATCTACGTAGTAGAGATTTCACTCAGTATAAGGTCCAATGGGACCAATATTCTAAGGATAGTGCTACATGGGAGGATGTTGAGATGATTAACTGTCATTTTCCTCATTTTCTTTCTTAGAATAGTATTTTCTTATTGCACGAGATACTTTGATACTCTAATTTGATTTACATGTTGTGAACTTGGATAGCATGGATGCTATTGTTATTGTTATGTTATGATTTGAGACTATGATGTATGGTTAATATTTTATGATGTTGAAATACTATGTGCTTATTGATTGAATAATAAGACATTGAGACATTGTCTCTTCCAAGTGAGGAAGGATGTCACAAATCATATTTATCTATAATTATTTTATTAGGAAAATAATGCTTATTTTTCATTTATGAAATTGAAATGAAATGGAAATGGAATTTTTAGTGAAATAGATGATAATGAAATAGGAATTCAATGTGATGAAATGATTTACATTACGTAAATGCAATTGAATGATCAATATTATTTTTATTATGAAAGTAGGGATCGCCATTGCTAATGAGCAATTGAGTGAAAGTGAATGCAGGAATAGGTGAATGTGGATGAAGGCGAGAACATGGTTCAAGTAGAGTTGTTTTAGCTCATGGACTTCACTAGAATAGATGGAATCTCACACACCACTTTAGAATATATATGTGTATCTGTTTCATGATTTAATTTTGTGATTGAATCAAATCCAAATTGCATAAGTGATTGTGAAATGACATGTCTTATTTCAAAGCAAGACTTATATTCAAATATTAGGTTAAATATAGATATTGATCATAGATTTATATGTTCTTTGTGTGCAGATATGTGTAATTGGATGAAATATTATACTTATGTGTTCACTTTTGTATTTTTATAATAGTACACACACACACATATATAACTATATATATGTATATATGTAGGAGTTTGAATATCAATTCGATCATATACATGTATATATGCATATAATTATAATGTATATATATCTTATTATTATGAAATTTAATTACTTTAATTCATGCATTTTGTTTATACATATACATAATCATTTATATATATATGTAATGTCAAAAGTTAAAAGAATGGCACAAGTATCAAATAATCGAGTTTATGTTATATATACATATATAAACGATTTGCATAGGGAGATCAATATCAATATCGACTCATCACCATATCGAACTCATTGAGTACAAATGAGATAAGCACTTTGTGCTATGAACTATGAGAACTATGAGGACTGTTCCACGTAATAAATACCTTGCAAAAAAAGAGCCAATGAGTATATCGACTATGTAACCAACCACAAAGTAGTGTTTGAGCTGAACATGGACATTGCAAGGAAGAATAACCATGATGTGTTTGAAGAAGTTATCAAAATGTTAGATGTGGTATTTACCATTGGAACAAGCCCCATGTGGCCAAGTAGCTATTAGATGTTCTACATGGTGGCAAGGAAAACTATTATAGCAGTGGGGTGTAAGCCCAAATTGATGAGAAAACGTTGCAGAAAACATAGCGTGCAATTAGCATAAATATAGACTGTTGTTTGGATTCAATATAGAGTACAACGATACTAAAAAGATAGTAAGATATATGCACGTATTGCAGACAGATTTGGAGAAGATTATCATTCATCATATCAAACTTGGTTAGTATTTCAGAGGTAGGCTCTTAAACGAGCAATGATTTGTTTTATTATTAGAAAATAAGAATAGTATTATCTTGAGATTTGATTGTTTTAGATTTTTAGTGAAGAAAAGATTTCTATTTCTGAATAGTTATTTCTTTAGAAGTCACACTGATTATGAGAAATTTCATTTGAAAAAGACATATAGGTATGTGGAAATTAGAATTATCATTTTAGATCATGGAAAACATTTGTTAATATCAAATTCAAGAAAAGAAGTAGATAGTCAAGAACATATGGAAAGATAGAGAACTTATGCATTCTAAACTTATAAACTTCATAAGATGTATGATTACACTATTTGGATTTTATGAGAAAAGATGAAAGAATGTAAATTGTATTTCTGAATTTTACTTTTATCTATATGCTAAATATGCATACATGTGTTACACCTTCTTATTTTTAATTCTTATTCTTGTTTTACTTAAAAAGATAGAAGTGAAAGAATGTTTTCTTATTAAACATAATTGGTTGTAAATGAAGGATTGTTTCTTCTTTATCTATTAAGCAAAAGATTGTCTTCTTTAAATACATTACAAATAGTAGGAAAGATTGATGTGTTTGTGTTTGTGAGAAAGTTACCTTCCGAGACGGGTGCCGAATGTGGAATCATAGAGATAATAGTTTTCTTTTCCAAACTATATTTTATTGCTATGCATGGCATTATACTGTTGGAATATTTTTGATGATGATGTTGTGATTGTCATTGATGGACACACACTTGCTTTGAGATCACTTTTTGTATGTATGAGTTATGTTCAACTAGTATTTGTTCCAAACGATATCATGTATTATAGTCTTTAGACTATCGGTGTTTTGTAGAAAGTGTTTACCGATCTCAAGCGGTATGAAGACCTAAAGCGGTTCAAGGATGGCAAAGCAATATGAAGGATCAAAACAGTTGTTATCATTTTTCCCACTCTTCATTTTGACAAACCGATAATTGGTAAATTGAGTGAACCGGTAATCGATTAAATGTATGAACCGATATTACTCTATGATGAGTTACCAACCGGTATTATTTTTGTGATGAGTTATCATCCACCAACACTTTGGTGGTGATTCTGTGCCATGTTACCAAATGTGTCCAGATGCACTGAACCTAGGAACTTGCAATGTAATCCTATTGGACCGACATGAAATCAGATTCCTTTATAAGGACATCATGTCGAGGGTTTTAGGTGTTGTTAGGGTTTTACGTGGTTGATGAGGTTTTTGTATGTGCGATCACAAAAGTAGATTAGGTCTTTGTGAAGAAACAAGGTGTGGAAATACTGAAGACTGAAGTAATGCTGAAATGCATTAACAATGAGCTATCAAGGATCTAACCAAGCATACTGTGCTAGTATTTAGATCACTCACTTGTTGATTACTCACATCTTTGACAAGTCTGAAACCCTTAATTGGGTAGGCCTGGCAAAGCCTTTGTAAATCCTCTAACAAGGTGGTTCACAACTGTGGATCTGAAATCCTCTCACAAGGTAGTCCTTAATCGGACTTATCTCCTAACAAAGATTGAGATTTCTACCAGGATTTGTTCTGGTGAAGAACATTGTATGACCTTAATCGGTCAGGTTACTATTCTGCAGATAGTTACTTGTTAGTTTCATCTCACCGTGGTTTTTCCCATTTGGGTTTCCACGTCAAAATCTCTTGTGTTATGGTGATTGTGCTCTTGTGGGTGAATGCCTTATTTGTTGTTTAGTTTGCATTTGTCTTAACCGGTTTGTTAGTAAAATTGTTATATCGGTTTACTGCTAAATTGTTTAAGTGTTTGAGTTCAGTATTTTTTGGTATACTAATTCACCCCCCCCTCTTAGTATTCATCATATACTCAACCGAGTAACTTATTGACCATTGAAATAGATGGATATATTTTATTCTCTCTACCATATCCTTGATTGATCTTTCTTGTTTCTTATGGAATTAGAAAAGTGAAAATGCATGTATCATTCGAGGCATGCACCATATTCCATCTTGTCTATCGAATTCTTTTTGCTAAGCAGTTTGTGCAGGGTCGGGTATTCGTTATTGACCAAGAATTCTGAGGAAGTGTAAGCTTCAAGGTTGGGTGGAAAAAGCACTTGAATCTTGTTCTCATCTTCATTCTAAAGATTGCATTGAAGATAGCTTGGATTGAAGATCAATGGACACATCTCATCCTTTAGTTTATGTTTTTCTGTTATATGAACTTAAGGCATTTGAAAGTCCTAAGCATTATATGTAGATATGAGTGAGATACTATTGAATAAAGAATATTTTTCTCTTTATAGAAATCTCGTGCATGTTATGATATCAGTGGAATGATCATTTAGAGCTAAGAATAGAATAATGGAAGAAAATAGACTTATTAAAGGAATTATGAGTTTATTTAAGAATAAAGACTATTTCATTTTTTTTTGAATTTAAAACGTTTTACATCTTTACACATCCTCCTAACTTTTCCACTTGCACTCTAACCCCTCATTAACCCGCCTAATCACTCTTCCTAATCATTTTCAAATCCCTAATCACCTTGATTAGGGATGGGTCAACTTTTTATCATAACTGGATTTCCCATCTCACCCTCCAAACCTTAAATGCACCAACTTTGGTCATGTCAAGGGATTTCAAATCCCTTGCATATCCCCATGCCTCCTCTTCCCAAGAAAGTTTTAAGTCCTTTATCCCTTTATTCTTCCCACACAATCTCCTATTTAGGAATTTTTAATTCCTTTGTCCTCCCCCAAGGAATATTAATTCCTTTTTATTCTTCCAATGTAGTAGGGGAACTCTTCCCCATGTACTTGAGGAGTGTGGAGACAATAAATACCTTTATGGAAAATATCTTGAATCCTACACCCTGCCCTCTTAATCCTCTCCCATTTTATTTCAATCTCAACCCTTCATTCCAAATAAATCTTGGCCCTCCATTTTGGCCTCCTCCAATCTATAAATCAGAGTCTCTTCCCTTCAAAATTCATCCATCATTCAAGTAAGTTTGAAAGCCAAAAATCCCCTTTATCAATCCCTTATTATGTAGTGGATATAAATCCACAATCTACCATCCAAAGGAGCAAATCAAGTGGAGAAAGGGCGAATCCACTTCATCACTTATCTCAATTCGAGGAGGAGGAGAAAGGTATAAGAGGTTATTTGCTTGTTTTATATGATTTATTTGTGTCTTATGATTATTGTATGCAATTAACCCTTTGTCCATTTTCTTGTCTTCAAGATCATTATAGGGTGTCAATGATGTTGTGCCATAGTCTAGACTTGGTGCACATGTTGATCCAAATCGATAGCTACATGTTCCACCTATGATTGCTCCTTTGATACTCACCATCTCTATCCCTTTTTACCAAAAAGGGATGATTGTATCTCTAGGAGCATTGAGCATACTATCATAGAATTTGATTTATGTAATGACCCATCTTATTCAAGTTAGTAGAGAGTGTAGAGGAGATGGTGTTTATCTATCCAACATGTAAGGAACACCAACGCCAATATGGAATCAACCCTGTTTATGCAAAATATTTAACCAATTGTGTTATGGTCCTTACATATCCACTTTAGGAACTATTGTAGAGGAGACATTATTCTTTGATTTGTTAGAGAGAAATGGACCTAGTATTTATACACAACTATGCCATGTATTTTATGTACATATATATTTATTTGTATTATTTTTTCAATAATTAAATTAATTAACCATGGCAAACATTTTTCCACATGCACATGTATTTCAAATTGGATTACAAATCTTATTATTTTATCATGAAAAGAGGGGTGATTATTTGAGAACATGTTATCATGTGCCGCCAACTATTCATCTTAGTGGACCTTATATAATATACAAAAAAATACCCTTAACTTGCTAATTTATAATTAGTTGAGTTAGATATAATTAGGTTTCATATTTTTGTTAAATTTTATACATTTAGTTTTGTAGTAGTAGTAGACAAAATAATATCAACCATTATAAATAACTAAATTCTATAATTTAATTGAACCTTAAACTCTAAAATAACTGAAACATGTCATTTCACCTTCTTTCCACATGTTCATGTCCCAATATAATTTGTTCCTTTCTTGATTTTATTTTGTCTAAATTATATTCACTAGGAAGTTCTACTTTGAATTCAATGAAATTGTGAGAAAAATTATCAACCTTCACAAGTCTCATAAATGCAAACTGGGTAAAAAAATAACTCAAATTTATATTTTTATTGAATTGAGAGCTCTATATGGTTACTCCACTCTCCAAGATTTGTGTAAGTGTTATTGAATATCTTTTCTATTCACTTGGATGATGGGTTGATTTGTAATGACCCGCTAATCTTATCCTTAGAAAAACTAACATAATTGATTCTGTAGTCACATAAATCTGTCCACTTAATTAAATGAATATTCACTATTTATTTCATTATTTTACCTTCAATAATCAGTTAATTAAATTAATATTTAATTAATTCCATCCTCAACCTCTTCTCCTATTAACTAAATAAATTATTCAATTTATTTAAATTAATTAATCAAGCCACACTCTAAATCAATTAAATGAATAAAGCACATTTATTTAATTTAAACCCCTTTCCTCATTTAAATAAATAATAAAATATTTATTTAAATCCCCAAACTACACCCCTCACTTGCATTCTCCTACAAATGCAAGTTGCACCTATTTAGTTGAAATAAATGAATTTTATTTTAATTAAAGTGCTATTTTCTCTTACCCACCAAACCCACTAGACTCTTATAACCCATTCTAGAATCTTCTAATCCATTCCTAATTAGCCTAATCACCCTCCCTAATTATTTTCACATTACTAAGTAACTTGGAGTCACTTCTCAAAGCCTCAAATTCTTTGGAAAGCATTAAAGGCTTTATGTCTTCAACAAGTTAACCCCTAAAGTCTTCCAAACCATTAATGGTTCTTACATAACCATTAATGGTTCTTACATAACCATTTATGGCTTTTACATAACCATTAATGGTTAGTTCAACTTGCCCACATGGTTAGAGACTTTCCCTCTAACTTAACCCTCATTTAACTCCTGGGTCCCTTCAAGCATTCATTGCTTTGACCATGGTTATCCCCACTAACTCTTGCATAAGAGTTTATCCATTGGATAAAGACATTATTCATTGGATAAAGGCTTTATTCATTCAACTCAAGCCTAACCTTACCTCCTAAGGTAACCTTCATATCATTTCAAGCATTTATTGCTTCTTCCCTCTCTTCTCAAACCATCTCATGTTGACATTTGTCATCTTGGGATTGGGTTGAAAACCTTCACATGGATCATAAACCCATAAATCTTGGTCCCCTTGTTGAGATTACTCAATCTCAACCATCCATTGCCTTGTTTTTCCTATAAATAGAGCTCATTCCTTCTTAATCCAGATCCATAAATCTTGTATGCATCAAACTTACACCAATTTTAAGAGAGCATTCTAGGAGCACTTTTCTTTGTTATTTTGGATAAAATTAACATAGATTAATTAGACTTTCTCATATTTAGCTTGCATTTGCATAATTAGTCATTTTTCATAATCTTGAATCTCCATAAGACATCCATAATAGTGCAAAAAGCTGAGGGCTACACTCATGTGAACTTGGAGATGAGAGGAACAAGGGAGGAGCAACTATGAGCATGTTGGAGAGCATTTGGGAGGGTTTAGTGTCTTTTCTCCATTTTTGTGTGCTTTCTATAATCTGTTTGATATCTCTCTTGGTATGCATTCTTAGGATTGTAGTTTCATTTCTATTTCATTTTTGATTGATACTAACAACATTAACATTTGAATCTTGTGTGTTTCTAACATCCTTTTTGCAGTGCATCAGATTTCTAATTAAATCTAAGTAAATCTTCATTTCCATAAATGCAAGATGCAATCAAATATCAATCACCATTAATATAAGTGCAAATACTACATTCAATGCAAAGAAAGTAAGATCCATAAGTTATGAAAAAATGGACAAATGGATAAATAATCCAACCAATTATCTAGCAAATTTAAGATAACCACAAGTAGATGAAAATTATGAAATACGATGAGCGTCTAACCCGAGCATCTGACCCGAGCGTCATGCATTCAAAAAAAATGTTATGTAATGGTTCATGCGTATGATTAATGTAAATTTAAGTATGCATTAACTTAAACAAACATTCATGAAATGAAGGAGAACTAAGAATGAAAACACACATACTACAATTATGCACAAGTAGGACACATGTTAGTGGTTAGTAGTTTGCCTTATTTTTGTGATGCAGTCAAGGTAGGGGGATCCAATGAAGGAAAACCCATCCTTACAGCCTAACATAAACATCATGCAAAATATATCGGTAACCAGTAACACAATGCCAGAAATAACAGAAAAAACAACCAGTAACAACACACAATACATAACCGGTAAATAGTATAAAAAATTCTTATAACAGATTGAAGAATTACATATGCCACATGTTGGATCACAACCTAGGTTTACAAACAACTCTTACACCTTAGATCTATGATCCGCAGATCATCCTCTCAACAAATCATCATCCAGTAACAACTTCCATTGTTTTGCACTGATTCAGACCTCAACTAACCCGACTTCAGTCTGCCCGGATCAGAATCTCGCTGGAATCAATATACAAATCTAAGATCCACAAATCTTCTGCTTGATGAATAGGTCTTTGATAACAATCTACACTGTTCAACACTGATCCAGACTTTAGCCATCCCGACTTCAGTCTCCCTAGACCAGAATCTCTCTAGAAACTACATCTTGCTTGATCTCAAACTTCAATCTTCTATCTTCTATTTTCTCAAATGATTCATAAACTTTTATTTATACTGTTCGCAAATAATAACAACTTGATCAATTCGGTCCAAAGACCAACCAGTTCATGAAACGTGTAAACAATAACAAGTCGGCTCAAATCACTAAGAACAACTTCCAATGCACAAAACATCACGTAGTCCTCCGGGATCATCGGAAAATACATAAGAAACATAAATCAATGATCTACAAGTCATGAGAATCAACTACAACCCAAAATAATCTTCACTCAACACACTGACAAACTAACCAGTAAGAATATATCAATCGGGCCAATACCAGAAAATATTGGTAAAAATTATAGGCATTTTTAACAAATGACAAAAAATAATATCCATGTTTCCAAATAATATTACTATTCTAAATTTTCACTTTGTTGATAAAAGTATGTTATTCATTCAAAATTTTGATTCTAAAATTAGCTGGCTAAATTTTCCAGGTAGTAAAGTTAAGCTACAACAAATGGTCATCTCCATCATGAAAAAGAGATGCAGTAAAGAGTTGGATATCACAACAACCTTGCAATTGATCTAAAAAGCTCTGACAAATAGGCATGGACTTGAGGTCTTAATGATTCCATCCCTCCTCATGTACATTGTAGCACCACAACCCTGCAATTGATCTAACAAGCTCTGACAAATATGCATGGACTCAAACTCTCAATGATTCCATCCCGGCTTCAGTCTCCCCATACCAAAATCTCTCCAGAAACTACATCTTGCCTATTCTCAAACTTCAGTCTTCTATCTTCTATCTTCTATTTTCTCAAATGACAAACTTCTATTTATACCATCCACAAATAATAACAACTTGATCAAGTCGGCCCAAAGACCAACTGGTTCATGAAACGTGTAAACAATAACAAGTCGACTCAAATCACTAAGAACAACTTTCAATGTACAAAAAATCATGCGGTCCTCCAGGAACATCAAAAAGACATAAGAAACATAAATCAATGATCCACAAGTCACAGGAATCAACTGCAACCTGAAATCATCTTTGCTCAACACACTGCCAGACTAATCAGTAAGAACATATCAACCGGGCCAATACCGGAATCAATGTCTCACTGGAATTAAATCCAAATGCCATGAAAATCAAACACAACAAAGACCACGAACACAAGGGAATAAATCCAAATCCACAACGCTAAACTCTCAAACACGAATAGATGCCATGATCTCCAAGCAATTCCACTGCTAATTGCTCAATTGATAAGAACTACACCGGTGACCCTACATAATTTTGTTAGTTACATTGTCCTAGCGACTTCCTATCGCATTTTTGACAGTAGGCTTCATATCCCCTTTACATAGCTTACATACTTCGATCATAGCTTACTTAGCTTAATTATGAGACCTCATTGGTCTATTATAAGAAATCATTAATACATCATACAATATTACATGAGATTTAACAATGATATACATAATACTCTGTCTCTGGATGTAGTGTCTTCCTCGCCATCAGACTCACCTCCATCCGTGATATGAAAGATAGACAAATAACCCAGGCATTTTATCTGCCCAACCAATTGAAGCTTGTGCTTCCCAGTGCTCATGACAAGCTCCCATCCCTCACGATGGAGTGTCTTAACAAGCCGATATCAACTTTCAAGAATTGGACTTGTGCGTTCATGTAGCATCTAACAACCCTAACCAATTGAACTTATCTACACATGATATGGTAGGGAGAAATAATAACTTGGCCAAGTTTTAACCCTTTTGGGGTAGGTATAAACACCCTTCCCTCTTTGACCCATAATCAAGCACCCTATCCATTATACCTCCCTCATAGACAAAGATAAAAATTAACCTTCCCGAGTATTTATGTTTTTCTTTAAATTTATAATTAATGTTTATTTGTATCATGTTTGTTATTTCTCTTATAATTATACTCATTTATGGAATTTAGATTCCATTCAACCGAAAACACATCTTATGTATATGGATCTGATTAACGCTACACCTTATAATATAATAATGTAATTTTATAGTCACCACCTAAATATTTCTATAAAAATATATAAAAATATATATATATATATTCTGGAAACAATTGATTAGTGTTAGAAACTAGTTGTATTGACAAAAAAAAATCAAAGGCTAAACGAATAAAATACCCAAAAAGTGGCTGGAGGATTAGGAAAAGAATAGTTCGAGTCAACAAAGTAACCATAAATAAATAAATAAAAGAAAACCAACCCCTGCCGATTTGTACAAAATGTGAAAGAGAGGGGCAAAATAAGTGTATTCATTCATTCTTACTTCCTACCAGAATAAGGATTTCATTTGTCTTCCAAAATTATTATAAGTTTTTAATTAGGTAAACGTAATACAAATTTAACATCGAATTCTACCCTATTAAGTCATAATTAGATCAATTATAAATGCAAAAGGAAAACTTAATGGTAATCTATCAAAAATGAACCTGCAGATCAAATCGACCCAAAGGATTAAGAAGGGCAACACAACCAAACACAAAAAGAGAGCATCAAACAGAGTTAAAATATTTCAAATTGATTCACTATAACATCAAAGTTATTATGCTGCTGTATTAATTTGATGGGGGGAACAACGCAAGCAGAGGGAAATTTGAATCCTGGAAATGGAGGGAACAATGAGGTTGGGTCCTTTGGTTCTGCTGCCTCTGCAGCTCAAGGACAAGCGATGGATGATGAGGATGGGAGACCGGATGGGGACCCATGACAACGAGACCCTCCTCCTGACCACAAAAAGATGATAGATTCTCCAAAATTGGGTCCCGAGGTGGTGAAAGTTGACTCAGAAAAGACTATACAGGTGAAGGCCCTCAAACCCTAGAGTAGTCTTTTTGCAAATAAATCGATTGGAAAATCATCCTTTCCCTTAGTGGAAGACATCTTTGATAGAAAAACAGGTAAACTAGCTGTTGTTGTTCCAGATTTGGTTATTGATCATAGCATCTCTTTAATGGCCTTCTCTCTGGTGGGGAAGTTTGCTGGACCACGACCCAATATTGAGGATGTTAGGTCTTTTGTTAAGAGAAAATGGAGGATGAAAGGTCAGGTTGATGTTTCATCCCTGTCAAGATGTTTTTTTTGTTTTCTCCTTTTCTTGTGGTGAAGATATGGAAGCTACATTAAGCGGTGGTCCTTGGATGTTTGGTAAATCTTCCCTATCCATGAGAAAATGGTCTCCTAATATGAAACTCAACGATTCTTTCTTTGAATTTTCTCCAGTCTGGGTAAGGCTGCCTGGCTTGCCACTTGAATTTTGGGTTGAGGATGTTTTCTCAAGAATATCAAACTCCTTTGGGGAGCTTGTTGCGATAGATCCAATGACTGTAGCATGAAAGAGACTGGTTTATGCACACATTTGTGTCAATATTTCGCAGAAGATGGATCTTCCTAGCTCTATTGATATAAGTTCCAAACTTGGATTATGGGAACATACAATAGAGTTCGAGTCCCTCCCCTTTGTGTGCTTTTTTTGTAAGAAAGCTGGTCACTGGGCTAAGGCTTGCCCTAGTAACCCTAAAAAACCTATGAAGGTTAACAATCCCCATAAACAGGTATGGAAAGAAAAGAATAATATTAAGGAAGTTAGTAAAGTGGAAGGAGGAAGTGGAATTCCTGGTAACATACAAGACTTATCAGAAGGAGATAGAAATGCTAACCCTCTTAAGGCTCCCCCTTTGAAGGAAGATAAAAAGATTGAAATCAGGGAGTTTGAGATCAAAACAGTCAATACTTTTGAGGCCCTACAGGCTCAGGAGGAAGAGATTGCAATCATTGAAGAGATTCTTGAAGAAGGTGAGATTGAGGATGCAACTGAAAATCAACATGAGGTCCTTCAATTTTCAGCAATAAAAAGAGATGAAGAGTGCCCAAATGATTTTGAAGGACATGAAGTTAACTTTGGAAGGAAGAACAAGTTTGGATTGCCTAAGGTTAATCTAAATGTGTTATTCCAGAATATTGGAGTTGATACACCCACTTCATCCCAGAAAAGAGGAGAACTATGGAATAACATGCAAGATGATCCTAGAGATGAGCATGAGGAAGAAATAATAAGGAATGAAAAAAAGAAAAATAAGAAGGCAGGATGCCCTAATGGGGTGAAAACTAGGACCAGATCCAAGGATGATATTGGTCTATCAGAATCTCTGCAGGGACGTAAAACCATGAAATGGCATAGGGACCAAGAGAGTAAGAAAAACATAGCTGATGGAAGGTAGTGAACTATACAGGAATCCCGCCCCCAGGTTTCCAAATGAAGGTAATCTCATGGAACATTAGAGGCCTAAATGGTCTCAATAAATAAGATATATTACAGAATCTCATTCGAGACCATAAGCCGGATATTATCCTAGTGCAGGAAACCAAAATGAGTAAGGAGAAAGTTCAGAATTTTAAACTCTTTAAAAATGGAGGGGTCTATGGTAGTAGCTCGAATGGGGCATCTGGTGGGGTGGCTATTTTTTGGAACAAGAAAACTATTTTAGGAGAAATAATTGATGAAGATGGTAACATTATATCTATAAAAGTTAAAAGAATCTCTGAAGGAAAGGAATGGGTGGTCACAAATAAAGACGCCCCTAATTCTAAAGCCGCTAGGAGTAAATTTTGGGATAAAATCCAGCAGAAAGAAGATCTTTCCCTAATAACAGCTAGTTGTTGATGGGAGATTTCAATACTCCTTTGCAAGGAATTGAAAAATTTGGAGGAACTCAAGCCCAACTGGACAACAAATCTAATTTGATGGACCTCATCAATGTCAATGCTCTTATTAATATGGATCTTACTGGAGCTTCTTACACCTGGTCTAATTGCAGGGATGGAGAAGACCTCATTCAGGTAAGACTTGATAGATCCCTTATTACTAATGATTGGATTCTTTCTCATAGATGCTCCTTGTCAGTTGTCAATAGAATTGGTTTGAATCATTATCCCATTGCCTTTGTTGTTGAGTCCATTAGGAGTAAACGGTGCTTCCCTTTCTGGTTTGAGAAAATGTGGATCTCTCACCCCTCTCTTGAAAAATACATTGCCAACTGGTGGAATATTGATGTGAATGGAACATCCATGTACAAAGTTGCCAAAAAACTTAGAAACATCAAAGATAACATTAAGATATGGAACAAGAAGGTCTTTGGTGATATTTTTGACTCAAAAAAAAAGTTGAAGGAGGAATTAGAACAGATCCAAAACTCAATACAGAAATATGGCTATAAAAAGTATCCCAAAGCTAAGGAAGTTGATATATTAGTCAAACTTCACAATATTATTTCTAGGGAGCAAATCTATTGGAGGCAGAGATCCAAGGCTATTTGGCTCGAGGCTGGGGACAAAAACACTAAATTTTTTCACATGACTTCTATGAAACATAAAGCTGCGAATAGAATTTCTAGATTAATTATTGAGGACAAAATTCTTCTTAATGAGGATGATATTAGGGATGAAGCTGTTAGTTTCTTTTCCTATCTCCTCACCGGTAGTAAGGAGATTGATTATACCCAACAACAAGATCTGGTTGACATCATCCCCGAGATTATTAATCCTAATCAGAATAAGGCCCTTTTTGCTATCCCCTCTGCTAGGGAAATTAAAAAAGTTGTCTTGTCCTTTCAAGGGGATAAGGCTCCAGGACCTGATGGCTTCCCCATGTTCTTCTTCCAGGAATTTTGGCATAGTGTGGGAAAAGACACAGTCAATGCGGTCAAAGATTTTTTTGGTTCAAGAAGAATCCTTAAGGAAATCAACTCCACTTTTATTGCCTTAATTCCTAAGGTGGCTGGGGCGGATTCCATGGGAAAATTTAGGCCAATAGGTCTATGTAACTCCTTTTATAAGATCATATCTAAATTTTTGACTTCCAGACTTTTGGCCATCCTCCCCTTCATCATCTCTGAGGAGCAAAAAGGATTTGTTCCTGGTAGGTAGATTTTGGACTCTATCATTCTTATGCATGAGAATATTCACTCCCTCAATGTTGCCAATAAGGAAGGATTTCTGATAAAGTTGGATCTGGAAAAAGCTTATGATAGAGTGGATTGGCAAGCTCTTTTCAGAATTATGGAGGCTTTTAGATTTGATGAGAAGATAATCAAAATTATCAGAGAGTTGATCTCCACCCAAATGTTTTCAATTCTCATTAATGGATCTCCTTCTAAATTCTTTAAATTGTCTAGGGGGCTTAGACAAGGAGATCCCATATCTCCTATCCTTTTCACCATCTTGGCAGAGAGCATGAGCAAACTGATCCAAAAAATGAAAGTGAATAAAATTATCAAAGGTCTTCAACCTTCCTCTACTAATGTTTTTTGTTCTCACCAACAGTTTGTTGATGATACTATCTTAATGGGATACTCTTCTGTTGGGAAGGCTGCTGCCTTTAAAGGTGCTCTTAATTATTATTCTTTAGCTACTGGCCAACAAGTCAATTAGGACAAGTCTGGTATATACTTCATGAATACTCCTATCATAAGACAACAGAGAATTGCTAAAATCATTGGGTGCAAGGTGGAAATGCTCCCCTCCACTTATCTGGGTCTCCCATTGGGGTTAGTTCCCCCAAACTCCTTTTGGAATATGTTAATTAACAAACTCAACAAAAAACTTGCTGGCTAGAAAGGATCCATGTTATTTTAGGCTGGAAACTTGCAACTTCTTCAAGCCACTCTCCAGGATCTCCTTGTCTATGCTCTCAGTTTATTTGGCATCCCAACTAAATTGTTTGAAGCCTTAGAAAGGATTCAGAAAAGATTTCTTTGGTCAGGGGTTGAAGAAAAAAAGAGATTATCCTTGGTTTCTTGGGACAAAGTATGTAAGCCAAAGAGCAAAGGAGGTCTTGGTATTAAATCTCTTAAAACTTTTAATAAAGCTCTTCTTGTTGAACAAATATGGAGAGCTTATGACATTAAGAAAGATTGGAACCAGATTTGGTTTGACAAATATATTCATGGTCAACCTCTCCAGGATCTCCTCTACTCTGAATATATCCCTTTTGGGTCTTTCATTTGGAATAGTATTATCAAATCCATAAAAGTGGCCAAAGCTGGAGTTGGATGGGTCCTTGGAAAAGGTGACAAAATTAGGTTCTGGGAGGATCCTTGGATGAAAAATGAACCTCTCTTTAATCAAGACTGCAATCAATTTATTGAGGAATGCAACTACTGGAAGGAGAACAAATGGGTGAGGCTTGATGTTATACATGCTGGGTTTTCCCTGCTTCAGCAGGAGTTGTTGTCCTTTTCTATTAACAAATATTCTGATGATGTTTTCCTCTGGAAGAATAATCCAAGGGGTGACTTTACGGTTGCCTCAGCCTATAAAAACACTTTTACACAGATCAGCAACCCTATATGGGGTAAAGTTTGGAATAGAATTCTTATCCCTAAAGTCAACATGTTCCTTTGGCTTGCTACTCACAATAGGATCCGTACTATTGATAACTTGGTCTGAAGAGGTTTTATGTTCCCTAACAGGTGTGAGCTATGCCAGAAAGAGGAATAATCAGTTGATCATCTATTTATCCATTGCTCCTTCACTTGGGAAATCTAGAGTAAGTTTTGGGTGAATTGGAAAGTTGATTGGGTTATGCACAAGAGTCTCCAGGAAATTATTTGGCAATGGACCTTTCCCACCAAATTTCCTCTTATCAGGAACCTTTGGTCCCTGATCCTTCCCATGACTTGCTGGGGCATCTGGAAAGAGAGAAATAACATAATATTTAGGGAAGCTAAGTGCACTTCTTAGGTGGTCTTTGAAAAAGTTTGCAGGGCTATAAAAGAAAACATAAATATTCCTCACAGGAACAATAAACAATGCTTTTTTACTGATATGAATGAAATTGAAAAAGGCATCCTTACTGAATGGAACTTAATCCACAAAGTTTGCAGATCTAACAATAAGACAAGGAGAGAAAATATTGTTTGGAGATTTCTTGATCATGGATGGATCAAGGTGAATTTTGATGGGGCTGCTAAAGGCAACCCTGGGAAGTTTGGTGGGGGAGGAGTCATCAGAAATGCTCAAGGTGTCTGTATTTCTGCTATTGCTTCTCCTTTTGGGGTCCAAAATAATCATGTGGCTGAAGCTCAGGCTATGCTGAAAAGCCTCCAGCTTGCTCAGGGATTCAAATTTAAAAAAAAATGGTTGGAAGGGGACTCCCTCAACATCATTTAGGCTCTTAAAGGTACTAGTTCCTCATCTTGGAATATTAGAGGTCAATTTAGAGGTGGAGGTTAAATATATCAGAGAGGCCCAATGTAAAAGGGATGTTAGGGAGCAATTATTATTTGATCACATCAATGGGTCAAGTTAAAATCATGATTACCTTTTGGGGTCCGGAAATCAAAGATAGAGTTTGGGGGCAAATGAACTGTCAGTTAATGATTGCTATTAGGCATCATTTTTATGATCGTATGTGTGATGGAGATTATAATAATAAGTGCTGGATCTGTGCAGCCATTATTATTTTCTTTAAAATCACGGATGGGACTCTATTTTTTTACCCCAAAATTTTGCTCATGAACTTGTGGTTAAATCTAGGCCTGCAAATTGTGAGATACACCATTGGGGACTTCAACCTGCTGTTCAATATGGGAGGTAACTTAAACCAGAATGAGCCCTCTAGTTGCAAGAACTAGAAGAGTGAGTAGAAAGTGTGGAGGAGGCTTCATAGATATGGATTCACCAACTATATGGAAAAGCTGCATGGTAGCAGAAAATTGGTGTCTCAAGGCTTTGCTAGGGGCTGGAATAGCAACAGAGTCACTTTATTTGGGGAGACCTAGAATATTGATGAGGATTTGGTTGCGGAGGTCACGAGACTTCAGAAGGAGGGCACAAAATTCTATAGAGACCAGAAGTTTGTTGCTGAAGTGATTAAAAACTTCTCAATAACCGAGGATGAGAAGGCTCGGCTTGCCAAGAAAGACAACATCTCTTACTACCTCCCCCAGTAGGTAAAGTCTTTTTGGCAGAAAGTGTTGAGGGTTTTAATGGAATTCCTTACTATTGATGGTAGATTTACTAAATTCTACAATTATCATTTTGCAATTCTCAATCATTTCCGCCATGGGGTTAAGATTTCTCTACCCTTTTATTTAGCTTCTTCACTGAATGAGAGCTTGGTTGACCATGCCAAAAGCCCAAATCTTATCCCATAGCCCATTAGGGGCTTATTTTTCTCATTTATGAACACCTGAAGGAAAAAGCTAGGGTTAGCAAGGATGATTACTTGGTAACTAATGCACATGTTTCTGAGAGTTGTAATGATTCTGAGTTTGATGATGACCTGTCTAATGCCCCTACCCATAAAAAAGGGAGAGCTGACATTGATAATGTGGACATGGTGGTAAATGATGATTTGGAGGAGGAAAAGGGGAAGGAGGTTAAGACTGAAATGGAGAGTGAGAAGGAAGAGAAGAGGAGGAAGGGAAAAAAGATGCCAATTCTTAAAACCCTGATTCTAACCCTATGGGTCTGGATAGCAGGAATGTCGCCCCAAACTCAATGGAGGAAGACAACCCTAAATCCGTGAGCACTGAGCAGGGTAGGGATTCGGCAAATACTATTTTGAATACTACCCAAAATTGCACACTGGAGTCTTTCAATCTCTAGAAGTGGGTTATTAACAACATAACAAGCATTCAGAGCAAACAAAGGGACTTGGATAATAAGATACACAATTTGATTAAGGAAACAAATTCGGGGAAAAAGAGTGAGGAGGTGGAAACCAGTGAAGCTGAGGAGGAAATTGAGATGCAGGTCTGGTCAGAAAAAGACCTGATAAAAGGGGATTTGAAACATCTGGAGGATGTTATTAGAATTATAAAAGAAAAAACTGAGGTGGATAACGATTGTTGGTATTTTGGTATGGTTTTGTCATTGATGTCAACACCTACTGAAACACTAGCACTTTGGAGATCCAGCAACATTCACCGGTAAACAAGTAACTATTGCACAATTACTGGTATATGGTTCACCGACAGGATATAATGTTCACCGACACTTGGAATGATATGGAAGACACTTGGTAATGTTGAAGACATCATGAGGACACTTTGTTTTGAAGAATTAATCATTGGTATATTCATATTTTCATATTTGCTTTTACCGGCAAATAGGTCCAGGGTTATCTAGGGTTACACCGACAGGTTTATCTTTTCCAGATCAGCATGGCATGCTATGAAGATGATTTATTATTGTTGTAAATGCATTAAGCCGACATGTTTAATCAGTTATTGCATCAGATATTATATTGTATGTAAAATGTTTTTATTGTAATATCTTGTAGAGCCAACCTACTAAAATTGGTCTTAGGTTATGGTATAAATGTAAGATCTTATTTGTAAGATCAAATGTGGAATGCAAAAAAGAATTGTGTGAAGGTATATGCGAGATTAAGAAGAGGTATACATAGAGACATCATTTGAAGGTGAAGCTAGGTTTTTGTAGAAGCATATCAGCATTACACCGGTACTGAATTTAGCATATGAAGATGCTATTTTGTGCAGTACATTCTTATTGGATTCAACCATCCAACTATAGTCAGTGTGACTCCCATTTTGTGATTGAGCTGTGAGCTCTAGGCTATTGGCCTTTCTGCATGTGCAGGCCCCATTTATGTACACTTACTATCTGTAGTAGTATCATCTGATTGTGGGTAAGGTTTCCCACTGTGGTTTTTCCCCTTACAGGGTTTCCACATACAAATATTGCTGTTATGTGTTGTGGATAACTCTATGTTTATGTTTCATACATTAATCTCTACCGGTATAGCAATTTACTGTTAACACTATCTACCGATACACTTAACTAGTTTACCAGTATTAAGCATTAAGTTAGTTAATTGGTTTTTTAGACAACTGATTCAACCCCCCCCCCCTCTCAGTTGTCTCCAGGACCTAACAATTGGTATCAGAGCTTAGTCCTCTTTTGTAGAAGTTTAACAACTTGAGGAGATCCAATGTCTACTAATTATTTCAGGAAGGATAGTCCTAAAGTTGATGGAACCAACTATGGGATATGGAAGATTAGGATGGAGACACATCTGAATTGCATCGGTAAAGACATCTGGGAAGTTACAAAGAATGGTTATACTGCTGCTATAGCTGGTCAGACTGCTCCAACTACCTTAGCTAAAGATGAAGAGAATGATTGTAAAGCAAGAGAAGCACTTTTGAGTGCATTATCAGATCAACAAATCATGGGATTATCAAATAGGTCTACTGCTAAAGCTATTTGGGATCATTTGGAAACACTAAATGAAGGAGATTCTATAGTCAAGATTGCAAAACTTGAGAGCTTCTGAGTCAGGTATGAACATTTGAAAATGGAAGAAGATGAAAGGATTTTTGCTTTTATGGAAAGGGTAAATGAAATTGTTTTGGGTATTAAATGTTGTGGAGGAACCTTGAGTGAGGATGAAATTATTTCAAAAATATTAAGAGGATTGCCACTGGCATATAAAATGAAGGTTACTGCTATAAATGAGTTGATAACAATGCCTAATACATTAGTAACTAGGGATACATTTATTGGAAAACTTTCAGCCTTTGAAATTGAGGAATTTGGTCCTATTGCTACTATAAAGACTGATTTGGCTTTTAAAGCATCAACATCATCTGCTCCATCATTTGACAAATCAGACTGGAAAGCCTTTTATGCAAGAGAAATTGAAGAAACTAGGAAGGAGAATGAAGAGCTTGAAGAACTTGAAGCACTATTTGCAAGAAAAATACCAAAAGGTCTAGTTGGAAGTAAGTATGAAGGTAAAGCACCCTTTAAATGTTTCAACTGCAATAAGATTGGTCATATGGCTTTGAGATGCCATGACAGACATGCTAGACTAAGAGAAGAAGCTAGAAGAACATACAAGCCTAATCCTGAATATCAGAGATACAGATTTAAGAAGAACAAAGACAAATCCTGTTACATTGCTGATGAAGGTGTGATTGATGATTCTGATGAGGATCCAACAGACAATGGATGGGTTTTTGTTGCTATAACAAAAGATCAACTGACACCTACTGCTCAACCAATAGAACAAGCCCTAGCAACTAAATTTGAAGTAAAGGATGAATGGATCATTGACTCAGGATGCTCACATCACATGAGAGGAGATAAAGGTAAATTCTTGAACTTTCAAGAATACAATGGAGGTTTAGTAAGATTTGGAGATGACAAAGCCTGTTCAATCAAAGGTAAGGGTTCAATATCTCTTGATGGTAAGCATAACACTGACAATGTCTACTATGTTGAAGGATTAAAGCATAATCTTTTAGGTGTTGGTCAATTAGTTGAGAAGGGATTTCAGTTACAATTTAAAAATGGAAAATGCAAAATCATGAATCAACAGTAAAAAGGATTTTCCGGTACTTACAAGGCACAACAAATTTTGGATTATAGTATCCTAGAGATGAAAATTTTGACCTATGTGCATACACAGATGCAAATTGGGTAGGAGATGTGGATGATAGGAAAAGCACCACTGGAGGAGCATTTTTTCTTGGAAAAAGATTAGTTTCTTGGTTGAGTAAGAAACAGAGTTGTACATCTTTATCAATAGCAGAATCAGAATATGTTGTAGCAGCAACTAACTGTACATAGGTACTATGGCTTAAGCAAATGTTGAAAGATATAAAGGTAAAATGCAAGGAACCTATTACTATATATTGTGATAACACTGCAACAATTGATATATCTAAGAATTAGGTATTACATTCTAAAACAAAACATGTTTCTATCAAACTAAATTTTCTAAGGGAAAAAGTTGAAGAAAAAGAGATAAAACTGGTTTATGTGAATACTAAAGAACAACTTGCAGATATTTTCACAAAACCTTTGCCTAAAGAGACCTTTGAATATCTCAGAGATCAGCGTGGAGTCATACCACCACCGGTAGAGACTTAGACAGTTGATGATTGTCATCAAACCGACAGAATTAAAAGACAAATCTTTTACTCCGGTCCTTGATGAGGAAGCTACTTCTTAGGGGGAGTAGTTAGTATATTGAATTGATTGGTATTTTGTATGAACTTGATTTTTGTAACTTTGACATTTGATGTCAAAGGGGGAGAGATATATATGGAAAAACACATTATCTTTTGAGGAGTGATTGGTATTGAAGATTAATCTTTGGATAATCACATGTTGCTCCCAGGGAGAAAAATTGTTGTTTAAAAGGAGATTGTTGGTTTTTGGTATTTGGCATTTCTGTTTTGGCACTTTGATGATTTTTCCATCTTGTGTTGCCATCAATGCCAAAGGGGGAGATTGTTGGTATTTTGGTATGGTTTTGTCATTGATGTCAATACCTACTGAAACACTAGCACTTTGGAGATCCAGCAACATTCACCGATAAACAAGTAACTATTGCACAGTTACTAGTATATGGTTCACCAACAGGATATAATGTTCACCGGCACTTGGAATGATATGGAAGACACTTGGTAATGTTGAAGACATCGTGAGGACACTTTGTTTTGAAGAATTAATCATTGGTATATTCATATTTGCATATTTGCTTTTACCGACAAATAGGTCCAGGGTTATCTAGGGTTACACCGACAGGTTTATCTATTCCAGATCAGCATGGCACGCTATGAAGATGATTTATTATTGTTGTAAATGCATTAAGTCGACATGTTTAATCGGTTATTGCATCGAATATTATATTATATGTAAAATGTTTTTATTGTAATATCTTGTAGAGCCGACCTACTAAAATTGGTCTTAGGTTATGGTATAAATGTAAGATCTTATTTGTAAGATCAAATGTGGAATAGGAAAAAGAATTGTGTGAAGGTATATGCGAGATTAAGCAGAGGTATACACAAAGACATCATTTGAAGGTGAAGCTAGGTTTTTGTAGAAGCATATCAGCATTACATCGGTACTGAATTCAACATATGAAGATGCTATTTTGTGCAGAACATTCTTATTGGATTTAACCATCCAACTGTAGTTAGTGTGACTCCCATTTTGTGATTGAGCAATGAGCTCTAGATTGTTGGCCTTTCTACATGTGCAGACCCCATTTATGTACACTTACTATCTGCAGTAGTATCATGTGATTGTGGGTAAGGTTTCCCACTGTGGTTTTTCCCCTTATAGGGTTTTCACGTACAAATATTGGTGTTATGTGTTGTGGATGACTCTATGTTTATGTTTCATACATTAATCTCTACCTATATAGCAATTTACTGTTAACACTGTCTACCGATACACTTAACTGGTTTACCGGTATTAAGCATAAGTTAGTTAATTGGTTTTTTACATAACTGATTCACCCCCCCCTCTCAATTGTCTTCGGGACTTAACAACGATAACATCATCAATCGGGTTGCTCAAACTGAGAAGGCATTGAAAAGCTTCATGAACCACAGTCTTGAGGTCTTGAGATTTTCTTCTCAAAACAGGAATGCCTTGGTGGATCACTTCAAGAGGAAAAATTAGAATAAGGATTTGGTTATCATTGAAGATATACCGACCTCCAACTCTACTCATCAAATTTCTAGGCGAAGGACTAGGCAGACCACCACTGATATGGAGACAAAAATGAAAGACATTCAGCTAAAATAGGAGAACAATAATATGAGAGAAGCCACTAAGGCCATGATGCTGTTGGTTCAGAATGTTGAGGAGTCTATAAAAGTTTTCATTTGACTTGTAATGCTGGGTTTTGGACGCCAGTTTCTCGCTGGCTCTTTGCTGTCCTTTTGTCCTAGCTGCTAGTTTTTGTGCTGGTTTTTGTAGCTGTTTTGTCTTGGTCTTATCTTCTCTTGTTTCTTTTTTGTTCATCTATCATAATGTAAGCGGGTTTCGGGTCCCTTAAAACTTGATTTTCCTTATTCAAAAACATTGAAGTTATCATGCAATTCAAACCATGATAATTTTTGTGTTCTGTCGATGGTAGAAATTCATTTTCTCTTAGATTATATACTCTGGTTACTTCTAGTAAATCATATGTTATATCTTGTTTTTATACTTACTAATATAACGACTTATATTCGTATGCAAAAGATATCTACCAAATTTAGTGATTAAAATAGGCAAGATTAGTCAATAATTTAGAAGAAATTCCTTGTGACAATCGATGTATTCAGCATTCAAAAAAATATAATTTGCAAGGAAGAGAAAATGATTCCAAGAACTGAAATAGATACAAGGGAATTATTAGAATTATAAGTCAACTTTTTTTGCAAAAGATGGGTGAGAAGGATGCGATTGTATAGCGAACTGAATGCAAGGTCAATATGCCCATAAGCTGACTTTGACCCAAAGGAATCGACTCAGTCGAATCGGCCCAAAAGAACATCAAATATAGCTGTCAACTATAGTGGTTTTATAGATTTAAAGATGGAGGAATACTAAAATCTGTAGTAGGAAATCGATATAAAAGCAAGAATTACTTGGCATATACGTTGAGAGAACAAAACTATGGGGTAATGATCAAACAAACTGAAAAAATTAAAGCTTCTATTAATTGAAATTACAGATCGATCCAAGGTAGATTGCATGGATAAAAGGTGTCGCTTGGCTATCTGTAAAACTCCCAAACAGGTCTACAACTTTCAAACAAATTGTACCACACAATGCGAATGAAATAAAATGAAAGAGGACAATAAGGTGATAAACAACAAATATGTCAAGCCTCCCTATGAGGCCCAAGGAGAAAACATAATAAACAATAAAAATGCGAATATTTTTTTTTTAAACCATACAAATATAATGAGCATCATGATGATACTTAATAAAGACATAATGAACATACAAGATCATGCAAGACTCCCCAGGGCTCCACAACAAAACTACTCAAATAACACAACCATACATAAATGAGTAAATAAGAACTTTTATAATAAGATTACACTGTCCTTTATAACATACATAGATCATTTTACATCGCCAAGAGAATATATATATGATCATTAATTAGAATACAAGGTATCCATAAGGATATATTCTCCAAGAGTACGATAATGAAGTGAGTATGAAATCTGAATCACAATGCAGATCTTCAGTCTTCTCTTAAACTTTCTCGATCAGGATGCATGATGAACCAAAACCCATTAGGTGCGAATAGCACTCCACCCAACGATGTGATACCATCAGGTTCACCCCTCGTGTTAGGAGGTATCAGTTAGAACCAAAAGATGAAGGAAGAAACATAATGATACAAGGATACGCACAAAGTTCACAAGGCTACGATCTAAGGAAAACCTTAATACAAAATCAAAGAAACTCACAAGACAAAATCAAGGAAAATCACAAGACAAAATCAAGGAAAATCACAAGACAAATTCCAATTTTCTAGAAGCCCAAGAAATCACAGGAGAACAAACCCAAGAAACCACTAGGTATGCAAATGGGAAGAGTGTCATCACTAGTTTGTTATGAGTTACCCTGGTAGGTCTTCACTAGGTCCCGACCCCAATCTTGGGTTACCCTGGTGACCTCTCCTGACCCTTGGCACCCATACAAACACTAGTGGACCACACCAACCTTTCGAAGGGACAATATTGGTAGAAGCCATTCCAGGCTGCTCTCTACTTACTATGAGAATTTTCCAAGATCTAGAGGCAATGGAAAGAACAAATAATAGAGATAAAATATATGATAGGAATAAACTATATTCTATCAAGATGCAAAATATGATCAACTGGATCATTACAAGATGTTCAATGATTGCCCGTACAAACAATGTAGATGAGCTTGCTTATATAGGCAAGGCAATATGGATATGTGAGAACACAAAGATGACATGTGGCTCAATAAGAAACAAGGGTAGGTAGGAAATAGGTGCGGGTAGGTAGGAGAAATAATATAATATTTCACATGAGGTAGAATGTAACAACAAGATAAGATCAACACCATAAAAGGTAGAAATTCTCCTACACACACTATCCCAATGTGGCACAAACACCCAAGTGTCTCATACCCAAACTACTATTAAATGCATGTACCTAATTAAAATTAAGTATAGTGTAACAATATCCATGATGAATAATTATTTACACCAACACGCCCCTTAAGTGCAACTTAGGGGAATGCACTGAAGTCTACAATGAAACTAAGCAATGTATGATGGGTCCCAGCTACTAGGCCATGTTAGGTACCCATGTATAAATGCAAATGAAATCTGACACAAATGGAGAAAGAGAGAAAAACTACATGGGAAAAAACTCCCCCCCAAAAGAGAGATGATGAAAGCACATAATGCTCTCAATGATGAATGAGAAGAACAAAACCTAATGTGAGGAAAAAGTCCCCCCCATAAGAGAGAAGAGACCACGAAGTGCCCCCTCAATGTTGAATCTCCTGCAAGGATGGTTTAATATGTTGACCAAAATACCTACCTATAAGGAATAAAGCGAGCCAATGTTGCACCAAAAATGTCAAAGTGTGAGAAACTAGGTACCAAGTCGATGACGATGAATCACTCGCTGTAACAAAATGAAGACCAGACATGGAGACAACCTGCTTTGAGCATCATCTAGATACTCATAAATGACAGAAATACTGGTACAATCCAAGTCTCACAGGAGCCATGCACAAATATGTACAATCTAAGTCTCAATTGGAGCCATGCACCAAGTCTCACAAGATATTCCTAATCTATGCGTACAAGAGGATTACATCAAATAATCAACAATGACAAGATACAAAGAGGTGTGGTACTTTATCATAGTGCGAGTACAACATTTCTGAAGCAAGAGAATACATCATGATAAAATATTCAAATGTGGAAACATGAAAATGATGCCACCAACAAAGAAGCCCTGTAGAATACTGTAGGTGAAGATGCCCTCGAATGAAATTTCACCAAGAGATATAAATGAACAACTGACCCCCCATAAAAAGATCATGTTCGCACTTGCAAATAATGACAAAGTGGAATTCTAATTTCAATGATTACAAATTCTCAAAATGAGATATAAGAGACTTCAACAAATATTGCTAGCGATTTAAATTGAGATCCAAGCAAAATACAAGTACCAAATAAGCCAAAAATGACCAAATACTGAAAGTACAATTACTACTCAAAATCACTACAAAAAAATTAAAAATTATGAAAGTAGACAAAAAATTATGCTCTTTCAAAAAAATCGGCACCTGAAAAGGAGTTCATATGAGCCCAAACGAAGCCTCCAAAGTTGTAAAAATCGGGATTTAACAATTTTTGAAAAACTTGTATCCGAAAATTATAAAACTCCCGCACCACTATACAAATCACAAAATTTTACATTAAAAAAAAAAAAATTGCTCGAAAAAAAGAGTTCGGATAAGTGAGATATCACTATTTGAAAATTGTCTGCAAACTTATAATTTTTGGAAAATTTCTGCCACAGCTTCAAACTTCAAATGCCCCTAGATTTGGCCTCCAAAGTCTGTTTTGGATGAAACAAATGGCAAAAATGAATTTCTTGGACCTCTTCAATCCAATGGTAACCTCATATTTGACCCATCAATCTTTAATAATAACCTGCAATAGAAAGCTTCAAAATGCAAACCCCAAATTACATCAAATTTCTCTCAATTAGCAAACCAATGACACTCTAATGGCTCTGATACCATGTGAGAATTTGTCTAACTCTGATACCATGTGAGAATTTTCCAAGATCTAGAGGCAATGGAAATAACAAATAAGAGAGATAAAATATATGATAGGAATAAACTGTATTCTATCAAGATGCAAAATATGATCAACTGGATCATTGCAAGATGTTCAATGATTGCCCATACAAACAATGTAGATGATCCTACTTATATAGGAAAGACATTATGGATATGTGAGCACACAAACATGGCATGTGGCTCAATAAGAAACAAGGGTAGGTAGGAGAAATAATATAATATTCCACATGAGGTGGAATGTAACAACAAGATAAGATCAACACCATAAAAGATGGAAATTCTCCTACACACACTATCCCAATGTGGCACAAACACCCAAGTGTCTCATACCCAAACTACTATTAAATGCATGTACCTAAGTAAACTTAAGTATAGTGTAATAATATCCATGATGAAGAATTATTTACACCAACACTTACCTTAGCCCTAAACAAGCATCTGAGCATAAGAGAGGCCACAAAAAATAATCTTTTTTAATGTTATCTAACTACCCACCCCAATTCATTATGTTTCATTTTCACTTGATTACAAACTTCCATTGAGTTACTCTGGTGAACACTTTGGGTCCTCACCCCCAATGAAAGCCACTCCCCCATGAATGCACCTAGGAATCCAAGCAAAACCAAAGATCAAAACAAAAATCACAAGGTGGTTAAACACCAAATTACAATAGCAAGGCTTGACTCATTTGCTAGAATAAAATAACACACAGGGAGGATCCAAGGTAGGCTAGGAATCACCATCTAGCTTCCCGAAACATATATGGCTAGAACATTAATCCAACAAGGAGAAACATATCAATACATTAAAGAAACCATAAACTCCCTCCCAAAGCCTCTGGAACCAAAAACATAGAACCACTTAATTGAACATTTCCCTAGAAGGACAAAAAGATCCAAGGACACGAATAAGGTCTCATAATGCCAAGAATAAAAATATTTACTCAAGAAACAACAAGTTGAACACAATAGAATTAAAATGTAAAAAACATCATTACTCCGTAAATCCAAAATAGATGACTCTTTTTGTCATTCAATATAAGGATCCCTATCTCAAAATAACACCAAGGATGTAAATTATTCATTAATTTCCAAAATCTCAACTGTATTCATTAAATCACATTTCATTCCTAATAATTTCAAGTTAATGAAAGAACTAATATTTCAACATTAAAGAGATCAAGGCTTCCTCTAATAATTCTATTACAAAATCTGATTAACATCTAAAAGATGAAGAACATCCAATAACTACAAATTGTATATATATATATATATATATAAAATTCCAATTAATAACTACACAATCTGAAAAGTGACTTTGAAATATTCCAACACTATCCTGTTACATAAAAATATACAAATAAAAGCAAGCACGCACGCACACACACACACACACACACACACACACACACACACACACACACACACATACATTATATTTTTGGGTCGAAAAATCCAATTTTTGAGCAAGGCAAGAGAAATGCCATGGGAGTTTCACCCATGGTTGTGGGGAAATATCCCCACAGTCATGGGTCTCTCCATGACTGTGGGCAGAGCCCCACATATAAACACGCATAGATAGAAATAAAAAGAAATTGAGCCGGAAGATAGAGAAATACATTACAATAAAAGTGATATATATAATTTAATTTTCATGATTCATAGCTAGAGTTCTGTCAGAAAATTTTTACAAGAATAAGAAAAACTACAATATTTCCCCAAACCTAGAATTCTGGAAGCAATCTTTAACCAGAATAAAAAAAATAAACCCCCAAATTCATTAAATCCAAATTTCCTTAAAAAAAAATTACATCATTCAAGAATTTAGTCTAGACATAGCCCAGATGGAAATCTTCCAATAAACCCCAAATTTTATTAATCCAGAATCTGAAACCCCAAGTATTTTTTCAACTTGAAAAGAAATTAAACATGCAAGGGGGTATGTGCACAAAGATGGTGGTCAGAAAAGTGGACACCACCCAAAAAGAATATGAAAAAGCAATCAGCATGTACGTGGTTATAAATCACCTCGTACACGCTTAGGTCCGTTGTTCTCGAGCCTAAAAAAGATCGCATATGCATTGTCTTTAGGAAAGTGAGTGCATATGCACTGTCTTTAGGAAAGTGAGCACGTACATGCTATTTTTAGGAAAGTGAGCATGTACGCACTCATAAGCCCTAAAGAACCACGTACATGGTACCTATAAAAAACAATTAAAAAAAAAACTGGGTCTTCTTTTCCCATGACCATGACATTTTGTCTTCCATTTCCTCCATGAAACTGTGAACGGGCTGCCTCATTTCTCCACCAAACTCTACGGATCAAGGTTAGTTTTTCTTAATTTTTGTGTTTTTTTTTCATTTATTCAATTTGTTTTACGTTTTGAATTTAATTTTGGTTATTTTGATTAGTTTTTTAAATTTTTTGTTTCAAAACCAGATTCTGATAATCTACAACAACAACAAAAAATGCACCTCCTGAAAACCCTAAACAAAACCCAAAAGATACACCTACAATTCCTCCTTTTGATCGTACACCTAAAACACAGGAGCAATTGATTAATCAGTTAGGGCAAAACACGTCTAAAATAAATAGACTGATTAATAAATTGAAAACATTTGAGCTTGAGCATCATAAATCCCTTGCCACTAGTCTAGAAACATTAGCTAGTGGTGCCATAACCGTTTCCACACAAATTACAAAATGGGGAAACTTTAGGGATATGTTTCATCAATACTATGTTGGTGGGTTATCATATGAGGGAGTGAAAAACAAAAATATTAGTAAACAACAAATATGTGCCCTTTTTGTTGATCCTAAAACTGGTCAGTCATTACCTCTTAATGTAAAGAGGTTTCCCATACATTGGTGTACTGATATGCAAATGAAGAATCTTTTTTCGCAGAGGTGGTGGATGGTCTTTGATGATCCACCTTGTAATAATTATGAGGTGCCATTGTATTTTTTGAGAAAAGTATACTGTGAGTTTGTCTTCAATGTGCGGCCAAACTATTTTGACATGAGAGAGTTCCATGGTAGAGGTGACGGCCTTGACCAAGATAGACTTGGAGCCCACAGACGAGTAGCCCTAGAGAGTCGTCGCCCCCTAACACGCAAACCCAAGGTGCATTAGGTTGTACTACAGGAAATCATTCTTTATTTATGTAAAAATGACCGGTCACCATCAGAGATTAAATCTCAGACACCGGCTTCATTATTTAAATCATTGGATAACAAATGGCGCATTGCCATTGAAAAAGAACAAGAGATTAGGGAGAAAGTTTTTGCACAGTACTTCCCCGAACTCTCAAATTCAGAATTATTTGATGTATTGGATCAAAATAAAGGTCTCTTCTTCACAAGGAGAAGAAGACTCTGGTTGTTGGAGGGGAGAGTTGATGATGTAGAAAAGGATACACATCAACACATGGCCCATGCTATCAGCTTTCACAAAGCTTGAATGGCCAACCTCCAAGCGGAAAAGGAACCGGTTATTTCCAAACCGGATGAGGTTTTTGATGAGGAAGGCAACCTGGTGGAGTAACCAATCAATACCATAGATGTCGATTCCCTAGATATAGAAGATGTCACTCAGGATATACCTTCTGAGGGAACTGAATAGGGGCAACAGGCCGATTAGGGTGGTGAACAAGCTATGGACACACATCAAGCGGCAAAAGAAGAGAAAGAGAAGAAGAAAAAGGAAGAGGAAGAGGAGAAAAGAAAAGATGAAGAGAAGAAGAAGCAAGAAGAAGAAAGGAAGAAGAAAGAAGAAGAGGACAAGGAAGAAAAGAAGAAGAAGGAAGAATAAGAAATGAGGATGAAGGAAGAGGAAGAAAAGAAGAAGAAAGAAGAGGAGAAGAAAAAGAAGGAAGAGGAAGAAAAGAAGAAGAAAGAAGAGGAGAAGAAAAAGAAGGAAGAGGAAGAAAAGAAGAAAAAGGAAGAGGAAGAGAAGAAGAAGAGGGAAGAAAAAGAAAAGGAAGAGCAGAAGAGGAGAGCAGAGGAGAAGAAAAAGGTAGAGGAAGACAAGGAAGAAGAGAAGAGAAGAGAAGTGGAAAAGAAGAAAGCTGAAGAAGCCAAGGAACAAGAAGTGGCAAAAAGCTCTCAGGTGGAGACTCTGAAGGCAACCGGAAGTCACAGTCAAATCATTGCCATTAATAGACCTCAATCAAAAAAGAGTCCTCAATCAAACATATAAAGGGTTGTAAAGATGACACAAAAGATCCTTGATAGTTTATTCCAAAAATTGATGTTCATACATGTAGGAGATAGCTGCAAAAAATATATAAACATTCCTGCACTCTGGTAAAGGAAGTATTTAAAACAACATTACATTTTCAAACTAAAATCTCATCCCATGCTCTAATCTTAAACCTATACATGAAAAATTGTTTGCAAACATTATATCATAACCCCTTACAAATTAGGAAGAAGAAGAATTAAAAGAAAGAAGAGAAGCCCTAAAATTGATGTAAAGAACACATATGGCAACATCTTCTTGAATCTAGAATCTTCTCTTTATTTCCCTCCTTTGACTTCAGTATACATTTCTTCTTTTGTAAGAAAATTTTGTTTTTTTCTCCTATGTGACACCTGATAGTTTAGAGAAGGCTCCATTAAACTAACACACACTATCCCAATGTGGCACAAACACCTAAGTGTCTCATATGCAAACTACTATAATATGCATTTACCTAAGTAAACTTAATTAAGGTGTAATAATATGCAACATGAATAAATAATTACACCAACAATGTTTAATATATTATTTGTACTAATATCTCATGTTACTTTTGTTTTTTTAGGGTTCCCCCTCCACGTCTAGGCCTCGTCCTAAGCAAAAGAATTCCTCGGAGACGCCAAAACATGGGAAGAAAGTAATGAAACACATTTTTAGTTGTATAATTATTTGAAAGTGTTGAAATCAAGTCTTCGTCGGGGTTTGTAGATTGATTAGTGTTTTTCTTCTATTTTACATGAACAATGACCATTGAGCTATGTTGATTTGTTGAATGCACCTGATTCTCCCGTGGATCGAGAGAGGGTGAAGGTATGTATCTCTACTTTATTTTCTTGATTTCATGATTATATGCACGTGTACATGTGAACTTGTGATAAATTATAATCTTATAATTTTTTCATATAGGAAATATCCATAGCTACTTCATCAATGGAGAGCCCTCCTTTGTGCACTAGAGAAGCATCTCAGGATTCAGTACACTTTTGTTTGATATATTGTATTAATTGTTTTTAACCTACAATACTTATCATTATATTAATTATATTTAATCTTTGATCATTTTTTGTATAGGTAATAGTGATAGTTTCTCCATCAATCGTGAGACATCTTCAGTCCATTGGAGAAGCATCCCAGGCACCGATATGTCATTGTTCTCTATATTATAGATTTTAAGTGTTTTTGATGTATTTATGTTAGTAGATTATATTAATTGTACATTTAATCTACAATAATCCCCTTCGCGGCTCGGCCATAACGTGGACCCTTTTAAGTTTGTCTTCAAGAAAACTCCTAAGAGTGACAAGGAGGGGAGAGTAAAGACATTAGCTCCGAGATCGGTGGATGGGATAATCTACATTTCAATTGTAAAGGAATTATAGTTAAATGCATAGTTATGTTGTTAATTGTGAACTATTTTCTACAAAAGAATTCTAACTTGGCTTTTGAATTGTGGTTTTGCAGCCATCTATAGAGTCACGTACTGCATCGAAGATGCTCGATTTTGATGATCCACCACAAGTTTAGGATCATATAGTGTTAGTTGTGGTCATAGAATGACCAATATTTGTAGATATATTCTACATTTTTATTGTATATCGATTTGGACATGGCATATGCCACATTTTTGTAATACTTGTATTGACTTGGCAGACATGCAATTTTTTGATATATATATATATATATATATATATATATATATATATATATATATATATATATATATATATATATATATATATATATATATATATATATATATATATATAAATGTTGATATTCGATCCAATAAATGTGTATTGAGTTCATTATTGTGTATTCGTTGTATTTCGTGGCTGTCCTTTTATAAATTTAATTGATCATTTTCCTATGTAATCAACAATATGAATATAAACAACAAAAATCTATGATATAAAACGTTGCAATCATGGAATATGATTCGATTAAATTTTTAAAATATCAAATTAACCCCACAAAACTCCTTGTATTCAGTTCATTATTGTGTATTCGCTATCTTTGGTGGCTAACCTTTTATAAATTTAAATGAATATTTGCCTATGTAATCAACAATATGAATATAAACAACAAAAATTGACAATATGAAAAAAACAACAATATGTGTGTGGTGCGAGAGAACCCTCATGCTTGCAATGGTAAAATTTTGGTTCTCGTGTGAACAAACCAACGCCATGAGTGCATTTGGGTAGGTAGGTTTACGCTAGGCATGCTCCTCTCATGCATCCCAAAGTGTCGGAACATCGAGAGTCATACCCTACTGGCGCAATCTCTCAAGTGCCCTGAGTCCAAAAAATTATCAAACTTTGATGGACTGTTTCTTCCAATCCATGAAACATATGATCGATCCATTTGAACCCGCAGGGTCGCGTGAGGCTCCTCTACAATGGCCTATCTTGGTTTTTGACAACTCGGAGCCATTGTCAATTGGTAGCATTTTTTTGCCTGCTACAAAAACCATCAGTTGCATGCAATGCAAAGTTGCAAGATAGGCTATAATTGATTTGGTTCATCCTATGCACAAAATGATGTCACAAGCATGTCCAGATGGGTGGGTTTATGCTAGGCATGCTCCTCTCATACATCCCAAAGCGTCGAAACGTTGGTAGTCATACCCTACTGACACAATCTCTCAAGTGCCCTGAGTCCAAAAATTGTCAAACTTTGACGGACCGTTTCTTCCAATCCAGTACACATATGATCGATCCGTTTGAACCTGTGGGGTTGCATGAGGCTCCTCTACATTGGCCTATCTCAGTTTTTGACATCTCGGAGCCATTGTCAATTGGTAGCATTTTTCGCCTGCTACAAAAATTGTCAGTTGCATGCATTGCAAAGTTGCAAGATAGGCTAGAATTGATTCGGTTCGTCCTATGCACAAACTGATGTCATGAGTGTGTCTGGGTGGGAAGGTTTACGCTAGGAATTCTCCTCTCATGCATCCCAAAGCGTCGGAACGTCGAGAGTCATACCCTACCAATACGATGTACAAGTTGCTTGACAACTTTTTTGATAATTATTCTGACAATAATGACAATTTTTGCTCAAATTGTATCTAGACTTGATCTATGACTCCTATGACCTGATAATGACTCAAATAATTATCCTTGATTATACAAGAACCAAGAATGCTCATGATTGACCTTATCAATAATGGTCATGATTAACCTTATCACATCACATAAACTCAAAACATAGACACAAAAAATAGTCACATATTTTTCAAAAAGTTTCCTTTAAATATGGTCAAATCAACTCTTGGCTATTTGAATATAAAAAACCATTTCTTATAAATCATCTCATGGACTTTTATACAAAATTTGGCATTACAATATGTGCAATTGAGCTCATCACCATTTTAATATACAAAATTTGGCATCTAAATATGTACAAATAAACTCATTGCCATTTAAATATACAAATTATGCCCCTAAACATGTACAAAACAAATAGCTCATGAGCATTTATATATACAAAAAATGAATATAGAACAATTCGTCGATGATATATACAAAATTCTCACAATCATTCTACTCTGAACATAGAATCAATCAACTGAGCCTTCAGGATCGACTCTAACCCATATTGTGTCAAGTATTGCCTCAAGGTCAGATTCACAAACTTTTCATAAAATCTTGTTATGAGGTCTACCACAATACTTCATCAAATGAATATTTGTTGAACCAACAAGGTTAGAGAAATGAAGAATATGTTTGTGTGTTTCAAAGTCCTCAAACAACCAAACATCATAATTATTCATAGGGTATCTCCTAAACCATGTTCCACTCACGACAACAGACCCTATTGCGTACTCAATACCCTCTCCGTCAATGATTGTGGTTGTGAATTTTCTTTTAGGCTCAACACAATGACACAAATAGTAATCTGTTCCTTCTTCACTGTTCTCTTCTACAAAAACTGCATACACATGACCTGCATTTTATAAAGTGATAACTAATACCAAAAATAAAGTGTGATGTACAACAAAATGAACCAAAAAGAACACTTGCAAAAAAATTAACTCAAAAAATCATTTGAATCCACTAGGTCAAATACATGGTCAAAATCCACTGATGTCTCCATCTGGCTCAATTGTAGTGCTTTGGGAATTTGATATGTATCAATGGGAATCAACGGTCTACAAGACCATTTGTCAACCCACTCTTGTGATTCACATTCTTCCCACAAACAATACATGCATGAAGAGAAAAAACATACCATCTATCTCATATAAATTACTAGTGAACTTGCATTTGAACTCATAAATAAGTGCATGTCACTCAATCCTGCAACTATACAACAATCTAGATAGTTTTCAATGTTAGATTCAGTGATCAACCAAAAATATCTATGAACCATTGACGTACCTGGTTTACTTGAACCCATCATAGAGTTACACCATTGCATAATTGTTTCTACATCTACCAACTCAACACCACCTTCGTACTTCAATTCTTCTCTAGCTAGGGCTCTTTTTACACATGATCCTGCACCATCGTGCTCTCCCTTACCATGTCCAGCCTCAGTGAAATTCCAAAAATGTTGTACACTGCTTGTCATATGCATCCTTGTCAACCAATAAAACATCCTTGCATTCTTGAATTGTGCGGTGCAATTATCTGACCATATTAAGTGTTGGTTGTATTGTATGTTTCTTTCCTTTAAATTATCATAAAAAACTTTAAAGCATCCTTGTACAAAATCTGATGAATGAGTAAGATCATCACTTATGTAGAAGTGATACTCTCTTACAACCTTTCTATCCTCCTCTATGCTATCATCTGCATGCATGAATGTTATGTGTACAAAATAGAAACTTGTGTAGAATGATAATACATAGATTGCACTTCATTTTGAGGTTGTAGTGTATAATTTTCAGCAAAATCAATGATAGAGACAATGGTGCCAAGAGGAAATGTGTCCTTACATAAATTGAATTGCTCATCTAACCACGATCTCTATGTGTATGCATTATATACTCATAAACTAGTTTCTCTTGAAATATTTTCATAAATTCAGCTACATATATATCATTTTTCACTAGCTCACATCTCTTCAAATCTTTTCCATCTTTAACTCCATATGTGATTGTCTTGTATTTTCCAAAAGAAACTAGTTTCCTAAAAATTTCATATGTGCTCTCCAAATGTACACATCTTGGTAACTGTTGCAAACCACCACATATAGCACAAGAACCTTCCAAGCAAGGCATCATATAATAAATGCAACCATCATGTCTATTACATAGCACACTTGAAATAAATTCTCTTACTGACTTAGGAGGTGCTTGTATATTGCATTCCTGTAAAACATCATTAGTGTGAAAAGTAGAACACATATGACGAAAAATATCATATTGCATGGAAAATTCAATATGCATCCTACAACAACACGTGGTGCGTACATGATTAATCTTAATATAAAAAGGTTTTGCCATTTCAAAAAATCTTTGAGAAATTCTTATTTGAGAAATTTTTTGAAGGAATCTTTCATAAATTTTTGTTTGAGTCATATCCAAATAGTGTTTGGCATGTGGCTCACGATTTGTAGACCCAATTAACCTTCTAACAACATCTCTTTGGTTGGGCAAAACTCTTGTGTTGTCATGCCAAATTTTTTCAGTTAATGTTCTTAGTGCATCAACAACCTTGTCTTTGCGTGGTAGTCTACCCGAGAATACCCAAAGAGAATTATGTAGGGTTCCTTTATTTTTTCTTGCCTCTGTAATGCTTTACTTAGTGTTGTTCTACTAACGTTTAATGAATTACTTGTTTTGCTTATCAAATGATATTTAAAAAAAAATTTCTTGCTCATTATGGTTGATGTAATGACACATCGAGTAGCATGAGAATCTTTAGTACATGATTTTGAACCAATAGATTGATATGCATCAAATAGATTTCTCACAATAGTTCTTTTGTTGTTACTTTCAGATGATCTTAGGCCTAGAATTTTCATTGTCTGTCTAAAATTCAAATTTTTAATCATTTGAACAATTAATTGAAATCTTGCGGTTTGATTTAAGTTTTCAAAATAGTTTTACCATGTTCTTTTAACCATTTTCCTACAAGTTCACTCATTCATTTTATTGGGCATTGACTTCAATATATTCTCATCAATGTCAATTAGATACTTTGGTTTCCTACGAATGATTCTAGGAGGTGTTAACATCGGTGTATTGTGTACATTCAATTCATCAAATAGAGCAGGTGTATGTTCATCATTTAATTGATTATTCAATGTGGTATCTTCTTGAATTGCATTAGGTTCATATGATAAATCAAATGTCTTTTCTTCAATTGCATTAGGTGTATTATGTTCATTTGGTAAATCAAATTGAGATGTTGAGAATGACATACCTTCTTCTCCCACTATTCTTATGTTACGTAATTTCTTCATACGTTGCCTTTGTCTTTCCTTTTCAGCTTCTCGTTGTTCCATCATTCCTCGCTTGTTCTTTCCAATGGTTGATATCGGTTGTCCTAGATAGAATCATATTACATATATTTGTAAACAAAAGTTCATAAACAAACAAATAACCATAAATATGCATCTTATCATTATTTTTTTGAATCAAAACTATTAAACAATCACAATAATATTGACAAAACTAATAAGAACAACAATTCAATCATTTGAAACCATGCAAAAATAAAAAATTCACTTACTTCTATGTATAAAACAATGACAGAAGTGCAACATTCAGTTACAGTGGGGCCTTCAATGACCTCAAAGACTTCTTTTGAGTCTGTTGAGGCTCTTGGGCAAATAAAACTATGTCTAAATACCGCGTACGTGGTATATTAATAACCGCGTGCGTGCTGTTAGTCCCTAAAATGTTGGCAAGCCCAATGGTATTTTTTTTTGCCTTGTACACGCTTAGAACTCATAATTAGCACGTACGTGCTCCTACGCCTTAAAAATGTTATGACAGGGCAACGAACTAATAGGCTCAGTACCTTGTATGCGTTATTTGTAGTAAAAAAAATGTGAAGGAAGAGAGAGAGAGAGAGAGAGAGAGAGAGAGAGAGAGAGAGAGAGAGAGAGAGAGAGAGAGAGAGAGAGAGAGAGAGAGAGAGAGAGAGAGAGAGAGAGAGGCACCCTGTACACGCTTGAGAGGGGGAGAGAGGGAGACAATACACATACATACACACATATGTGTGTATATATATACTTAAAATATTATATTTTATATAAAATATATTATATATTATTATATATATAATATTATATATATTATATATTAATTATTATATATTATATATTATATGTATATACACATATTAGATATACAATATCATATTATACACTCCCAAATTTTAAACAAAGTAGCGCGTACACATTATTTATAGTAAAGATAGAGAATACACATTTCTTACACCATAGGTACCCTGTACATGCTTCTTATAACATAGGTACCCCGTACACACTTCTTATACCATAGGTATCCCATACGTGCTTTTGACTGTTTAGGCTTGGAAATAGGCCTGGATGACAAAGCTACGGGTTGGAAGTTTGATTTCCCTCCATTTCCTATCTTTTTGATGTGTTTTGTTTTATCAACTTGGTTTCTCAACTTTTTCATCATCAGGTTTACACTTCATCAAGTGGGTATTTCTAAAATTGCCACCATATTTCCACCCATCTTCTGAGCTTTCTAACCGTATAGTTTTTTTTTAAAATTTGAACAACAATAACATATTATTATTTAATTTCTTTTACCAGTGTCTCCATAGTTCTCACAGACATACGTGTACCATTTTTTTAATAAATTTTGATCTACTTATCCAATTTTATAAAACTTTATATATTATTATAGTGCACTTGATTCTTTACAATTTAAAAAATAATAATTATATTTTTAATTTTTAGTGCAAGTTATGCTTTGTGCACGAATAGGTACCTAATTTTCAGGATGTACTCGATTGGAAAAATCATAAAAAATAAATACTCAACAAAAAATTACAAAAAAATACACATCTTCTAGTGCTCACTCTTAACTATCTTTCTTCCAAATTATTTCTCAAAATACTAAATCTAACTATGAATTTTTTGATACGCACGTCAGACACTATGTTATGTTTTTTCAGAAAAAATCAGATCTATTTTTCATGCACGAAGGATTTGACCCCCTTTATCTTATCCAAATTTGAAAAAGTTTAGTAGTTTGGAAACTAGATTTAGAGTACTACAATATTTGTTCTTTGATTATCTTCATATCTTGAGTGGATGACTTTCAAATTTTGCCTCCAAGTTCAGGTTCACCTGATTTTAGAAAAAAAAGTGTCCACTTATACCCCCGTTTTTAACCACCATCTTTGTGCACTTACCCAAGGAGTGAATCTGAAACCCCTACCTCAAAACATTGTCCAGAAAGAAAAAGTATGGAAATGAAAGGAGCTATTAATCAGAAGTTCCTCGGTTCCCAATCTAGAGAACTAGACGATCCCAATTGAACACATAAATTCAATCCCCTTGTTACAATTTCTCAACAAAATTATAGGATAAATTCCATTGCAACTCCCAAAAACTAGACAAATTTTTCAATCATAGTCCTCCCCAAAACCCAATTTTTTCATGGGAAGAGCTTCTGCCCAAAAAAATCCCCCCAAAAGCACCGAAATATAACTCCCCATGCATGCGAGGACTCTCCCACAATTTAATTCATTAATTTTCTTTTTGTAACCCCCATCATGCAAATAACATAATTAAATTCCCTTGCAAAATAATATTATCATTATTTCTTATAACAAAACCATAGATTATTTTATGACTGTGGAATACATCAATTTAATTATATATTTTTTTTAAAAACATTAATTTTTTGAGAAAATATACCAAATTAAATGTTTAATTAATCAATCTAATTTTAAACTTACACTATTTATATTTTATTAATTAAATAAATATTCAAAAGTATTTAAATACTATTTTATTATAAAATTAATCTTTTTTTTGGAAAAATAATTAATTAACACTAGGCAAACTCTAAGATAACAACTGCAACAAACATACATGAGAACACAAGGACAAAACTGACAAACACAAGACTAACCACATCCACCAAGATACATGACAGGGAGGTAGTGTCTAGGGTCTGACTGATATCTCCAGTTTCCACTTTACCATTGGGTTGAAGAGAAAGTAAGGCAATAAAATCAGAAGTGGACCTACCAAATGATGTGTAAGAAAAGAGAGCTATCCCCGAGTTTGATATCTCTCTAGCTTTACAATCTTTTTTTGCTGAGAGATTCGATCCATAGATTGTGGATCTAGATGGATAAAATTTGTAGTGATTGAGAGTTGAAGTGGAGAAAGCTCAGAATTGATTAGAAGTGGATGAGGAGAAAACTCTTAGATTACCAGTTAAGAGAGTTAATCAAGAGCATGACTATTTTGATTATCTATTTAGGAAGAGAAAATTGAGATTTGACAGGAAGAAAAGGGAGTTGATAGTAATTAAAGAGTTAGTTCAAAAAACTCACATGTTTAATTTTAAATTTTAATATTAAGTCATTAAATTAATATTTAAATTTTATTTTTTTATAATCTTTTATTATATTTTAATAATTTAAGTTTATATTATACCATAATGCTATTTATTATCGACTTCCCAAATCGACTTTATTATTTAAGTTAATTTATTTGTTTAATTATTACACGTGTGTGTATGAATGCACATGCCACATTCCCTAGGTTACCGCTGATGAGATAGGAGACCCCTCCTCGGTTATTTGTCCACCTTCGATGGTCGACCCTGCATTTACATCACACTTGACAAAGTTGTCAGATCGTCATGATAAAAATATATCATTCAATAGAATCATAAAAAATCATTAAACTAATATCACCGCGTAATTATCATTACATTAAAATTTTAATCATCACGTCATTATCATATTAATTGTCGTTAGTAGCATCATAATGTCATCAAATACTTCAAATATCATTAAAATATCAAAATGTTATCACGTGTAAATGTCTAACTAAGGTAAAATTTATTAATCTAATTTTTGGGTCGTGACATGATTACCTTAAATTAGATTTTGAGTCCCACCTCCTTCAATATCTTTACCAAAACATAATTGTGAGCCACCTATAGTTCTACTTTGATTTTCCCATTTGAATGATGAACTCCAAATAAAACAAGTTATCTCTCTTTGTTTACATCATTGATATGTAATTTTTTCATCCTTGAAATATCCTTGAAAGAAGATGTGTACGCTTTATGCAAGAGCATCTAGGGTGCAAAATCAATCTTGCATCACCCAATAAATTTTCAATAAGGACTTTTTTTGATAGGGTTACTATTTTTAGTAATTTTTCATTTGTGCATGTTTGGAGCTGAAAACTAAACCCAAGAAGTGGAATGAGAAAATATATTTACTGGAGAAAGAATCATCTCCGTATCATGTATCATTTGGGAGATATTAGTGTTTCAATGTTGAAAAATCCTATAAAAAAGATTTAACTTGAATTTTGGACCCTTAAATGATCGAATTGGACCTCAATTAAAGTTTGATCAATTATTGATATGGGGAAAGCATGGTGTAGATCTCCTCAAGATATGAGTTTAAAAAAATGGGGCCTAATCGGGTTCCCAAATCAAAAGATGTGGCCTCCGGAAGTTGTGCTATTTTAAGAGAAATAAAGTTAAAAATTCTCAAAATATTCCAATGAATGCCAAAATCCATTTTGGGCCTATTCTTGGCATATTCCAATATAAGGAAATGAGATACAAAAGTGATTGGCCTCAAAAGGGGGAGTTACACTTTTTGGAACATTCTAGAGTAGTTAAACTTCCCAATATAAAGAAGACAAACGAGTGTTATAGTGGACAATTCCAGTAGTGTAGCTTGCGGCTCTGGTTTGCAAAAAATTATAATGAGAATACCCATATAGCTGTAGCATGTAATTTTTTGAATGTTGTAATTTCCTTTCATTGACATAATAGAAAGCAAGTGTTTTTTCACTCACATTTTCTATTTATTACTCTATTGTGGTTGTGTGTTTCTATTTGTAAAGGGGAGTATCCTTCATCACTTATGTCAGGGGCCAAATCACCCAATCTCTTCACATGGGTGACCACACAAAAATGATATCATTTAGATAGTAACAAGATTATAAATAATCATATTGAACACATAAAAAATAAGATATGCTTTCCTTTGTGATTGATTTGGTGGACTTGACTTGATTTGAATATTACTCCATTGTTGAGATACAACATGCATGATGATATGACCATGATTTTACTTATAGTTTGAATATTTTCATTTTTTTTCCCACAAATTATGTTAACATCCCTATCAAACTATATATTCTCAAATATATTTTTAGTAAGCGTGTCCTTGGTAGAATAATGTGTAGTTAAAAACTATATATTTTGAGTTTTAAACTATAAAATATTTAATATCTCATGTGAAGAATCAAGAAACAAAAAAACAATATCAACTTCTAATCAAATTTTTTTATTCTCTCAATATAACTTTAATTCCATTGAGATTTTATTTTTAGAGACAGTACAATATTATTAGCAAAATTATTCATGTATGGACATATTTCCATTAGATATATCTTTCTATGAGTATATGTATGATGTACATTTGTCCATACATGAACATTTTTTCTAATTTTAAGTTCAAAACATAATAATTAGAAATATGCAAGATAAAAGTCATAACTAACTAATCGGGACAATATGGCCAAGGGATAAAAATAATCACAATTAAAAACACTATGCAACACATGTTATATTACACCTTCAACTCAAGACAATTATCCTAACTATAATTAATTTAAACATCGTCTAATATTTGTATGCGTGTGGATTCTCAAGGTCATGCTATACATGGGATTCTTCTAGATATGATTCCCTCTCTTTGGTGACACTCTCCCTCCTCATTTGGGAGGGAAAAAAACTATCCTACATCCACCTCATCAAACCAACAAGGTAGTTGTTTCCATAATCTTATTATCAAAACATATTACAAAACATTTTCTATCATCATATTGATTATAAATTCATATTTACAATTTTCAAATCAATATCTAATTTATATTTCCCTTTGCTTAACATAATAAGACAAATAAATCATAGTATAAATATCCTTATAATAAGTTTTGGCATCATAATTTAAAATATATATCAAATATAACATAATCTAGAGTGTTAAAAAAATGAGACGTGACAATTATTTTAGGTCAATTATGTGGGTTATACATGATGGATTTTTCAATTTATACTTTAAACCCACTAAATAATTAATAATAAAAAATATCTAGTTAAAAAATATCCAAACCAAAAATAACACATATATTTATTCATAAAATAATTTTGAAAAATACTTTCATTTACTACTTTTAGGTTCCTTGTACATGTACGGGTCACTTTTGTAAATCCTTTACTAAACCACTTTTATCTTAAAAATATTATAATAAATTATATATTTGAAAATTATTAACAAAATCCTACATTGCATGTTTTTACTTCATGGTAGTATTATATCTAGAAGTGCTTCAAATCTTCACCTTAAGTATGAGAAACTCTAATTTTCAAGAAGAAAAGTCAACTTTTTTGGTCATTTTCTACTTGCATTACCTTGCACTTATTGAATGTATTTAAATAATATTTGTGGGAAGCTAGATGACATAAAAGTAATAATAAAAAACATAAATTTTGTAAACATTTATGAAGAATATTAAAGTGGCATACCATAGTATTTTTCAAACACCTAAATTTTTAGAACTAGAGTTCAAAACACAAATCTACAATGCACCTCTTTAATATGGATGACTATCACATTTCCATCATCATCTTCACACTTAATAAGTATGAAGAACCAATAGTCTATTAACTCCTCATTGATATGGAATGTGACATTATTACTTGAATATGCACATAATGTCATGCGACACTAATATTGCATCTCACACACACACACACACACACTCTCTCTCTCACTCACTCACTCACACACACATATAATTATAACAAGTATAAATTAAGGGTATTAATTTTCCATAATATATGATAGTTCTTATTGTTGTTTTTGGTTTTGGTTGTGTGTGATTTTTTGCATAGAATAGAATTTTTTTTAATATGTAAAAAACTGTTACCAAGAAATTTGGGAACAATTGAAGTACGAGCTCTGGCTGGTGTGCTCTGGGAGATAGTATGTCATCCCTTGGAGTTGGCACCTGCAAGATCGTATAATCTCCCTGCTTCAATTGGACACATTGTTGGTCTTGGTTTTATTGTGCACTGCGTGGTTTTATTGTGATTTTATATCTTTGTTTTTGGACTTCGTTGTGTGTATTTATTTTCCCTTTTTTCCCCCGTGTGTGTGTTTCTTGTCTTGCCCTTCAGCTTGGCTGAGGTGCCCTGGGGCACATTTATTTCATGTGTGTGTGAATTAAATGGGAGATAATTTATGCTCCTCCAATGATGGGGTTTCAAACACTTTGCCAGGAAATATTTTGGTTTTAGACTAGTCCGAGGAAACTATATCGCAGAAATCCTCTTATAAGTCAGTTCTTTTAGTGCAGAAGAAGAAAGAATGGTTTGCCCATCCTCTGCTGAGTTTAATGGAGAAATCTTGGCCATCGGTGGAATGGAGTCAGAGGGATTATTGAGGTCTTACGAAGATGGAGATAGAAATATCGACCATGGAAACACCAGAGGGAGAGAGAATGGTAAGCCCCCTTCCTCTGTTTTGAAAGTTCTTTCTCTGACTCCCAATGATGACATATTGAAAGCAATTAAGAGTGAACAAAGTAGAGTGAGGAATATTGCAGTTTTTTTTGCTTGCATGGACTCAAATGCGTTACCTTCAAGGAAGTTTTTTGATTTTTGGATAGTGTGTGCGGGAAAAGCGGGTCTATGAAACTCAAAATGTGAAAAAGTGGTCTCCAAGAGGCTTGCTCACACACCCACATGACTTCTTGGTGCAAGTTATGGAGTCATGAAGATTGACTCAACTTCCCAAGGTTGGTTCCATGGTTCTCTATCTCACAAGGTCTCTCAAGCCAATGCCTTTGCTTTCAGATTACTAAGAAAAGTGACTTAGGGATGGCTAATGCAAGAACGAGGGATACTTTAGATTTATTTAGTTATGGAAATACATCCTAAGCTATGCATGATTCTACAAATGCAACAAACTAGATTATAAGATGACAAGATTAGTAGAAACACTATCCTAACATGATATACTAGTTGATGTTCTAGGATAATGATAAAGAAAATACTCTAAAAATGCTTATTTAGACTATTTCCTAATACCAAAGAGGCTAAATGTGTTGATAAAATTGAGCATAAATGAGATAATAAAGCTTGCATGGATCCTTAAAATGGAGGGAGGAGAGCTGTATTTATAGTGAAAATAGGGCAATGGATGGCCAGGATTGAAAGAGTTAATCAAGGGTCAAGTTTGGAAGTTGGCAATCCATGTTTACAATTTCCACCAATGAAATGGTGACAATTGTCAACATAAGACCGGTTGAGAGGAGAGGTAGGAAGCATTAAATGCTTGAGAAGACCTCATGGTTACCCTAGGGGGTAAGGGTTAAGGTTAGGTTAAGATTATCCATTGGATAAAGATTTTACTCAAAGGATAAACTCTTGTGCAAGGGTTAAAGGGATAACCATGGTCAAAGCAATGAATGCTTGATGAGACCCCTGGGTTAGATGTGGGTTGATTTTAGAGAAGGTCTCTAATCATGCTAGAGGGTTGAGTTAACCATTAATGGTTTGGAAGACTTTCAAAGTTAAGTTGTTGAAGCCTTTAATGGTTTTCAAAGACTTTGAGGGTTTGAGAAGTGACTTCCCCTTGCTTAGGGATGTGACAATATTTAGGAGATGGGTTAGGCTAATTTAGAAGTGATTAGAAGATTCTAGAAGGGGGTTTAGGAGGCAAGTGGGAGATGTAAGATTTTGCAAGTGGATGAGGAATAAAAGGATTTAATTAAAATAAAATGTTTTATTTCAATTTAGTTGTATCTGGGAATTTGAATAAATTAGATTTATTCAATTTGGGGTAAACTATTAATTAAATATAAATTTAATTAAAAGTAGAGAGAAGGGGTTTAATTGAATAAAATGATTTATTCAATTAAATGACATAAGTGAATTTAACTAAGTAAATTGAATAATTTACTTAATAAATAGAAGAATGTAGGTAATTTAATTAAATTAGATTTAACTAAATAGAGGAATGAACATACAATATTAATTTTACGAATATGGTCATTTTTATATGACTATCGATAGCAAATTTTTGGGGCCAAAAATTGGGAATCTATGTCAATTTTTGTCGAATGATGCATAAGGGCTTATTTGTTGTGGTCTTCAAGACCCATAACATGCAAGAGAGAATTCTCAAAAAAGGATTTTGGAACATAGGGCAATCCTTGTCCCGTTCCTTCCCTTGGTCTCCAAAAGGAGATATGAACCAGGTTATTGCCTGTTCGACTCCTAATTAGTTGGAGGTTAAAAATGTCCCAATAGAATTTTGGTCATTCCTGCCACAGATTTTAAAACCACTGGGTAATTTTTTGCACTTAGAAGAGTCTAGGGTTACTATTCCAGATTTGAATGCTAGGGTTCTTATAGCCCTTAACCCATAAATTGACATACTTGAGAAAATCTCCTTATAGTTTGAAGAAGATACTCTATGTTGGGATATTGAGGTGTTGGGTAACTTGAATGCTTTCTTTCATTGCAAGCATAATGGAAATAACCAAAGAGATTGCTCTGTGCTAAAAAGACCAAATAATGAATCATTTAATGTGGTTTCTAACAAAGAGGACCAGATTAATAAAGATTCTGGGAATGCTAAATTTGCTCAAAATCTAATGAGCATGGCTTGTAGAATAAAGATGACAACCTTGCTAATTATTTGAATGGGAAGGGAGATGTTTGTGAGAAGGTGGATATCCTAACTAAGTATTTAATATCTTTGACCAATCCTCTATTTGAGGATGAACTGGAAGTTATTCAGACTAACTCCTCAGATAAGACCCATAATACAGTTGTGGTTCAACACGATGGCCCCAATAGAATTGATGAACCAACGAGGCCTAATGCTCAACAGTTGGCCTTGGCCACTATTAATGAAAGAGCTAAAAAATTATGGGAGAGCTAAAACCCTCCCCACTGGTGAAAATATAGAGACTTGTAACTTTGATGTGGTTGGCAATGAGGTTGGAATAATCAACACAAAAATTGATATGTGTGGTGCACCTCCAAAAGAGGATTCTCCCCCTTTCACAAAAGTTCTTAAAAGGAAGAAGAGGAAAACTTATGATAGACCATCTATCTCAAGTGGTGGGAAGGCCACATCCAAAAAATATGGTGACATCCCAGAATGCTTTAATAGGATTTACAAAAACTAGAAAAACTCTTCCCATAGTGATAAATGACTTGACACCGAGAAAGTTGGAATGTGAGGGGCCTTCAGATGAGGGACATAAAACTAGTAGTGAGAGACTGTGAAGCAGTCACCGGTTAGGAGGGATCTCAAAGAGATCAATCTAGACCAATCAAAAAGAGTAAACATAATGCAAACACAATGACATGATGAAGGAAATGCATAACATATTTAATTATAACATGAAAACTGATTACAACCAACCGATAACAACCGAGTTATAGAAACTGGCTCACATGCCTGCTAAAACATGCTCAAAGTACAAAATAGGTCACAACCGAGACCTCAAATCTCAAGATCTATCTTCTATGCCTAGTCTAACTTCTTGGTAACATTCTAATGCCCTATTACAATGATTTATACGATCCAAGGGGATTTGGTCGGCCCAAAGAGGGATCAAAACCTAAAGAACAAGACCTAACGTGTAAAACCAACAAGGTCGACCTCCACCAAGGAGTTTCTTTGGAAAATCCAAAGGATGAAAAGTAGATCATGGGAAAAGATCGGCCACATGCCAAGGAACATTGGAATCAAAGCACAGAGCTCTGCAAGCTACATAAGGTATCTAGTAGATCATCAATGCAAATAGGTCCAGACAACCGGTAACAAGAAACAGTCAATCGGTAACAGGAAACTATCTTAGAAACCGATAGGATAACTTGTCGAAAAACGATCCAAATGCTCCAAGTTTTGGAAATAAGGAAGATGATCAAGTCTTCAAGTAAAATCCAATGCTATAGGTTCTGGTGAGACAAATTTGGGACACACAGAAAGAAATGCTAAAACTACAAACAAAAAGCAAAACAAAAAGGAAATATTTTTAGTTGATGCAAGATTGCTATGAACCGAGGATGCTCCTGCATGCAACATCTGGGGTTGTTGAAAAAAGTGAGTCTCTCACTTTGTTGGGCTTAAAGGAAAACCAAGGCCATCTACCTTTGCCTGAGAAATCCAAGATGAATCTTCAACTAGTCTGTCCTTCCACTTCACAAGATACTCCTTATACTGACTGCTTCGGGTACTATGCCCAATCCTACTATCCAAAATGTCTTCAATTTGATCTGGTTCCTTTTGGGGCAACGGTTTCTCCAACTCTGCAATACTGTCCTCACTGAATTCTGGTTCATGATACTCATGAAGATTTGCAATGTTAAACACAGGTGAAATAATCAGACTATCCGGTAACTCCACTTCATATGCATTCCTAAAACTGAACTTTCTCAAAATCCTGCAAGGTCCAAACTTTCTCATTTGTAATTTGTTATAAGTTCCAACCACGAATCTTTCTTTTCTCAGATACACCATCACTTCATCGCCAACTTCAAATTCCTTATGTATCCTCTTCTCATCTTCCATCTCCTTATACTTGTTATTCATTTCCTCCAAATGTTGCTTAACTTGAATATGTAAGTCCTTCATGTGATCTGCAAATTCTTCTGCTTCTAAACTTCTCCAGTCTTCCTTGCTAATATCTCTTAATTCGGATATACCTCTAGGATGCACTCTGGCAACAATCTCAAAAGGTGTTATTCCAGTACTCTAGTTTATTGAATTGTTGTAGGCAAACTCTGCTTGTGCAAGAATCAAATCCCAACTTCTGGTCCTATCTCCAACTAAACATCTCAACAAATTTCCCGAGCTCCAGTTAGCTACTTTTGTCCATCCATCAGTCTGTGGATGAAATCTAGAACTGAACTTCAACTCTATTTTCATCTTCTTCCAAAGTTTTCTCCAAAAATAGCCAACAAACTCAGTGTCTCTGTCTGAAACTATGCTCTTAGGTAACCCATGCAATCTCACCACTTCCTTGAAAAATAGGTCTGCTACATGTAGTGCATTTGATGTCTTCTTACAAGGTATGAAATGAGCCATCTCTGAAAATCTATCCACTACCACAAATATAGAATCATTCCCTCTTGGTGTTTTAGGCAATCCAAGTATGAAATACATTCTTATATCCTCCCAAGGTCTTACCGGTACTATCAAAGGGTTATACAATCCCACATTCTGAGTACTACCCTTTGCAACTTGACAAACTCTACAAATTTACACATATTTCCTAACATCCTTATGAATCTGGGGCCAAAAGTACTGCTCACTCACCAATGCTACTGTTTTGTCAATACTGAAATGTTCGACTAATCCTCCATTGTGTTTCTCCTTTATCAGATTCTCCCTCATAGAATTCTCAGGTATGCACAACTGAACTCCTCTAAATAACATCGCATCCTAAATGAAGTAATCCAACCACTTGCTTCTATCTACCATAACCAATTCTCTACATGCTCTCCAAGGTTCTGCAAAATCCACGTCATCATCATACAAGGTCTTCAATTCCTCAAATCCTAGTACTGTCTGTAGACACTTAAAAATAATTATTTTTAATTCCTCACTTAATTAATTAATTATGTTAATTCAAATTCTCCTCAATATTAATTAAATATAATTGATATTGTCACTATAGTATGTGATTGATTTATTTAATAAATCAATCCCTTTCTTTATTCTTCTAAAAGATTAAATCCTCACAAATCTTCCTCTTGGCTAATTAATTTCAATTAATTAGTTAACCCACATTTTTCCTACAAACCATCTTCTTAATTCATCATTAACCTAATAAAGTCTTCTAGAAACTCCCTAAACTCACTTAACCTTATTCTTCTAATTTTTAATTCCCTCCACTCATTCTCTCTCCTAGTCAAATCCTCCTACAAATCTTAATCCCACCTAACATTTTCTCTAATTCCCCTCCTAATGAGTTGCTAATGGCTAATCATCATGATTAGCCACGAAGTCAACTCCTTGTCCCTTCCATCCAACCACTAGCTTTTAATGCTCTTTTCCTAGGTGAATGTGAGATGTTCAAAATCTCACAATCCTCTAGGCTTCTCCTCTCCCAAGGAATTTTTAATTCCTTTTTATTCCTCCAATCCCCATGATTATCCCTTTTTGGAGAATTTTAAATTCCTCCTCCCCATTCTTCAAGGAATGTCACATTCCTTACTCCTCTCAAGGCACATTGGGAAGTCTTCCCAATGCACTTTGCTCTTCTCAAGGTACCTTGGGAAGTCTCCCCAATGTACCTTGAGGAGTGTGGAGACAAGAAATGCCTTTAAGGTATATCTCTTGGTCTCCACACCCTTTCTTGGGGGCCTTGTGTGAGCTCACAAGCAATCCTAGCCCTTCATCTTGAATCCATCATAGCCATCCATTTTTCCTCTCATCTTCCTATAAATTGAGGATGCCATCTCTTCATTTTTCATCTCCAAGTTTAGTAATCTTATGCTGTCCTTTTGAGCCCAGGAAATCATCTTGGAAACCTTACCATGTTCAAATCATATCTCATCCACACTTGATCATCTCATCCTTATCATCTTCCAAATCCATTCCATTTGTGCGCAAAATTGGAGAGCCACCCACATCAAGCAAGCAAGCAAGCAAGCAAGAGGAGCACATCAAGTGGAGCATCACCAAGAGGTGCCTTCATTTCATCAAGCTCAATCCGAGGGAGAGGTATAAGGTTTTGTGAGGTATATGCATCTTATTCATGTTTTCATAGGTTTTGGAGTTAGGTCTTTGATTTTATATGATTATATGTTTGACTTGCATGCTTATTAACTAATCCACCTCACAGGTCTTTTTCCCCTCTTCATTCTGACATGCCCGGTGGGACCCACGTCCCTAAGAACTAATGTTTTTTTAATGAGTTTTTGTGAGTTGTGAGACACAGGTTTCGGAATAGCATGACTGCAGAAAAACAAAAAAAATCTTTGGCAGCTCTGTATTTCAGGGTGAGCGCTCTGCGCATTCTCCCATCTCCTCCTCATTCTTCTTCTTCTATCTTCTCTTTCTTTTCTGTTTCTTTTTAGATTTAATAATCTATCTAACCGCAATAATTAATTAAAAATTCTGTTTCTTTTCTGTTTCTGCGTGATCCTCATTTCTGTTTCTTTTCTGTTCCTACACGATCCTCATTTTTTTTTGTAAAAATTCAAATTTGAAATCTGCTTTGTTTAATTATAATCTATCTGACCACAAGAAAGTGTGAAAGTAGGAGAGTATGCTCTTGTCTATCTAGACAATCAGAAATCCAGACCTTTGATAGTTTTCTATTCTGTTTAGCGCGATTGTCTGCTCTGTTAAATTTAGGAATTAAAAAAAAAAATGATCTGAGAGAAGTCGCTAAGGCCATGATGCTATTGGTTCAGAATGCTGAGGAGTCTATAAAAGTTTTCATTTGATTTGTAATTTTGGGTTTTGGATGCCAGTTTCTCGTTGGCTCTTTGTTGTCCTTTTGTCCTAGCTGCTGGTTTTTTGCAGTTGTTTTGTCTTGGTCTTATCTTCTCTTGTTTCTTTCTTGTTCATCTATCATAATGTAAGTGGGTATTGGGTCCCTTAAAACTTGATTTTCCTTAATAAAAAACATTGAAGTTATCATGCAATTCAAACCATGATAATTTTTGTGTTCTGCTCGATGGTAGAAATTCATTTTCTCTTAGATTATTTACTATGGTTACTTCAGTAAATCGTATGTTATATCTTGTTTTTAAACTTACTAATATAATGACTTATATTCGTATGGAAAAGATATCTACCAAATATAGTGATTAAAATAGGCAAGATTAGTCAACAATTTAGAAGAAATTCCTTGTGACAATCGATGTATTCAGCATTCAAAAAAATATAATTTGCAAGGAAGAGAAAATGATTCCAAGAACTGAAATAGATACAAGGGAATTCTTAGAATTATAGGTCAATTTTTTTTGCAAAATATGGGTGAGAAGGATGCGATTATAGAGCGAACTGAATGCAAGGTCAATATGCCCATAAGCCGGCTTTGACCCAAAGGAATCGACTCAGTTGAATCGGCCCAAAAGAACATCAAATATAGCTGTCAACTATAGTGGTTTTGCAGATCTAAAGATGGAGGAATACTAAAATCTGCAGTAGGAAATCGATATAAAAGCAAGAATTACTTGGCGTATACATGGAGAGAATAAAACTATGGGGTAGTGATCAAACAAAATGAAAAACATTAAAGCTTCTATTAATTGAAATTACAGATCGATCCAAGGTAGATTGCATGGATAAAAGGTGTCGCTTAGCTATCTGTAAAACTCCCAAACAGTTCTACAACTTTCAAACAAATCGTACCACACAATGTGAATGAAATAAAATGAAAGAGGACAATAAGGTGATAAACAACAAATATGACACGCCCTCCCTATGAGGCCCAAGGACAACATAATAAACAATAAAAATGCGAATTTTTTTTTTAAAACCATACAAATACAATGAGCATCATGATGATACTTAATAAAGATATAATGAACATACAAGATCATGCATGATTCCCCAGGGCCCCACAACGAAACTACTCAAATAACACAACCATAAATAAATGAGTAAATAAGAACTTTTATAATAAAATTACACTGTCCTTTATAACGTGCATGGATCAATTTACATCGCTAAGAGAATATAAATATGATCATTGATTAGAATACAAGGTATCCATAAGGATATAGTCTCCAAGAGTACGATAATGAAGTGAGTACAAAATCTGAATCACAATGCAGATCTTCAGTCCTCTCTTGAACTTTCTCGATCAGGATGCATGGTGAACCAAAAACCATTGGGTGCGAATAGCACTCCACCCAACAATGTGGTACCATCAGGTTCACCCCCCGTGCTAGGAGGTATTAGTCAGACCCAAAAGATGAAGGAAGAAATGTAATGATACAAGGATACACACGAAGTTCACAAGGATACACATTAAGTTCACAAGGCTTCGATCTAAGGAAAACCTCAATACAAAATCAAAGAAACTCACAAGACAAAATCAAGGAAAATCACAAGACAAAATCAAGGAAACTCACAAGACAAAATCCAATTTTCCAGAAGCCCAAGAAATCACAAGAGAACAAACCCAAGAAACCACTAGGTATGCAAATGGGAAGAGTGTGATCACTAGGTTGTTATGAGTTACCCTGGTAGGTCTTCACTAGGTTCCGACCCCCATCTTGGGTTACCTTGGTGACCTCTCCCGACCCTTGGCACCCATACAAACACTAGTGGACCACACCAACCTTTCGAAGGGACAATATTGGTAGAAGCCATTCTTGGGCCTTCTCTACTTACTGTGAGAATTTTCCAAGATCTCGAGGCAATGGAAAGAACAAATAAGAGAGATAAAATATATGATAGGAATAAACTGTATTCTATCAAGATGCAAAATATGATCAACTGGATCATTACAAGATGTTCAATGATTGCCCGTACAAACAATGTAGATGAGCCTACTTATATAGGCAAGGCAATATGGATATGTGAGCACACAAAGATGACATGTGGCTCAATAAGAAACAAGGGTAGGTAGGAAATAGGTGCGGGTAGGTAGGAGAAATAATATAATATTCCACATGAGGTAGAATGTAACAACAAGATAAGATGAACACCATAAAAGGTAGAAATTCTCCTACACACACTATCCCAATGTGGCACAAACACCCAAGTGTCTCATACCCAAACTACTATTAAATGCATGTACTTAAGTAAAATTAAGTATAGTGTAACAATATCCATGATGAATAATTATTTACACCAACACCCCCCCTTAAGTGCAACTTAGGGGAATGCACTGAAGTCTACAATGCAACTAAGAAATGCAAGATGGGTCCCAGCTACAAGGCCATGTTAGGTACCCATATATAAATGCAAATGAAATCTGCCACAAATGGAGAAAGAGAGAAAAACCACATGGGAAAAAAATCCCCCCCAAAAGAGAGATGATGAAAGCACACAATGCTCTCAATGATGAATGAGAAGAACAAAACCTCATGTGAGGAAAAATTCCCCCCCATAAGAGAGAAGAGACCATGAAGCACCCCCTCAATGTTGAATCTCTTGCAAGGATGGTTTAAGATGTTGACCAAAATACCTGCCCATAAGGAATAAAGCGAGCCAATGCTGCACCAAAAATGTCAAAGTGTGAGAAACCAGGTACCAAGTCGATGACGATGAATCACTCGCTGTAACAAAATGAAGATCAGACATGGAGACAACCTACTTTGAGCATCATCTGGATACTCATAAATGATAGAAATACTTGTACAATCCATGTCTCATGGGAGCCATGCACAAATATGTACAATCTAAGTCTCAATTGGAGCCATGCACCAAGTCTCAGAAGATATTCCTAATCTACGTGTACAAGAGGATTACATGAAATAATCAACAATGACAAGATACAAAGAGGTGTGGTACTTTATGATAGTGCGAGTACAACATTTCTCAAGAAAGAGAATACATCATGATAAATTATTGAAATGTGGAAACATGAAAATGATGCCACCAAAAAAGAAGCGCTGTAGAATACTGCAGGTGAAGCTGCCCCCGAATGGAATTTCACCAAGAGATATAAATGAACAACTGACCCCCTATAAAAAGATCATGTTCGCACTTGCAAATAATGGCAAAGTGTAATTTCTAATTTCAATGATTACAACTTCTCAAAATGAGATATAAGAGACTTCAACAAATACTGCTAGCGATTTAAACTGAGATCCAAGCAAAATACAAGTACCAAATAGGCCAAAAATGACCAAATAATGAAAGTACAATTCTACTCAAAATCACTGCAAAAAAATTATAGATTATGAAAGTAGACAAAAAATTATGCACTTTAAAAAAAAACGGAACCTGAAAAGGAGTCCATATGACCCCAAACGAAGCCTCCAAAGTTGTAAAAATTGGGATTTAACAATTTTTGAAAAACCTGTATCCAAAAATTATAAAACTCCCACACCACTGTACAAATCAAAAAATATTACCTTAAAACAAAAAAATTGCTCGAAAAAAGGAGTTCGGATGAGTGAGATATCACTATTTGAAAACTGTCTACAAAATTATAATTTTTGGAAAATTTCCAACGCAGCTTCAAAATTCAAATGCCTCTAGATTTGGCCTCCGAAGTCTATTTTGGATAAAACAAAAGGCAAAAATGAATTTCTTTGACCTCTTCAATCCAATGGTAACCTCATATTTGACCCATCAAACTTTCATAATAACTTGCAATAGAAAACTTCAAAATGCAAACCCCGAATAACATCAAATTTCTCTCAATTAGCAAACCAATGACACTCTAATGGCTTTGATACCATGTGAGAATTTGTCTAACTTTGATACCATGTGAGAATTTTCTAAGATCTAGAGGCAATGGAAATAATAAATAAGAGAGATAAAATATATGATAGGAATAAATTGTATTCTATCAAGATGCAAAATATGATCAACTGGATCATTGCAAGATGTTCAATGATTGCCCGTACAAACATTGTAGATGAGCCTACTTATATAGGGAAGACAATATGTATATGTGAGCACACAAACATGGTATGTGGCTCAATAAGAAACAAGGGTAGGTAGGAAATAGGTGTGGGTAGGTAGGAGAAATAATATAATATTCCACATGAGGTGGAATGTAACAACAAGATAAGATCAACACCATAAAAGATGGAAATTCTCCTACACACACTATTCCAATGTGGCATAAACACCCAAGTGTCTCATACCCAAACTACTATTAAGTGCATGTACCTAAGTAAACTTAAGTATAGTGTAATAATATCCATGATGAATACTTATTTACACTAACACTTACCTCAGCCCTAAACAAGCATCTGAGCGTAAGAGAGGCCACAAAAATAAATCTTTGTTAATGTTATCTAACTACCCACCCCAATTCATTATGTTTCATTTTCACTTGATTACAAACTTCCATTGAGTTACCTTGGCGACCACTTTGGGTCTTCACCCCCAATGAAAGCCACTCCCCCATGAATGCACCTAGCAATCCAAGCAAAACCAAAGATCAAAACTAAAATCACAAGGTGGTTAAACACCAAATTACAATAGCAAGGCTTGACTCACTTGCTAGAATAAAATAACACACAGGGAGGATCCAAGATAGGCTAGGAATCACCATCTAGCTTCCTGAAGCATATATGGCTAGAACATTAATCCAACAAGGAGAAACATATCAATACATTAAAGAAGCCATAAAATCCCTCCCAAAGCCTCTGGAACCAAAAACATAGAACCACTTAACTAAACATTTCCCTAGAAGGACAAAAAGATCCAAGGACATGAATAAGGTCTCATAATGACAAGAATAAAAATATTTACTCAAGAAATAAGAAGTTGACCATAATAGCATTAAAATGAAAAAACATCATTACTCCGTAAATCCAAAATAGATGACTCTTTTTGTCATTCAATATAAGGATCCCTATCTCAAAATAACACCAAGGATGTAAATTATTCATTAATTTCCAAAATCTCAACTTTATTCATTAAATCACATTTCATTCCTAATAATTTCAAGTTAATGAAAGAACTAATATTTAAACATTATAGAGATCAAGGCTTCCTCTAATAATTCTATTACAAAATCTGATTAACATCTAAAAGATGAAGACAATCCAATAACTACAAATTATATATATATATATATATATATATATATATATATATATATATATATATATGTATATATATATGTATACATATATATATACATATATGTATATATATATGTATATATATATATACATATATATATATATGTATATATATATGTATACATATATATATATATGTATATATATATGTATATATATATATATATGTACATATATACATATATATATATGTATATATGTACATATATATACATATATATATACATATATGTATATGTATATACATATATGTATATGTATATACATATATGTATATGTATATACATATATGTATATGTATATACATATATGTATATGTATATACATATATGTATATATATATATATATATATATATAAAGATCCAAGGACATGAATAAGGTCTCATAATGGCAAGAATAAAAAGATTTACTCAAGAAATAAGAAGTTGACCATAATAGCATTAAAATGAAAAAACATCATTACTCCGTAAATCCAAAATAGATGACTCTTTTTGTCATTCAATATAAGGATCCCTATCTCAAAATAACACCAAGGATGTAAATTATTCATTAATTTCCAAAATCTCAACTTTATTCATTAAATCACATTTCATTCCTAATAATTTCAAGTTAACGAAAGAACTAATATTTAAACATTATAGAGATCAAGGCTTCCTCTAAGAATTATATATATATATAATTCCAATTAATAACTACACAATCTGAAAAGTGACTCAGAAATATTCCAACACTGTCCTGTTACATAAAAATATACAAATAAAAGCAAGCACAGACACACACACACACACACACACATTATATTTTTGGTTCGAAAAATCCAAGTTTTGAGCAAGGCAAGAGAAATTCCATGGGAGTTTCACCCATGGTTGTGGGGAAATATCCCCATAGTCGTGGGTCTCTCCATGACTGTGGGTAGAGCAACACATATAAACACACAGAGATAGAAATAAAAAGAAATTGAGCCGGAAGATAGAGAAATACATTACGATAAAAGGGATATATATAATTTAATTTTCATGATTCATAGCTAGAGTTCTCTTAGAATTCTTTTACAGGAATAAGAAAAACTACAATATTTCCCCAAACCCAGAATTCTGGAAGCAACCTTTAACCAGAATAAAAAAATAAACCCCCAAATTCATTAAATCCAAATTTCCTTTAAAAAAAATTAGATCATTCAAGAATTTAGCCTTGACATAGCCCAGATGGAAATCTTCCAATAAACCCCAAATTTTATTAATCGGGAATCTGAAACCCCAAGTATTTTTTCAACTTGAAAAGAAAATTAACATGGAAGGGGGTATGTGCACAAAGATGGTGGTCAGAAAAGTGGACACCACCCAAAAAAAAAATGAAAAAGCAAGAAGCGTGTACGCAGTTCTAAATCACCTCGTACACACTTAGGTCTGTTGTCCCTAAGCCTAAAAAAGATATCGCATATGCGCTATCTTTAGGAAAGTGAGTGCGTACGCGCTGTCTTTAGGAAAGTGAGCGCATACGTGCTATTTTTAGGAAAGTGAGCGTGTACGCACTCATAAGCCCTAAAGAACTGCATACATGGTACCTATAAAAAACAATTAAAAAAAAACTGGGTCTTCTTTTCCCATGACCACGACATTTTTTCTTCCATTTCCTCCATGAAACTGTGAACGGACTGCCTCATTTCTCCACCAAGCTCTATGGATCAAGGTTAGTTTTTCTTAATTTTTGTGTTTTTTTCTCATTTATTCAATTTGTTTTACGTTTTGAATTTAATTTTGGTTATTTTGATTAATTTTTTAATTTTTTGTTTCAAAACTAGATTCTGATAATCTACAACAACAACAAAAAATGCACCTCCTGAAAACCCCGAACAAAACCCACAAGATACACCTAAAATTCCTCCTTTTGATCATACACCTGAAACACAGGAGCAATTGATTAATCAGTTAGGGTCAAACACGTCTAAAATAAATAGACTGATTAATAAATTGAAAACATCTAAGCTTGAGCATCATAAATCCCTCGCCACTAGTCTAGAAACATTAACTAGTGGTGCCACAACCGTTTCCACACAAATTACAAAATGGGGAAACTTTAGAGATATGTGTCGTCAATACTATGTTGGTGGGTTATCATACGAGGGAGTGAAAAACAAAAATATTAGTAAACAACAAATATGTGCCCTTTTTGTTGATCCTAAAACTGGTCAGTCATTACCTCTTAATGTAAAGAGGTTTCCCATACATTGGTGTACTGATATGCAAATGAAGAATCTTTTTTCGCAGAGGTGGTGGATGGTCTTTGATGATCCACCTTGTAATAATTATGAGGTGCCATTGTATTTTTTGAGAAAAGTATACTGTGAGTTTGTCTTCAATGTGCGGCCAAAGTATTTTGACATGAGAGAATTCCATGGTAGAGGTGACGACCCTGCCCAAGATAGACCTGGAGCTCGTAGGTGAGTAGCCCCAGAGAGTCGTCGCCCCCTAACACCCAAGCCCAAGGTGCATCAGGTTGTCCCAGTGGATTTGAAAGAGTCGATGGAGCTATAGACTCTTTAGGTGGCCACAACATTGACTGGTGCCATCATTCATCATGGGACACAGTTAGCGCACCCTCTTGTATTGGATGATGAGCCATTAGTTGCTCTAGGTGGCGACAAAGATCCCATTCAGCATTTGTGTGTCACTTGCTCGGGGATATGCTTAGGGACAGATGACAAGGACACTACAGATGAATCCATGTCTCATTCATGCACGATTTGTGGGAGTAGATGTCAGACCCGTACGACTGAGGATGTGGCACCGACATAGGAGTTGATGTAGATGTTGTTTCCCCATCAACGACAGACATAGGTGTGTTGATTTGAAATCATATCATTTTATTTATCAGTCACTTTAAATTTCTAAGTAAATAAATGAATTTTCATTTATTCATCGATTTAAATTGATACAAATAATATGCATTTCAGGATGCAGCAACGATATCCAATACTCCTCCCGTAGTCACTACAGCTACAACTTCGATGCCTGAGGTATAAATTTTGTAACATGTTAAAATAGAATAGTACACTTTGAATTCAAAAAAATTACAAGATATACTAGCTATCTTTAATGCTTGGTCCAATTTTTGGTTTGTAGGTGTTGACAGGGGACCAAATGTCCCAGATTCATGACATCATGCTCTTAGCGATCGATTTTGGGCTACAAGGATATACGGTATCATATTTTGCACAACATTTTTTATGTATTGTTTTGATGGAATATGCAAGTCATTTCATTTTAGATTTTTAAAATTATGTTTGTGAGATTTTTCCAAGATGAAGAGCTCAATGAAAAGTACAAAATAGAGAGACAAAATATTGATAGGAATAAATTGTATTCTATCAAGATGAAAAATACTGATCAATTGGATCATCAACCAATCAATCAATTACATACAATGAATATGATCCTTGTTATATAGGCAAGGCTATATGGATATGTGAGCACACAAACATGACATGTGGCTCAATGAGAAACAAGGGTAGGTAGGAAATAGGTGTGGTAGGTAGGAGAAACAATATAATATTCCACATGAGGTGGATCACCCACCGAATGTGGAATGTAACAACAAGATAAGACTACAAAAGGTGGAAATTCTCCTACACACACTATCCCAATGTGGCACAAACACCCAAGTGTCTCATATGCAAACTACTATAATATGCATTTACCTAAGTAAACTTAATTAAGGTGTAATAATATGCAACATGAATAAATAATTACACCAACAATGTTTAATATATTATCTTTACTAATATCTCATGTTACTTTTGTTTTTTTAGGGTACCCCCTCCACCTCTAGGCCTTGTCCTAAGAAAAAGAATTCCTCGGAGACGCCAAAACATGGGAAGAAGGTAATTGAACACATTTTTGGTTGTATAATTATTTGAAAGTGCTGAAATCATGTCTTCGTTGGGGTTTGTAGATTGATTAGTGTTTTTTTTCTATTATACATGAACAATGACCATTGAGCTATGTTGATTTCTTGAATGCACCTAATTCTCCCGTGGATCGAGAGAGGGTGAATGTATGTATCTCTACTTTATTTTCTTGATTTCATTATTATATGCACGTGTACATGTGAACTTGTGATAAATTATAATCTTATAATTTTTTCATATAGGAAATATCCATAGCTACTTCATCAATGGCGAGCCCTCCTTCGTGCACTAGAGAAGCATCTCAGGATTCGGTACACTTTTGTTTGATATATTGCATTAATTGTTTTTAACCTACAATAATTATCATTATATTAATTGTGTTTAATCTTTGATCATTTTTTGTATAGGTAATAGTGATAGTTTCCCCATCGATCGTGAGCCATCTTCAGTCCATTTGAGAAGCATCCCAGGCACCGGTATGCCATTGTTCTCTATATTATAGATTTTAAGTGCTTTTGATGTATTTATGTTAGTAGATTATATTAATTGTACATTTAATCTACAATAACCCCCTTCGTGGCTCGACCATAATGTGGACCCTTTTAAGTTTGTCTTCAAGAAAACTCCTAAGAGTGACAAAGAGAGGAGAGCGAATACATTACCTCCGAGATCGGTGGATGAGATAATCTACATTTCAATTGTAAAGGAATTATAGTTAAATGCATAGTTATGTTGTTAATTGTGAACTATTTTCTACAAAAGAATTCTAACTTGGCTTTTGAATTGTTGTTTTGCAGCCATGTACATAGTCGCGTACTGCATCGAAGAGGCTTGATTTTGATGATCCACCACAAGTTTAGGATCATATAGTGTTAGTTGTGGTCATAGAATGACCAATATTTGTAGATATATTCTACATTTTTATTGTATATCGATTTGGACATGGCATATGCCACATTTTTGTAATACTTGTATTGACTTGGCAGACATATATATATATGTGTGTGTGTGTGTGTGTGTGTGTGTAAATGTTGATATTCGATCCAATAAATGTGTATTGAGTCCATTATTATGTATTCGTTGTATTTCGTGGCTGTCCTTTTATAAAGTTAATTGATCATTTGCCTATGTAATCAACAATATGAATATAAACAACAAAAATCTATGATATAAAACATTGCAATCATGGAATATGATTCGATTACATTTTTAAAATATCAAATTAACCCCACAAAACTCCTTGTATTCAATTTATTATTGTGTATTCACTGTATTTGATTACAACAACACGTGGTGCGTACATGATTAATCTTAATATAAAAAGGTTTTGCCATTTCCAAAAATCTTTGAGAAATTCTTATTCGAGGAAAATTTTGAAGGAATCTTTCATAAATTTTTGTTTGAGCCATATCCAAATAGTGTTTGGCATGTGGCTCACGATTTGTAGACCCGATTAACCTTCTAACAACATCTCTTTGGTTGGGTAAAACTCTTGTGTTGTCATGCCAAATTTTTTCAGTTAATGTTCTTAGTGCATCAACAACAACCTTGTCTTTGCATGGTAGTCTACCCGAGAATGCCCAAAGAGAATTATTGTAAGGTTTCTTTATTTTTTATCGCCACTGTAATGCTTTATTAATGTTGTTCTACTAACGTTTAATGAATTACTTGTTTTACTTATCAAACGATCTTTTTAAAAATTTTCTTGCTCATTATGGTTGATGTAATGACACACCGAGTAGCATTAGAATCTTTAGTATGTGATTTTGAACCAATAGCTGGATATGCATCAAATAGATTTCTCACAATAGTTCTTTCGTTGTTACTTTTAGATGATCTTAGGGCTAGAATTTTCATTGTCTGTCTAAAATTCAAATTTTTAATCATTTGAACAATTAATTGAAATCTTGCGGTTTGATTTAAGTTTTCAAAATAGTTTTGCCATGTTCTTTTAACCATTTTCCTACAAGTTCGTTCATTCATTTTATCGGGCATTGGCTTCAATATATTCTCATCAATGTCAATTAGATACTTTGGTTTCCTACGAATGATTCTAGGAGGGGTTAACATTGGTGTATTGTGTACATTCAATTTATCTAATAGAGTAGGTGTATGTTCATCATTTAATTGATTATTCAATGTGGTATCTTCTTCAATTGCATTAGGTTCATACGATAAATCAAATGTCTCTTCTTCAATTGCATTAGGTTCATACGATAAATCAAATGTCTCTTCTTCAATTGCATTAGGTGCATTATGTTCATTTGGTAAATCAAATTGAGATGTTGAGAATGACATACCTTCTTCTCCCACTATTCTTATGTTATGTAATTTCTTTATCTGTTGCCTTTGTCTTTCCTTTTCAGCTTCTGATTGTTCCATCATTCCTTGCTTGTTCTTTCCCATGGTTGATATCGGTTGTCCTAGATAGAATCATATTACATATATTTGTAAACAAAAGTTCATAAACAAACAAATAACCATAAATATGCATCTTATCATTATTTTTTTGAATCAAAACTATTAAACAATCACAATAATATTGACGAAACTAATAAGAACAACAATTCAATCATTTGAAACCATGCAAAAAAAAAAAATTCACTTACTTCTATGTATAAAACAATGACAGAAGTGCAACATTCAGTTGCAGTGGGGCCTTCAACGACCTCAAAAACTTCTTTTGAGGCCATTGAGGCTCTTGGGCAAATAAAACTATGTCTAAATACCGTGTATGCAGTATATTAATAACCGCGTGCGTGCTGTTAGTCCCTAAAATGTTGGCAAGCCCAATGGCATTTTTTTCACCCTGTACATGCTTAGAACTCATAATTAGCGCATACACGCTCCTATGCCTTAAAAATGTTATGACAGGGCAACAAACTAATAGGCTCAGTACCTTGTATGCACTATTTGTAGTAAAAAAAATGTGAAGAGAGAGAGAGAGAGAGAGAGAGAGAGAGAGAGAGAGAGAGAGAGAGAGAGAGAGAGAGAGACTCTGTACACGCTTGAGAGGGGGAGAGAGGGAGACAATACACATACATACACACATATGTGTGTATATATATACAATATATTATATTTTATATAAAATATATTTATATATTATTATATACATATATATTATATATTATATATTATATGCTATATATTATATATTATATTATGTATTTAATATTATATATTATATGTATATACACACATTAGATATACAATATCATATTATACACTCCCAAATTTTAAACAAAGTAGCGCGTACGCATTGTTTATAGTAAAGATAGAGAATACAGACTTCTTACACCATAGTTACCCCGTACACGCTTCTTATACCATAGGTACCCCATACGCACTTCTTATATTGTAGGTATCCCATACGCGCTTTTGACTGTTTAGGCTTGGAAATAGGCCTAGATGACAAAGCTACGGGTTGGAAGTTTGATTTCCCTCCATTTCCCTCCTTTTTGATGTGTTTTGTTTTATCAACTTGGTTTCTCAACTTTTTCATCATCAGGTTTACACTTCATCAAGTGGGTATTTCCAAAATTGCCACCATATTTTCACCCATCTTCTGAGCTTTCTAACCATGTAGTTTTTTTAAAATTTGAACAACAATAACATATTATTATTTAATTTCTTTTACCAGTGTCTCCATAGTTCTCACAGACATACGTGTACCATTTTTTTAATAACTTTTGATCTACTTATCCAAATTTAAAAAACTTTATATATTATTGTAGTGCACTTGATTCTTTACAATTTAAAAAATAATAATTATATTTTTAATTTTTAGTGCAAGTTATGCTATGTGCACGAACATGTCCCTAATTTTCAGGATGTGGTCGATTGGAAAAATCATAAAAAATAAATACTCAACAAAATATTATAAAAAAATACACATCTTAATTCATTAATTTTCTTTTTGTAACCCCCATCATGCAAATAACATAATTAAATTCCCTTGCAAAATAATATTATCATTATTTCTTATAACAGAACCATAGATTATTTTATGACCGTGGAATACATCAATTTAATTATATATTTTTTAAAAACATTAATTTTTTGAGCAAATATACCAAATTAAATGTTTAATTAATCAATCTAATTTTAAACTTACACTATTTAGATTTTATTAATTGAATAAATATTGAAAAGTATTTCAATACTATTTTATTATAAATTTAATCTTTTTTTCGCAAAAATAATTAATTAACACTAAGCAATGGAAGATGGGTCCCAGCTACTAGGCCATGTTAGGTGCTTAGTAGGATCCTAGAGATCTCAATCATGCTTGCATGACTACTAAGTTCTTGGTGCTTCGTTGGGCTATAGGCCTCAATTGTGCTTGTGGAACTTCAAAGGGTAGCTCTTAACGGGAAGACTTAGTAAACACCTTGTTCATAGCAGCCAAAAACCTTCTAGTCATTGGTGTAGGAGGTCGGACCTCCGAAGCCGCCCATATGTTTACAGCCCTTAGTAGAGACACAAAGTTTGCCATGAGGAGTTTTCATGAGAATTTATGCTTGGCTGCCCTGAGAAGTGAGTTCCGTGGAGGGGAGCCAGTGGGGTCAAGCATCTAAGTGTCTGCTCTAGGTAAGCGTAGCTGGGAAACCGATTGGGATCCAATGACTATTGTCCTTGCCATCCTTAAGAATGTTGTATATGAGCATGAGTGTCTTTGAGATAATATGCATTTGATCATTGTGTTTGCTTTGTTTGATACATACTTGCCAAGAGAAGACTAAAAATATATCACTATCCCCAAACACTTTGCAAAAACACTTGTCAAGACACAAACAATTGTCCAAGTCATTACCCACACAAAGTCCAAAATTGCGTCAAAACTCCATCTGTTCCATGTTTCATAAGCCCAAGAGAGAAGCTAAGAGTCCATCCTCTCCATCAACATTCGAGATTGTCCTTTGAAACATCAACTATCATCCAAATCAGGGTGGTCGTGTCCCTTCATATAACTTTCCATTCGAATCTATCCTCCATTGAGTCATGTTCATGCCAAGAACAACCTAGTCATCAAGTTTCTTCTAAGCCATCACTATCATACCTCCTCCATCAATCATCCTCAAATTTCCTAAGGATTTAGCACATTAAATCAATATCCCACAGTTATCAAATCAATTATCAAAATTCAAATCCAATCATCCTCTAATCCAATTTAACCTCGCGTTAAGGTTACATGCCTTGTGAAATTCCATTTAGACCTCATCATTAATCAATTGGCTCTCGTTCTTTAAGGGGAATCCTCTCCAAGTACCTTTTGCCTAATCCTTTTGAGTTGATCAAGACTCTTAACTCATGTCTTTACATTGCTTAGGGTCATTAGTCAACCCTTGGTATAAGAGAGGCTTTTTAATCATCAATCCAAGGTCTAAATTCTACACAACTTGGCCATCACCTTACTTGTGGTTACATCCACCACCTAAAATCCTCATCCAAGGACTAAGGTGTCAAATCCTAATCAAATCTGGGCTCTAATCGAAGAACCATACCAATCAATAAAATCCCTTGTCATAAAAGACAAAATCCAAAATTCCACAAATGTCTTGCTAAGTCCTTTCATCACAAATTTTCCCCCTCCAAACTTTTCCAAGGTTATTCATGTATGGTTACAACTCGATCCCAAAAGAGAAAGATAGCTGAACATCAATATGACATGCCATACATTTTGCCCCTATATGAAGATCCCACACAAGATCCTACACAAGGTGGGCAACCTAGCAATCAAGATCAAAGCCAAAATCCTAACATGGTTAGCCAAGATGAACTTTCTCTGGAAGTGCAAACTTTCGTAGTAGATTCTTATAACCAAGAGATGATGGAAAAGTTTATTCAACACAATCCTATTGCACTTCTAAAAGCTCTCCTTGAAAATGGAGCTCAACTTCTACCTGAATTTAGTAGATCCGCTCTCGCCCAGCAACCACAAGGAGACCTCACTTCCACACAAAGTGCTGCGCCTATTATTCAGGCTCAATCAATTGCAGCCTCATCAATCATCCAAGATCAATCAATACCACTCGTGGCACATCCCACCGTGGTCTCCATCCCACCTTCTTCCTCCTTACCATCTATACTACTATCAAATCCGATCTCATCTATTCTCCAACACACTTCTATACCACCTCCTTCCATTCAACCACATATTTCTATTCCACAAACTTCCCTTCCTGCCAACAATATCAGAAATTTCATCCAGACCATACTCAATCCTGTCACAACAGTTTGTGGACCGCAACCAACTATCACACAAATCCCTGTGACATTGGTCCTCACATCCCACGTTCCTGCCTCCTCATCATATCAATACATTGGTGGCGGTGCACCTTCTTTGGCTCACCCAATTCTTGGGGAAAATACAATTCATCATTATCAAAGTCCACAACAAGACCTCATCAAAGAAATTCAAGACATGAAAAATATCATCAAGCACATGAAACAAAGGACTAATAAAAGGAAAACTTACTTGTTTGAAGAGTTTTGCCCTTATCCTTATGACCCGTCTATATCAGTTGCACCCTATCCCCTAGGATTTGAGATCCCCAAATTCACCAAGTATGAAGGCAAAGGAGACCCTCGTGACCATATCCAATAATTCCACATCTTATGCCAAGAAGTCTCCTATAGTGACCTTTATCTTCGCAGACTCTTTCCCAAGAGTCTCACGGGAGACGCCCTTGCATGGTTCTCATCTCTATCACGAGGTTCCATTGTCTCCTTTCCAGACTTGGCAGAAAAATTTGTGGCCCACTATGCTTACAACATGGTTAATCATGTTTCTATGATGGACCTGTGCAATACAAAACAAAGGCCTGGAGAAACCTTTGCCCATTTCCTACAAAGATGGTGACATCTTATCAAAAAATTCCAGTGGGACGTGCCAGAACAACATCAAATTGAGCTATTTCAAAAGAACTTGGTGCCTGAACTTTCAAGACCCTTAATATCCCAATGTATCAAATCCTTCCAAAAATTGACCGATAAGGGCCTCACCTTCGAACGTGTCTTGTTGGAGGAAGGAACCTTGAAACATTACCAGAAATTGAAACAAAGTTCTTCCTCTTATCATAACAACAAGCCAAAATTATGGTCTAAAAACAAAAATGTGGCCAATGATGGTGTAACTGATGCAAAGCACCATGGCTGCTCCCCAAAAATCCACCACCAATAATCATCAATTCAATAATCAAAACAATTAAAATCAATCACAAAAACCTCACAACAATGTCTCAATCCAGGGACGACCACCTCGACCGAATAACCGGACTCCAAGAGACTTCACTCCTCTGGCTGAGCCTATTGAAATGGTGTTTCAAAAACTTGTCCAAGCAGGTGTAGTGGTTTTTCCAATCACTCGCTCGTTTGACCCTGTGTGGGGGAAAAAGCAAGACTAGGTTATCATGCCCTAATCCTACCTCTTATCACACATTACGGAATACGAAAGATCCTAGAGGTATCGCACAATTGGCTACTTATTTTTGTGAAAGAGAGAGCCACGGGCTACCTATTGGGGTTTCTATTCCTTTGTTGTAATTGAAAGGTAAGATTATGCAAGTCCAATTCCTAACCCTAAAATGTAAGTATGAACTAACAACAAGATTGCAGAATTGAACTTAGACAATGGAAAGCTGTAAACACAAGGATAAACAAGAATGCAAATGCGTACCCGAAGTCAAAATCAGACTGAAAATGTTTGGGATGGGGGTGCGGGCGCCGCTGTCCTGATTCTGCACCTGAAATTGCACCGAAAACTGCTATTTTGCACTCTGGAACACTGTCGGAAACTGTCGAAAGTGCTATCTGTCCGGAGGACCAGGGCGCCCAGCGCCTCTGTCCCAGGGACCAGGGCACCCAGCGCCCCTGTCCTGGCAGGACCAGGGTGCCCAGCGCCCCTGTCCCAGTCTTTTGCTCTGCAATTTGATGCAAAGTGCTGTCTCGACCTGTTCTCTCCGGATCTGTATCCTGCGACGTCGTCTGAGTACCGAAACCTGCACTTATATCTGAAAAAGGGTGTATTGGCAGCTATATAGGGTTTTGCCTTAGTCAAACCCCCGCTTTGGTTATTTCCACCTCCACGAATAGCCAAGTTGTTTTGTAAAATGTATTGTGTGTGCAGACCTAGTGTGTGTGCAAGGTCCTAAAATGCAAGAAAGCAAACTAGAGCAACCTAGAAAGTAAACCCTAATTGCTTGTAAATGATAATGTAAATGCTCTAAATCAAGATGCAAAGTGGTCTAAAGCATGAATAAATGAGATATTGAAGCTTATGCAAAGACATGAAAACAACATGAAATCATACCCAACCCTCAAGGGAGAGGTACAAGCCAATCTTCAGTCGGTAATCTCCTATTGTTCTTCAATGTCTTCCAAGCCCTAAATGGATGAATGGAATTGATAAATGCTTGATAGAGGGATGTTGCAAGATGTTGAAGTCTTCAAAGATCTGCTCTTTCGCTGCATATGAGGTTCCTGGAAACAAAAATCCGATCCTTTCAAATGAAGAAAGAGAGCTCTTATGTATGAAACCCTAGGTCGCAATTTCGTCTTTTGGCCGACCTAGAGATCGAATATCCCGCCGATTTCTTGGGGTTAAGCTTTATTTTATGATTGGATCGCGCTCCTAAAATTTTGAGAAAAATGTCCGGGACCATGTGCACTCCGGGCGCCACGGTCCCGACAACTTTTCACCAAATTTTCAGGGCCGTCAGATATGATGATTTTAGAGAGAATCCCGAAGTTACAAGTGACTTCGAGATGTTTTGACCCCCGAAATCAAGCCCCCAAGCTCAGAATAGGGCCTAATTAGGGTTTTTGATTAAGTGATGTATTGGAGGAATAAAATGAAAGGGGCACACTTTAATGAAAGGGACCGACTTTATGATGTGGAAAATGATGAAATAGAACCTTTAGACCTAATTAATTTGATTAATTAAGTGCTAAAGGGGAAATGTAATGCAAAATGCAACTGCGCCAAGGCGGGTGCTAAACTAGGTGTTAAATTGTACCGCTTTAGCAAGTGCGTACAATTTATGACGTTAGATTTAGCCCCCACTTTAGTGGTCATATGAGTACTACGTGCATATGCAAGCTAAAGTACAGAAAAGTAAACATCATTTGAAAAAAGGATATATCCATAAGTTGTCGGACGAAGCCCCCAGTGATATCTGTAGTACACAGTTAGGAACCACACCCTACAAAACACACGTTAGATCACAAAAATCACCTAATGCTTACTAAGGAAAGTGATGAAATTTGTGAGTAGCTGTATGCCCCCCCCTATTTCGACTTGCTTATTAGGGAGGTGAAACAGGGTAGCATGTTTACTTACGACAAATTGTGTAAGAGAGTATTGATGAGGGATGTTCACTGAAAAGGCTTCATCAGAGCACTTTTTGGAACATCTCGAGAGTAGGGGAATGAAAATACGATTCCTACGCAATAAACGGTTCGAAAATCGCATCTCCCAAACTCAAGTTATGATGAAATGAGTGAAAGAGGAAAATTAGGGTTTTGAAAGTAAAGGTAAAGGAATGAACGTATATACCTTGAAAGAGACATTTGCATTTGTCACTTTGTTGATTCTGAGTACTGTTCATTGCAGCAGAGCCCACATAGCCATCATCATGCCTTCACGACAACCGGAGCATCCCACGAGGATTGAGATCATGCGACAGGCCATGATCGACGACGAGCCACTGGACGAGGTGAGTTGACTAAACTTTGACTTTTGATTTTCTGCATTTTGACTTTTCTGTGATCGTTTGCGAGCCTTGAAGGCTGACCCGGGCCCCACCTAGGGTGCGATGGTCCCCCCAGGGGGCCATGGTCCTTGTGGGGCGCCATGGTCCCCCCAGGGCGCCATGGTCCCTGACAGGGCACCATGGTCCCAACCAGGGCGCCATGGTCCCTGACAGGGCGCCATGGCCCCAATCAGGGCTTGGCATACGATGTTCGACAGTTTAGATGAGTGATTTTGATGATCGAGTACTGATTACGGTTATGTTTTTGTGTTGCAGGGCCTTCCGTACATGAGAGAGCATACAGCGGGACATATTCTTCGCAGTTTGCGAGATCAGATTCCGCGGCTGACTCAGGCAGAGAGAGACACATTATCGATCATGGGATTATGGTATGTGATCCTCATGCCAGCCATTCGGTTCCATCCTGCAATGCTGGTGGCATTGATGGAGCGATGGGATCCTGACACATGCACATTTCATCTTCCAGTAGGGGAGCTGACGGTTACACTCGAGGATGTGTACCGTATACTTCATCTTCCTATCAGAGGAGCGACTGTTACATACGCGACCGATCGGTCAGCGGAGGATCATCAGAGGGAGCAGGTATATTGCATAGGGAGAGTCATGCCGAGCGAGACGAGAGGTCGCATCATGGTCAGCTGGCTCTTACATCCTACAGGGGAGGTACCCCTTCTGAGACGCCTTATGATCACCATCATAGCACTAGCCGTCTACCCTAATGGGTGAGGTACGCACATGCATGGGGGTCTCACATGGTGCATCAGAGCGATGGAGAGACATAGGAGAGTGTATGCTTGGGGTCGGAGTATGCTTGCACATCTCTATCACGACCTTGAGGAGTATGTATTTGGACAGGGTTGCAGTTTGATGACATGCACACTTCTGCAGGTATGGATTTTAGAGCACTTCACATGCACTAGGCCCGTTGGCTTTCCGCTGAGTACGGCTAGCAAGCGACCTAGGGTGTTTGCTTATGCACTTACCAGCGAGTGGAGATTTGGAGATCTGTTATATTGGAGAGTGATTTTTGATAGACTGACAGCCGAGGTGACAGTGTGGAGACCTTACCTGCGGATGCACAGATGGGATGGGATGGAGAGACAGTTAGCATGCTTACAGAGGAACCACCTACTACAGGGATGATATTCACACATCATAGTCCCTTTCTACTTTGACCGAGTACGGAGGCAGTTCGGGCTAGAGCAGTGTGTTCCAGCCGATGTGCCCATCTATACTCGACACTCACAGGTCCTTCCCAGACCTAGAGCAGTAGCGAGACCGACGATAGATGACATCGAGACTACAGATATAGAGGGATCTGATCAGGATGTAGTCACTGATTATTCTGCAGAGTTTGGAGCACAACGCAGGTATGTCTCATGGTTGATGAGATCATATCCAGGTCCTATCTTTCCACTGGATCACCCGATAGGCCATCCAGGCCCATGGAGACATGGAGACCGAGATGAGGACTAGGGATCCAGGTCAGAGGAGCCAGAGGAGGGAGAGGGTCATGAGGAGGTGGGAGGTCCTGAGCCACCTACAGGCGATCAGCCCAGCATCGAGGAGGAGGAGGACACAGATAGAGATGAGGACGAGGAGGAGAGAACTGATGATGAGGAGAATGAGGATGCAGATGAGGATGAGGATGCAGATGAGGATAGAGATGATGAGGAGGAGTCAGATGCAGCTCCTCACCATTCAGGGGATGATACCATAGCTTTGGATCCTCCTCTTATTCCCCAACAGGGGGAACATGAGGCGATATGGAGACCTGTTCCTAGTACCGTCCAGCCTACACCCATCGTGCATAGATTAGTCGAGCGAGGGGAGCCTAGTAGATCCCAATCACAGATGCTACCGTATCATGATCCCTACTGGCGTGAGGGAGACCTAGGTATAGTAGGTTTAAATTGATTATTAATGTTTTGATGATATAGAATGGTACTAATACAAAAATCTATTCTACTACCACAGCTAATGTGCAGGAGTGGCGTTCCCTGATTCAGCAGGCAGTGATAGACATTTCCACGATAGCACAGATCCCCAGTTCCTCACAGATTGCCTATAGGCCTCAGGGGAACGCGGGTCGGCATGATGATTTTTTTTCCCCATTCCGAGTTCAGGTAGACATATGGAGGGAGAGAGAGAGAGAGTCCTATCAGAGGACCTTCAGCGGGTGCGGCGAGATCTAGCAGCAGCTCAGGCCGAGGCTACCACCTATCGCACGATCCTTATGGATAGGGATCGTAGGAGTTCCTCTCGAAGTCACTCACGGTCTGTATCGCGCTACACACCCATGGGTCCACCTTCACGGCCAGATCAGGAGGGAGCGTCCAGTCGACACTCTCCAGCCACTAGTCCTAAGGATAGGAGATGATTTTATGATGCAGGAGAGGTCACATTTTGGATGTATAGCGACCTATATTTGTATACGATCCACATATATATATGTATATATACATGCTTCTCTTTTGTCTCAAATGTGTTATCTTTAATGCTTAAAACAATGTATATTTTGCTTTGATTAAATCTAATACATTTGGTAAATGTACATGTATGTTCAGAATTTAAATTTCCATGCGATTGATTTCTCAATGCACCATGATTAAATTGATACATGTGTGACTTAATTTAATCAAGTACTACATTGATGATAGGGAAGAAATATGCATTAAGTCTAAGAATCATATAACTAACGTGATTTAATTTTGAACTTAAACACAACATGATACGATTCTACTTAACACATAAAGACACTGTATAATATGCTAGCATAATGGAAATGTAAATCTTTTACAACTTACATAAATGAATTCAAGACAAACTATGAAGTAAGGAAATACGCTTGCTAAGAATGAAGCAATATAGATTAAACATCATAACATTTAATTCTATTTTGCTCTAATTAGGAAATACTAACATATTACCCAATATTGAAGAATTGAAAAGAAGATAAATAAGGAATGAAGAATTAAGCATAATATCTACGCAAGTGCATAGCATTTATAGGTTCTTTAAGAGGCATACCGTCTACATCCGCTATTTTGTAAGCACCTGATCCATAATCCTCAATAACGATATATGGTCCAAGCCAATTAGGACTAAATTTTCCCTTTTCTGCAGGTAAGGCATTCACATTGCGTTGATTCTCATAAAGGACTAAGTCACCTACTGAGAAGGAACGTTGAATAACCTTATCATTATAGCTTCGTTGTAGAGTTTTGTGATATGCTTGAATATGCTCAAGAGTGTTTATACGCTGTTCATCAAGCATCTCAAGCTGTTGAAGTCATTGTTCTCTATAAGAGTCACCATCTACTATACCTTTGAGAGAAACCCTAAGTGATGGAATCTCTAGCTCTAAAGGCATAATAGCATCAGCACCATAAACAAGATTATAAGGAGAAGTTCCTGTAGCAATTCGCACACTCGTTCAGTAGGCCCAAAGAGCATAGATTAGCTGGTTACTCCAATCCTTACCATGCTTATTCATAGTTTTGCGAAGAATTTGTTCGATTATTTTATTGGATGATTCGGCTTGACCATTTGACTGAGGATAGTATGATGTAGAAAATCGATGTTTGATATGATACTTCTCGAGGAATTTCTTCACGTCCTTGTTCTTAAATGATGTCCCATTATCTGAGATTATAGTAGAAGGTATCCCGAATTGAGAAATGATGTTTTCTAGAAGAAATTGACAAATCACTTCAGCAGTGGTAGAGCGAAGGGGAATAGCTTCTACCCACTTCGTAAAGTAATCTGTTGTGGTTATAATGAAGGTGTGTCCTTGAGATGAAGGAGGAGAGATTTTACCAATAAGATCCAAACCCCATGCGGAAAAAGGCCAAGAAGCTACTTGAGAACGGAGTTCTTGGGCAGGAGCATGAATCAGATTATTATGTTGTTGACATTGATGACATTTCTTAACAAATGAAAAAGAATCCTTCTGCATAGTTTGCCAATAGTATCCCATACGAAGAAATCTATGAACCAAGGATTTGCCTCCAAAATGCCCCCCACAGGCACCTGAATGCGCCTCTTCAAGAGCAACGGGGATTTCTGATTTGTTAAGACAGCGAAGGAGAAGACCATCATAACCCCTTCGGTAAAGGACATTAGAAAGAATGATATATCTAACAGATAGCTTGCGGATTCTAGCCCTAGTGTTTCTATTAGCGGAACCAGGAAAGGTACCATCGGTCAAATATCTTATGATATGCGAGTACCATTCATCTGAGTCTATAAAGTCACAACATGTTACCAGTCTAGGATCGTCTACAATAGCTGGAGAAATAAGGTTGTGAATAACAAATTTAAGATCAACCACAGGGTCCTCTAAAGATACAAGAGAAGCCACACATGCCATTGCATCCACATGTCGATTATCTTTTCGAGGAACAGGTTCCATGGTATAAGAATCAAATTTTTGTAATAAAGAGATGGCAAGGTCTTTATATTGTGATAATTTGTCTTGTTTTGCTTGATATATTCCTGTTACTTGTCTTATAATCAATTGCGAATCTCCATAGATATGTATGTGTTTTATGTTCAGAGCTAAGGCTGCTTTTATTCCCGCTATAAGAGCCTCATACTCAGTAATGTTATTGGTACACAGGAAATTTAGACGATAGGATAAGGGAATGGGTTTCTTTGTAGGAGAAATCAGAACAACACCTGCCCCCGATCCCGTACGACACTTAGAGCCATCAAAGTATAACTCCCAAGTTTCATCTTTCTCTATAGAAAGAATGAAGTCGTCAGGAAAAGACTCAGGGTTAGGGAAGGAAAAAGGTGAAGGGGCCTCAGCTAGGTGATCGGTCAACACTTGCCCTTTAATTGCTCTTTGTGAAACAAATTTAAGGTCAAATTCAGTTAACATCATAACCCACTTAGCTAGGCGTCTTGATAAATCAGTTTTAGAGAAAAGATGCTTCAACGGATCAAACTTTACCATGACGTGGACATCTGAGTTTAAGAGATAATGTCTCAATTTCTGAGTCGCAAACACCAAGGCCAAGCATTGTCTTTCTATCGTAGAATATCGGGTCTCATAATTGAGTAAGGTATGACTTATGTAATAAACCGGACATTCTTTACCATCTTTATCATGTTGTGCCAATAATGCTGCAAGAGCATGAGAGGATGCAGCCGTATAAAGAAGGAAAGGTTTAGAAGGTTCAGCCGGTCGAAGGATAGGAGGATTAGCTAAATACATTTTTAAATCTTCAAATGCTTGCTGACAATCCTCATTCCATTGAAAAGTGATATTCTTTTTGAGAAGTTGAGTGAAAGGAAAAGTACGATCCGCAAGTTGAGATACAAACCTACGAATAGCTTGAATCTTTCCTTGTAAGCTTTTAAGTTGAGACACATTTCTAGGAGGTGGCATGTTGACAATAGCATCTATTTTCTTAGTGTCCACCTCAATCCCATGATGCGAAACTATGAATCCTAATAGTTTTCCACTATCCACACCAAAAACACATTTTCGGGGATTCAAGCGCATGTGATATTTATGAATCCTTTCAAAGATTTGACAAATGATTTTAATATGATCCGTGCGAAGAAAGGATTTGGCTAAAATGTCATCAACATAATCCTCTAAAATCTTATGCATATAATCATGAAAGATAAGGGTCATCGCTCATTGATAAGTTGCACCGGCATTTTTAAGTCCAAAAGGCATCATTATCCAACAAAACGTACCCCAAGGAGTAGTGAAAGCGATTTTGAATTGATCTTGAGGGATAATAAAAATTTGATTGTATCCTAAAAAACCATCCATGAAGGATAACAAGGCATGTCCTGAATCAACTATCATGTCAATGTTTGGAAGAGGAAAATCATCTTTTAAAGAAGCCTTATTTAGATCCCGAAAGTCGGTACACATTCTTATTTTGTTATCTGGTTTAGCCACAATGACAATATTTGAAATCCATGGGGAATAATCAATAGGGCGGATAAATCCAGCCTCCAATAACTTTTCAATCTTAGCCTTAACAAGCAGAGCCACCTTAGGATTCATTTTTCGAATCTTTTGTTTCACGGGCTTAGCATCAGGGACTAAGACAATATTATGAGTAACAATCTTAGGATCTATACCAGGCATGTCAGAGTATGTCCAAGCAAAGATCTCGGGGAATTCATGCAGTAAATCTTCATATTGTTTTTGTTCCTCTCCATCCAAACATTTTCCAATTTTAATAACTTTCTCTTTATTGCAAGGGTCCATCTTAACATCAGTAGTGTCACTTATGAGAAGATTGCTTTGTTGAGGAGTATCCTTTAGCTGAGGGAATTCTTTCACAATCTCATCATTATCCGTCTCTTTTCCAAAGTAGGCTTCAGTGTTCAAACAATAAGGGAGTCCCCTATTGTGATGATAACGAGGAAGAGTGTCATATGCTCCTAAAAATTCAGCTAAAGCATCATCGGTAGGGAAAACGTTAAAAGCACAAGCACACGAAGGATCCCCATCAATGTACTCGGGGTGTTGCATTGATAGAGAGGTAGAAATAACATTAACACTAATGCATGGTCTTTTAGAAGCTTTAGTGCGCTTACAGGGTTTATAGCCAAGTCCAAAGGCATGGTTGTGAAGATTATTCTCTAGAGGAACCTTTATTCCTTGTTCGTGAACACCGCAACCATTTCCATGATACCCATGCTTAGCAAAAATGCGAAAACCACGACCATAACGATTAGCCATTTTAGACAGAGAAGGCGGTTTTTCATAAGACAAAGAATCAAACTCTTCAAAATTAGAGGTGCGAGGAGAAGAAGTTTGAGAAGCGGCCACAAAATTATTACTCATAGGTTCAGGTAAGATTGATTGATTTTTAGCTTCTTCCTTCTTTTCAACTTTAAGCTCTCTAGAAGGAACCTTATATTCACCTACAAAGGTGGGATTAAAATCAAGAGATCCCCAATTGTCTTCTTCGAGGATCTTCCCAGGATCAAAATCCTTCTTATGTGTAGTTTCAAGTCGAGAAGAATCTTCTTCAAGAGCTCCAGACTCACCCGAAGAATTTTGATCATCGGAGAGCGAGGATTCACCGATAGGTATCTTATTTAAAGAGTCATCACTAGATGAGGACGGCTTAGAAGAACCCCCCTTGGAAGTAGATGTTTGCAAACAAGCTTGAAAATTAGTATCACCTATCAAGGTATATGTCTTATTGTTATAAATAAATTTAACTTGTCTATGCAATGTAGAGGGGACAGCTTGCATACTGTGAATCCAAGGTCTCCCTAGTAGCAAGTTGTACGTTATATTTCCCGACATAACATGGATAGGTGTAGGCAAAGTAATAGGCCCCACTGTGATGGGTAAGGTGATAGTACCTAATGAAGTTTTAGCCACATTATCAAAGCCTCGAATAGGACGAGAGGTCAGTTCAATTAAGGATGTATCCACATTCATCTTATGCAAAAGATTAATGCTACACACATTAAGACCAGAGCCATTATCTACTATTGTTCGTCTTATAGTAGTGTCTTTCATGATAACCACAATCATCAAGGGATCATATTGATGTTGGATTTCACTAGTAGGCAACTCATCTTGGGTAAACACAATTTGAGCTTTAGGATTCATCACAGAGTTAACCAAAGATGCTATATTACTAGATGTATTCGGTGGAGGAACATTCAAATCTTTCAAGGCATCTTGTAACATTCCATGATGAGCGGAAGAAGTTTGAATCAAATCCCAAAGGGATATCTTAGCAGGGGTAGCTTTAAGTTGTTCTATGAGATCATATTCCTTACTAAGAACTTGCGAAATACAGGGAGCTTGTGGAAGAATCGGTTGAGGATTCGGAAGAGAAACTGGGATAACAGGAGGAGGACTAGGCTGCCTATTATTTTTGGTATGATAAGTATGGGCAACCGCATGATAACTCTCTCTAGTTATTTGCTTGGCATAACTATAAGGACTTACAGGTTTTCTTCCTTGCACAATGATGATTGGTTTATTCGGAGTACGAAAGGAATCATGATCATACCCTCCTTGGACAGTAAGGAGAGGTGATTTAGGAACTTGAAAGGTGGGAGAAGGATAATCTCCTTGGACTTCAAAGAGAGGCTTTTTATGCTCATTCAAGTTTATCATGTTAACTAATTTAGAAGTCTTGTTCTTGTTTAAAGATTTCGATAAAGCCACAAAGTCATCAAGAGCATCATCCAACAAAGCATGATCATATCTATTAAAAGGTTTATCTTTTGATTCAAAAGGAGACATCTCCTCATAGAGGGGATTGTTGAAAACAACCATGTTACTAGATTTAGTGGAAGAGTTGATAGGAATGTACCCTTGAGAGGACTCATTCAACTTATCTTCCTCATCGCAACGAAATGGCATAGTAACAAGGTTTATGAGTTTTTGGTAAAATGAAGGTTTGGTATCTTTAGGGTTCAAAAACTCATCTAAAGCTTCATCTAATTCATCTTGGCTATACTCATAATAATCATCATAAGCATGAACATTTTGCAAATAAAAGTCTGACATTCTGAAATAAAAGTTGCATAAAATTTAAACATACAATGTAAAGAAACACACTCTTTTTTTTTTTCTCTTTTTTTTTTAATGAAAATGAAATGAAAACACACTAAATCTAGATCTAGATCTAACAAATGCAATGCAAGAAGAAGCAATGATAGTTTCACGTCGGGTTCACCAAAATGTGTGGGGGAAAAAGCAAGACTAGGTTATCATGCCCTAATCCTACCTCTTATCACACATTACGGAATACAAAAGAGCCTAGAGGTATCGCACAATTGGCTACTTCTTTTTGTGAAAGAGAGAGCCACGGGCTACCTATTAGGGTTTCTATTCCTTTGTTGTAATTGAAAGGTAAGATTATGCAAGTCCAATTCCTAACCCTAAAATGTAAGTATGAACTAACAACAAGATTGCAGAATTGAACTTAGACAATGGAAAGCTGTAAACACAAGGATAAAACAAGAATGCAAATGTGTACCCGGAGTCAAAATCGGACTGAAAATGTTCAGGATGGGGGCGCGGGTGCCACTGTCCTGATTCCGCACCTGAAATTGCACCGGAAATTGTTGTTTTGTACTCTGCAACACTGTCGGAAACTGTCGAAAGTGCTGTTTGTCCAGAGGACCAAGGCGCCCAGCGCCTCTGTCCTAGGGACCAGGGCGTGCAGTGCCCCTGTCCTGGTAGGACCAGGGCACCCAGCGCCCCTGTCCCAGTCTTTTGCTCTGCAATTTGATGCAAAGTGCTGTCTCGACCTGTTCTCTCCGGATTTGTATCCTGCGGCGTCGTCCGAGTCCCGAAACCTGCACTTATATCTGAAAAAGGGTGTATTGGTGGCTATATAGGGTTTTGCCTTAGTCAAACCCCCGCTTCGGTGATTTCCACCTCCACGAATAGCCAAGTTGTTTTGTAAAATGTATTGTGTGTGCAGACCTAGTGTGTGTGCAAGGTCCTAAAATGCAAGAAAGCAAACTAGAGCAACCTAGAAAGTAAACCCTAATTGCTTGTAAATGATAATGTAAATGCTCTAAATCAAGATGCAAAGTGGTCTAAAGCATGAATAAATGAGATATTGAAGCTTATGCAAAGACATGAAAACAACATGAAATCATACCCAACCCTCAAGGGAGAGGTACAAGCCAATCTTCAGTCGGTAATCTCCTATTGTTCTTCAATGTCTTCCAAGCCCTAAATGGATGAATGGAATTGATAAATGCTTGATAGAGGGATGTTGTAAGATGTTGAAGTCTTCAAAGATCTGCTCTTTCGCTGCATATGAGGTTCCTGGAAACAAAAATCCGATCCTTTCAAATGAAGAAAGAGAGCTCTTATGTATGAAACCCTAGGTCGCAATTTCGTCTTTTGGCCGACCTAGAGATCGAATATCCCGCCAATTTCTTGGGGTTAAGCTTTATTTTATGATTGGATCGCGCTCCTAAAATTTTGAGAAAAATGTCCGGGACCGTGTGCACTCCGGGCGCCACGGTCCCGACAACTTTTCACCAAATTTTTAGGGCCGTCAGATATGATGATTTTAGAGAGAATCCCGAAGTTACAGGTGATTTTGAGATGTTTTGACCCCGAAATCAAGCCCCCAAGCTCAGAATAGGGCCTAATTAGGGTTTTTGATTAAGTGATGTATTGGAGGAATAAAATGAAAGGGGCACACTTTAATGAAAGGGCCCGACTTTATGATGTGGAAAATGATGAAATAGAACCTTTAGACCTAATTAATTTGATTAATTAAGTGCTAAAGGGGAAATGTAATGCAAAATGCAACTGCGCCAAGGCGGGTGCTAAACTAGGTGTTAAATTGTACCGCTTTAGCAAGTGCATACAATTTATGACGTTACAGACCCCAATCAACCTAAACCAAGATGGTATAATGAAAATGAGTGTTGTGAATACCATCATATAAAGGGACATGATACAAGAAAGTGTATGAAACTGAAGATCTACATACAAGATCTCATTGATAGAGGCAAGATTGAAGTAGCATATACAAAACCTAGTAATAACAATGATAAACTCAAAATGTACCAGGAATGATGAATACTAAGAGGGGGGGTGAATTAGTATGCCAAAAATCTCTACACTAAAACACTTACACAGTCTAAAGATAAACCGGTAAAGCAGTTTAACAGTCAAACCGGTTACCACACATGCAAACCAAAATGCAAATAAAGCATTCACCCTCAAAAGCAATACAACCATAACACAAGATATTTGATGTGGAAACCCAACTGGGAAAAACCACGGTGAGATGGAACTCACAAGTTACTATCTGCAGAATAGAAACCAGACTGGTTAAGGTCAGACCAGTTAAGGTCTTACAATGTTCTTAACTAGAACAGATCCTGTTAGGAATCTCAATCTCTGTTAGGAGATAAGTCCGATTAAAGACTACCTTGTTAGAGGATTTTAGATTCACATGTGTGAACCACCTTGTTAGAGGATTTTACAAAGGCTTTGAGGCCTACCCGGTTAAGAGCTACAGACTTGTCAAAGATGTGAGTAATCAACAAGTGTTTGATCTATCTAATAGCACAAACTGCTTGGTTAGATCCAATATTGCTCACAGCTAATGCATTCTAGCATTACTTCAGTCTTCTCTCTTTCTCTCATAGTTACAACTTGATCTTCTCAGATAAGATCATTCTCACAACAACTCAACTTCCACCTCAAACCCCTAGCTCAACATTAACCCTTTCAGCAACAACTTAAAACCCTAGACATGATGTCCTTTTAAAGGAATCTGATTTCATGTCGATCCAATAGGATTACATTACAATTTCCTAGGTTTAATGAATCTAGACATACTCAGTAACATGACACAAAAAGCACCGTCAATGTGTCGGCACCATCAAACAATCGGTGGATTGGTAACTCATCACAAAATGCCTATTGGTAACTCATCACAGAGTATTACCGGTTCATACAAAATACCGGTTGCTGGTTTGACAAAAATGAAGACTGGTAAGAATGTGTTGTGCCACTTTTCTCCCTCGTACCACTTGTGATCTATGAACTGCTTGGGGTCGACATGCCGCTTCAGACCGGAAACACATTCTGCAAAATCACTAGTCTAGAGACTAGTAGACAACATACCGGTTGCAACAAATACCGGTTGAGCACAAGCTCATACATATAAAGGGGATCTCAATACAAGTGTGTGTCCATCAATGACAATCACAACATAAACATAAAAAATGCCAACAATCTCCACCTTTGGCATTGATGGCAACACTTAGGAAAATAAAATTTTGACATCTAAGTGTTTTACAACAAAAACTTGCCATTAACAAAATTGCTCCCCCTAAGCATATACACTATCCGTTAATCAATAGAGTGTATAGCAATTTTGCATTCAGAGCATAATCATCAGTGGATATAACATATATCATAGCATATATCAAAATTTCAAAACATATACTTCTCCCCCTGATATACTTCTCCCCTGATATATCAAAATTTTTAAAACAAAAACCAGATATACTTCTCCCCCTTTGCCAACAATGACAAAGTACCGCTGAAAAACCTATTTCCATATATATATAAAAGAGTTTATGACAATAATGAATAATACTTGTCAAAAACCACTTTATAGTCCTGCAAAAATTGTTTCATGGATAGGGACCAGAACTCAAGTAGGGAGGTTACCACTTCCTTCTCTGTCTGCATCTGGGATACCTATTCCTCCATGGCATCTATTGTGCTCAGTTCTTGTGTGACTGTCAGGGCATCCAGGTTCAGATAACACTTCTGCAGAATTTGCAGTCATGGGAGTAATACCAGTTGAAGCTCCTACAAATCCCTAGACCGTGTACTGATCTCTTGCTCCATCTTGGCTGACTGGATTTGGAACCGGTGAATGGTTTGCCCATATGCTGCAAAGGAGTCATAAGGAGTCTTGAATGTGCCCAAGTAGGACTGTAAGTCCATTTGAAGCTGTTGCTTCTTGGCTAGCACATCATCACAGAATAGATGAGGTTGACAGATTTTGCTGAGTAGCAAGTTTCCCTCATCCAAGGCATTCCTTATGTCCTTTTGATCCTTTAGCAGTTCAGTCCTAAGCTCATTCAACTTCTTTACTAGAGAAACATTAAGAGCCTTTTGGTGCTCTTTCTTTACATTGGCTCTGTTGCTTCTTCTAGACTCTGCACCTAATCATCCACTACAGTACACAGAAGTTTGAGTTGTGCTAGTGATGATCCAGTGTCAGGAAGATTAGTATCGGGGATTAAACCGGTAAGCGTGTGTACAGTCGCCTAAATAATATCTTGTTCTTTTTTCCTGCGAATGCCTTCAAGGTGCTCTTGGGCAACCTTGATGCTCTGCATAAGCTTAGACTCACTTGCAGATTGGAGATCAATGGGGCTTGAGATAGCAGCTGGTTTGGCTTGGCTACCGGTTGCCTTAGGAGTTTGCATCTGTGTGGTCTTCATTGCTTCAATTGTCTTGTCTGCTTCTTCCTTCTTTTTCTTCTCCTTCTCTTCCTTCTCTTTCTCTTCTCGCTTTTTCTTCTCTTCCTCTTCCATCTTCTTCTTGTCTTCTTCTTCTTTCTGCTTCTGCTTTGCTTCTACCTTCTTCTTTTGTTCTTCTTCTTCCTTCTTCTTCTTCTCTTCTGCTTCCTTCTTCTTCTGTTCTACCTCTTCCTTCTTCTTCTTCTCTTCCGCTTCCTTTTTCTTCTTCTCTTCCTCTTCCTTCTTTTTCTTCTCCTCTTCTTCCTTCTTTCTCTTTTCTTCCTTATCCTCTTCCTCTTTCTTCTTCCTGTCATCTTCTTGCTTCTTCTTTTCCTCATCTTTCCGTTTCTCCTCTTCCTCTTTTCTCTTCTCTTCCTCTTTCTTTTGTTTCTCATCTTCATCCTTCTTCTTTTTCTCTTCCTATTCCTTTGCCTCTTTTTGTGTGTCCTCTGCTTGTTCACCACCCTGATCGGCCTGTTGCCCCTATTCTATTCCCTCAGAAGGTATGTCCTGAGTGACATCATCTACATCTAGGGCATCGACATCGATGGTGTCGATTGGTTCTTCCACCAGGTTTCCTTCCTCATCAAAGACCTCATCAGGTTTGGAAATAATCAGTTCCTTTTCCACTTGGAGGTTAGCCATTCATGCTTTGTGAGAGCTGATAGCATGAGCCATATGCTGATGTGTATCATTTTCAACATCATCAACTCTCCCCTCCAACAACCAGAGTCTTCTTGTCCTTGTGAAGAAGAGACCTTTATTTTGATCTAGGGCATCAAATAATTCTGAATTTGAGAGTTTGGGGAAGTACTGTGCAAAAAATTTCTCCCTAATCTCTTGTTCCTTTTCAATGGCAATGCACCATTTATTATTCAATGCTTTAAATAATGGATCCAGTGTCTGAGATTTAATCTCTGATGGTGACCGGTCATTTTTACATAAATAAAGAATGATTTCCTGTAGTACCTCATCTTTTTCCTCACTATTGAATTCATCATAATAATTTATTAAATCATGAAGTAACTTTCTCCTAATATTTTTTACTATTCTTTGACAATGTGTCAAAGGTTTGTATGAGGATATGTCTATATTTACCGGTGCGGATGTTGCCGGTTCATTCTTCTTCATCTTCTTTGTCTGTCTTGCCTTCTTTGGCTGCTCATCAGACTCAGTTTCTTCAGAGTCTGGTTCATTTGCCTTAGTCTTCCTCTTTCTTTCGAAGACTTTTAATGGTGTTACCTTCAGTTGCTTCTTTGCCGGTGACCTCTTGGTCACTCTTGGAGTTGCAGTGGTAGCCGGTGTCGATGCTGCAGGCACTGCCTTAGCTTTCTTAGCTGCTAGTTCTTTTCCTTTCTTTACCGATGGTTCTTCAACTGGTGCAATCCTCTCCAAGTAGATTCCAGTCCTCTTAGCCTTTAGGTCAAGAGGCGAGGCAATAAGGGTTGAAGCATACCCTTCCAACATGTCAAACATGACCTCATAGCCCATAGGCTCCACTTCCTCCATTCTAGGCTCAACAACCTCCATTAGACATTTGTCCACCTGAATAGTGAAACAGATGTCATCTTCATATTTCTTCACTATGTCACCTGAGATTCTTACCCTCTGACTCATCTTTCTTCTGAACTCATCAAAATATTTGTTCAGTACCTTAGGGTAGCCGGTTCCAATGGCTTGCACACTTTCCTTTATCTGCTTGGTTACCAGTTGGTCAGGTGACCACTAGACATCTCCTACACCCGGACCTTGAAAATAAAAGAACAACCCTACCAGTAGTTGTCCAAACTTAAACCTCAGTGAGTTGTCCTGCTTGATTGCCTTAAGATTTAGCAGGATTTGTCTTTGCATGCCAGTGCATAAGTCAAAAGATGCATCCTCTTTTATCATTCGGTAAGTGGCATTTACCGCTGCAACAGATACAAAATTAATCCTATTGGTTGAGAATGTTCTGTATCCAATCACCATGTATGCGTATTTCACCAGATCATCCTTGATAGGATTGACTGTCATGCCCCGTGAATCACTTGTTGAACCAGTGAGCTTGGTCATTTCCGTTTTGCTCACTTTTCTCAGGGCTGGCACTTCCCCTATGTTGCAGAAACCGATGACTGCATGAATTGCCTGAGGTGTGATGTCATGCGTCCTCTCCAGGTACATCTTGTCACCATGGACTCTACTTAAGATGATCCTGATGTGATCCTCTGTGAAGTCTTCCAGGAAATATACTGCGTTGTGGAATTTCTTCTTCTTTATGACACTAAATTCCGGTTTGATCCTTTTGTCCTCTCCGCAAAATAGACCTAACTGAGTATGAATGGCTAAAGACCCTAGGTCTTCTATTTTGCAATCAATATAATCAGAAATTCCTTCTTTGACTATGACTCCAGTTGGAACTTGTGATAAAGCATTATACTTGGACTTCCTCTGAATGAAACTTTCTGACTCAATGGATGTACTTGAACTGATATGAGATGCGGAAGCCATTGAAGAGTATTTCAAGAACACGAAAAATACCTTTCAAACACGAATTTAGGGCTTCCTGATTCTGCTTCACTTCACTCTCCGTTGGATGCCAAATCACTGCTTTGAGTTCTCCACTACCACTTGCAAACTTGATTTGAATCTCTTTCAAGGTTATCCAATTTCTTGAAATCTAAGCTCAAATTGCCTTTTCTTCACTCAAAAATAGATAGTGAGAAATAATTTGAAAAGTGCATTTATACATGTCTCTCACCTACCGTCATTAATGCTCCTCTATTAGGGCGTAAACCCTAATTTGCCTTTTTTACCGTTTCCGGTCTTTTGCCAAGCGACAAGTATCGCATACCGGTTAAGGTCTTTTTTCGGTGTCAACTGGGGGTTCGAAAGCATTTCGTCGTTTGCTCCCCCTAAGCCTTTGAGGCTTAGTTTGCCGGTTCTGATATTTCCACACTAGGTGCAGAAGCCGGTTCCTCTTCCGACAATATTGGTTTCTTCTTCCATATTTTCTTCATGTCTCCTTGAACTTTTTCAACATCTATTTCTCCTTCCCGAGTGACCGGTATATCATCAGATATACTTTTTCTGCTTCTGCAGAATCTTGCAATGTGACCCGGTTTGTTGCAGTGATAGCAAACAAGTCCAGGTGCTCTCCAAGGTCCATTGTACATGTTTCCATTCTTCCTTCTGCATGTTGTAGCAGTGTGACCATGACCATGACAGATCATACAACTTTCTCTCCATCCGGTTGCCTCTTGATGGCCACCGCTTCTTGACTGATGATTGAAGACATTAAACCGATTGTGGTTCCGGTTCATAAAAGGTTCAGGACCAGTTCCTTGGGTCCTCTGAGGACATCTTCCAGTGTTATCCATTACAGATCTGCATTCAAATTCTCTATGCCCAAACTTGTTGCATGCATAACAATGACCATTGAACTTATTGGATCTAGGTACATTGTTGATAAAATAAGGAAAATTATTGTAGGCTTTGCTCCTACACACATTGGCAGTGTGTCCTTCTTTAAGACAGTTAAAGCAAACAGGTTTGAATTTTTGCTTACCTTTTCCTTTGAGTGCTGGTTGCTTCTTTGATGCTTCAACATTTGTTCCTGAGGATTATCCTTCCTCATGTCCAGAAAAACCAAGACCATTGGTATTCTTTGCTGGTCTAGATGACTCAAGCTTTTGCTCTAGCTTGACAGTACTTTTGCCAAACTTAGCAAGTATTTCCTTTGAGTCAAAGAGTTCTTTGGAAATAGTAGTGTTTGTCTCAATCAGACTTGCATTTTCTAAGATGGCAATGTTCAGTTCTCCTTGCATGTCTTCTTTTTCCATTTTGCTCTCATGAAGGTGAGTAGTTAGTGCACTAATCTCATGTTTCAACTTGGAGATCTCATGATCTCTGTCCTTTACCAGATCTTTAGTTTTTCTCCGGTTCTCAAGCTCTTGACTAAACCAAATAGTTAGTCCTTCCAACTCCTTTCTCAGATTGGAGTTTGAATCATTTAGCTTATTCACTTCAGCAATCATGGCTTCCATGTTAGCTTCATCTTCAGAACTACTTTCAGATAGTTCCATTAGCCTCTCTGCATGTTCTCTCCTTTTTGCTTGAGATGCCTTGTATTTGACCATAAGATCATTATAGGCTTGCTCAGACTTAGTGAGCCGTTGAGTAAGTTCCCTCAAGGTGTATTCCCCCATATCTCTTTCCAAGTGGTTAAACTTATAGAAAGGTAGGCTCTGATACCAATTGATGAATACTAAGAGGGGGGGTGAATTAGTATGCCAAAAATCTTTGCACTAAAACACGTACACAGTCTAAAGATAAACCTGTAAACCAGTTTAACAGTCAAACCAGTTACCACACATGCAAACCAAAATGCGAATAAAGCATTCACCCACAAAAGCAATACAACCATAACACAAGATATTTGACATGGAAACTCAACTAAGAAAAACCACGATGAGATGGAACTCACAAGTTACTATCTGCAGAATAGAAACCAGACTGGTTAAGGTCAGACCGGTTAAGGTCTTACAATGTTCTTCACCAGAACAGATCCTGTTAGGAATCTCAATCTCTGTTAGGAGATAAGTCCGATTAAAGACTACCTTGTTAGAGGATTTTAGATTCACATGTGTGAACCACCTTGTTAGAGGATTTTACAAAGGCTTTGAGGCCTACCTAGTTAAGGGCTACAAACTTGTCAAAGATGTGAGTAATCAACAAGTGTTTGATCTATTTAATAGCACAAACTGCTTGGTTAGATCTAGTATTTCTCACAACTAATGCATTCTAGCATTACTTTAGTCTTCTATCTTTCTCTCACAGTTACAACTTGATCTTCTTAGATAAGATCATTCTCACAACAACTCAACTTCCACCTCAAACCCCTAGCTCAACATTAACCCTTTCAGCAACAACTTAAAAACCTAGACATGATGTCCTTTTAAAGGAATCTGATTTCATGTCGGTCCAATAGGATTACATTACAATTTCCTAGGTTCAATGAATCTAGACATACTTAGTAACATGACACAAAAAGCACCGTCAATGTGTCGGCACCATCAAACAATTGGTGGATTGGTAACTCATCACAAAATGCCAGTTGGTAGCTCATCATAGAGTATTACTGGTTCATACAAAATACTGGTTGCCGATTTGACAAAAATGAAGACTAGTAAGAATGTGTTGTGCCGCTTTGCTCCCTCGTACCGCTTGTGATCTATGAACCGCTTGGGGTCGACATGCCGCTTCAGACCAGGAAACACATTCTGCAAAATCACTAGTCTAGAGACTAGTATACAACATACCGGTTGAGCACAAGCTCATACATATAAAGGGGATCTCAATACAAGTGTGTGTCCATCAATGACAATCACATCATAAATATAAAAAATGCCAACAAGGAACCCTTCCTGAAGCATGATAAAGGAAAAGGCTCATCATCTAACACAGTGGGTTATGACTATGCTAATCACACAACCGACTTTGATTTTTTAGTGTCGCATTGAACCTGCAGACACTCATGTCAATGTCATAACCATCCAAGGAGTTAATCCTCCTTCTTCCCAAAATAGACCAAATCCTGCTAGGATAGTCATTCAAGGCGCCACGCCTTCCACCTCCCATTTCCAGAATGACTGCAATGTAACTACATGCTGAGGTAAAGTCACCATCCAAGGAGTCCCTCCCCTACCAAACCCCCCACCCATGTCTTACACCCACCGATATGGCCTCCTTGACCAACTTGAGAAGACACCCGCGTAGATCTCTATTTTGGAACTTCTCAAGACTTCCTCGATCCATAAAGAAATTTTGGAACAAGCCCTTCTTGAATCACGTGTTCCTGATAACATCAACGCCACCCAATTCCAAGCCCTCATTGGAAACCTTGCTGCCCAAAAACACCTTGTATTTACCTCCAAAGATGCTCCCACAGATGAAGACCATAACAAACCTTTGCACATCACAACTCTTATCCACAAGTACAATGTCAAACGTATCCCGATAGACGGTGGATCTGGGCTTAATCTGTGTACATACAAATTAATAAAACAATTGGGACTTTCTGAGGACCTGGTAGACACATCAGGAAGGATCACAATAAAGGCATATGATGATGCAGAAAGAGTTTCAAAGGGCATGATCACCTTACCTCTTCAAGTGGGCCCCATTACAATTGAAACCCCTTGCCAAGTACTAGATCTTGATCTCCCCTACAACATTCTCCTTGGTCAGCCATGGATTCACTCCTTGAAGGCTGTACCCTCCACCTATCACCAGTGCATCAAATTCCCCTTCAATGGAAGAGAGATAACTATCAAAAGTGATTAAAAACCCTTCCAGTATTGCAAATTCCTAGAGGAAAACAATCCATCTCATTACCCATTAAATAGGCCCTTGCCAATGCCTCCATCTGACACATCAAATGTTGCCTCCACATCATGCCAACCAGATAATCAAATCAAGATCTTGGACAATGATTGTGGAAAATACAAATTGGAGGACGTCTTATTAATAGGCAACCTCCCTCTCTCTCCTAAGTCATTTGGAAAACCAAAAGAGCTCAAAAAGGACCCAAAACCAGTCATGCAATGCCAAAATACCACCTTCCAGTAATGGGGCCCACTTAATGAGGAGAGTCTTGAAGAAGCAGATGTCTCTTCCAAAAAAATGTACCCAAAAGCATCTGCCATAGTTGAAAGAATGGGTTACAAAGGACACGGCCTAGGACCAGAGGAGAAAGGAAGAAAAGCACCCATAAATCCTATCTCCTACAGATACAACAGAGGCTTGGGGTACACCCCGGTGCCTAAGATTACTATCGCTGGTGCCCCTTCTAGTCCTTCTTTGGATATCAAAAGCGCCGATGAAGAGGAATTCCATGAATTGCCTTATGAATACGAGAAAGATATCTTCCTTGACACTTACATCAATACCATCACCCCCGTAACCCCTCCCACTTCACACAAGCTACATCTTGTCCATCCTCAACTCATTGACTGGGGCCAATGAGACAAACCCACTTTAGATAGCTGCACTGACGATAATGCTCTCATTTCTCTCCCGACGACGCGAAACCTGGAAGATTGTAACAGAATCGAGGGTATTCAACTACACGAAAAGGGATACTTTGGTAGTCAGGTCAATGCCCTTAGCCACAAAAAAGATAATAAAAGGAAAAGACATGATTCCCTAGGTGAAAACCTCCCTGAGGCACCTTTGGATGAACAAAAAGTAAAAACAAAGGGCGTATCCGAAAGTGAAAACTTGGAAAAGGCACTTGACGATGAGGGACTTGACCTCCCTACAATTGGTTACCTTCCATAGGACAAATCAAATTTTTTGATAGAAGAAACAAACATCATCAACGTGGGCACCGAAGTCATTCTGAAAAATATGCTCATTGCCAAATCCCTCACAGAAATAGAGAAACAAGACTTCATCAACTTCCTTACAGAGGTAAAAATCAATTTTGCATGGTCCTATTCCGATATGCTAGGGTTGGATCCTGCCTTGGTGGTTCACAATCTCGCCGTCCGCCAAGACAGAAAACCTGTAAAACCAAAATTGCGCAAAATGCACCCACATATTGCACTCCTGGTCAAGGTGGAATTCCAAAAGATGTTAGATGCAGAATTTATCAAACTAGTAGACTACGCTGAATGGGTCTCTAACATTGTACCTATCAGAAAACTTGTCGAGGGTATCTGCATCTACATAGATTTCTGAGATCTAAATAGAGCTTGTCCTAAAGATGATTTCCCACTCCCCAATATAGACATGATTGTGGACCTTACAACAGAACATGAAATGCTATCGCTAATGGATGGGTTTTTCAGATACAACCAAATCAGGATAGCAGATGAGGGTCAGCATAAAACTGCATTCACAACACCATGGGGTACTTTCTATTATCGGGTCATGCCTTTTGGTCTCAAAAATGCTGGAGCTACATACCAACGTGCCATGACAACAATTTTTCATGACCTCATATAGAAAATTATGGAGGACTATGTGGATGATCTTCTAGGAAAATCTAAGACAAGACAAGAACACATTCCCATTCTAAAGTAGATCTTTCAAAGATTAGAAAAATACAAACTACGCTTGAATCCCAAAAAGTGTGTGTTTGGAGTCACATCGGGAAAATTATTAGGATTCATTGTTTCCCATAGAGGCATCGAGGTCGATCCTACAAAAGTAAATGATATCTTTGAAATGCCTCCACCAAAAAATCTCAGACAACTGTATAGTCTCTAGGGAAAACTCCAATCTGTTAGATGTTTTATTTCACAACTAGCAGATAAGTGCCATCCATTTGCACACCTCGTGCGCAAGGAAATGAAATTCAAATGGGAATGCTTATGTCAAAAGGCCTTTGAGAAATTAAAAGAATATCTAGCATCACCTCCAGTTTTGATGCCACCTACCCTTGGAAAACCCCTCATTTTGTACATATGTGCTATTACAGTGGCACTGGGGGCATTACTGGCGCAAACAGATGATCAAGGGAAGGAACATGCCATTTACTACATCAGTCGGACATTGGTCAGATATGAACTTAATTACACCCCTATTGAAAGAGCATGTTTGGTATTAGTGTTTATCACACAGAAACTACGACACTATATGCTAAACAACAAGACAAAATTAATTGCTAAAATTGATCCACTTAAATATCTCCTGTCAAAAGCTTCTCTCACTAGTAGAACTGCCAAATGGGTCATGCTCCTAAGTGAGTTTGACATCGAATATGTGGACAGAAAGGCAATCAAGGGACAAGTCATTGCAGATCAGTTGGCTGAAGCTCCACTTCCAGGTGACCATCTTATTCTCACAGAATTACCAGATGAGTTCATTATGACTGTTTCCACATCCTCCACATGACAATTATATTTTGATGGCTCTTGCACCCAAAATGGATCGGGGGTAGGAATATTATTGGTCACACCTCAAGGAGATGGCATCCCCAAATCATATAAGATAGCCTTTGCTTGTACCAATAACATAGCATAATACGAGGCACTCATCACAGGTTTGCATCTAGCTATCCACATTTCACAACAATCACATTTAATCAAATCCCATGAACAAACAATAGGGCTGCAAATGCAATGGCCACCATTGGCTCCCTCCTTCAAATGCCAGCACACAGTCAGAAGTGCGAGTTCTTGGTTGAGCAATTATTTATACCAGCATATGACCTACTAGAGTCTGAAATGGTGTGTGTTCTTGTTGGTCCTGAGTCCCCTTGGTACCAAGAAACCTTTGCTTTCCTCAAAGACAACACCATTCCCCCACATCTCACAAAAACCCAACAACAAACCTTCATCCGTCAATGTGCTCGTTACACCATCCTTGGAGACACCTTATTTAGAAGGCATTTCGATGGTTCCCTCCTAAGGTGTTTAGATAAACAAGAGGCAGAATGGGCATTACGCGAAGTACACGAGGGTATCTGTGGGGCAGACTCAAGTGGGCTCACATTGGGTAAAAATATTTTGAGAACAGGATACTATTGGCCTAAAATGGAGGTAGATGCATATAATTATGTGAATAAATACATCCCTTGCCAGCAACATGGCGACAAAATTCATGCACTGTCACAAGAATTGCAGCCATTTATAACACCATGGCCCTTCTCATAGTGGGGGCTCGATCTCATTGGGAAAATCCACCCTTCATCTTCCAATGGACATAAATTCATTATCACCACCACCGAATACTTCACCAAGTGGGTAGAGGCTATCCCTCTTACTTTCACCACCGACAAGCAAATATCCAAATTCATCCTGAACCATCTAATCTGCCGGTATGGCATCCCAAAAGTTATTATCACAGATAATGGCAAACAATTTAAAAACTAGGATGTCAAAGAACTCTGCCAAAAATTCAACATCCAACATCACTTCTCCACCCCATATTATCCCCATGGCAACGGCCAAGCTGAGGCTTCTAATAAAACTTTAATCAAATCCTCAAAAAGATAGTCAATGAAGCTGGCTGTGATTGGCACCTCCAACTCCATCCCGCTTTGTGGGCCTACCACACCTCCATCCGCAACCCCATAGGCACCACCCCTTATTCCCTGGTCTTTGGCTCCGAAGCCATCCTTCCCCTTGAGATCGAGATCCCCTCTCTAAGGGTATCGCTGCAAGACATCCTACCAAAGGAAGAATATAAAATTGCCCACTTACAAGAGCTAGAATTGTTAGATGAAAGGCGCCTCAAGGCCTTGAACCATCTCCAGGTATATTAGAACCGCTTGCGGATGAGTTATCACAAAAGAGTCAGAACCCGAGAATTCCAAGTTGGTGATCTTGTCCTCATGGAGAATCAAAAAAATCTACAAGAAAGAGAAAAGAAAGGCAAGTTCGAGCCTAATTGGCTTGGACCATATGTAATCACAACAAAATATGGATTAGGAGCTTATCAGTTGGCTACTCCTGAAGGCGATCCTTTGGATGATCCAATGAATATCATGCACCTCAAAAGATTTTATGGTTAGTCCTCAAAAAGTCTTAAATTGTCAAAAAAAAATCAAGAAAAAAATAAAAATAAAAAAATGAGAAAAAGATCCTGAAAAAATAATCACTTTGGTAAAAACTTGGCAAATAGGCGCCTTATGACACAAAAAAATTAAAAAATTCGAAAAAGAAAGAAAAAAAATTTGTCCACTAGTGAAAACCACTTTGTGGCGCTATGGACAAGTACCTTGGTGAAAACCTCTGTGCAGGTGCCGAGGTAAATAACCGGATCCATTATCTAGCATGTCGATACTACAAATCATCCGTCATCTAGCCCACCCATGCGCAACATTCCTTCTTTTCCGCCTCCCAATAAAACATGCGTATGATGATGAGTCTTCGCCTGAGTCATGAACAAGGAATGTCCCATTAAAACTGAGCTTTTATGCCTCTGTGTATTCTTGAAGAAGTCTTGAGAAACAATCCCAAATCCACTAGTCACTCTCCAAAATCATAGAATCACTTGCCTAATCCAAAAGCCCACTTTTCCCTAGGGATGATCCCTTCCCTCACCTGGCAACCTAATCCTTCATCATAGTTCTACTCTTGGCAAGAGGTATCATTTGGTCGCAAGGAAGTGACTTGTTAGATTTTGTTAGATCTTTTCATATAGACTTGCATCTTTTGCCCTATGACTACCATTACTTACGATTGCTTGGGTTCTTCCATATCCAGGTACGTTAAGATAGGCACATACTGGGGCATATTTCATAGTATGGCATGTTTTGGATCCCTCTTGTATAAACCGGCGACTTGGTACTAGTGTTTATCAACACTTACCTTCTTGTGTACAAGAGGTATCGGTGTGTTTGAGGGTTTCCTCGCACAAACCCACAACTTTGTATTAGTGTTTCTTAACACTTGCATTGTTGTGTGCAATAAATTCCTGTTTGTCTATAGAGTCAGTCCATGCCCTGGGTTTCTCATGGCATCTTGATTTCTATAATCAGTGGTGCAAGCCACTTAGGGCAACATCAAACTAGGTTGGCTCTCCACATTTGTTGTGCACAAAATATCACCATCATTCCATCAAATCCTAAACTCAATAATCCCATGGAGTTCTCAATTTCCCCCACTTCCCATCTATTCCATATTCTTCTATCTAATATCATTGTGTTATTATTGGCACATTCCCTCTTTTTATTAATTCATTCACATCATGTAGAGTGCATTTCTTAGACAATCATTTTTTTCCACAAAACATTTACCATATAAGATTGCATCACATAAATAAAAGATACACTCATCCATATAGCATTACATTTAGACTACATCATAAATCATTCACACATGTGTATTTATACATAAAGCATAAAAAACACTCATCCTGCATCCAAAACAAACTAAGTCAACAACACATCATAAACATACATACGTAAGCATCCACTCTGCATCACAAAATAGGTCATCATAGCACATCCACGATTGCATCCATATATGACATCATAAGACAAACAAAAATAATCCATCACAATAAATAATACACATCATCTGTCACCAATCGAATCATATATATATATATATATATATATATATATATATATATATATATATATATATATATATATATATATATATATATATATATATATATATATATATATATATATATATATATATATATATATATATAGAGGAAAATATGTCCATCATGATACAATGACCCCTCATTGGGTCCGTTGTGGCATATATGGTCCCCCGTGAGGGCCCATCTTCCCCCGAGGTCTCGCCTCTCCTATTCTTCCTTCCAGATTCTTCGCAACTGCTTCATATTTCTTCCTCATTTATCCCTTCCACCTTGATTCTTCTTCCTCTCTTTTTTTGAGAATTTTTCATCTTTTTTTCGAAAAAATTCTTGAGGGGGCATACACCTCCCATGCTTTACGCAGGGGCATCCTTTTCTTCTTCTATCTACTACACATCGCCATACACCTCACATAATTAATTCTAATTCTGATCATGTCTTATACAGGATGAATCCTTTCTAAAACCAGATGTTGTGATCAGTCATGTCTTATAGAGGATGAATCCTTCCTGAAACCAGATGTTGCGCTCTGATCATGTCTTATACGGGATGAATCCTTCCTGAAACCCAACGTTGTGATCAGTCATGTCTTATACAGGATAAATCCTTCCTGAAACCAGACGTTGCACTCTGATCATGTCTTATACAGGATGAATCCTTTCTGAAACTAGATGTTGTGATCAATCATGTCTTATACAGGATGAATCCTTCTTGAAACCAGACACTCTGATCATGTCTTATATAGGATGAATCCTTCCTAAAACCAGACGTTGTGATCAATCATGTCTTATACAGGATGAATCCTTCCTAAAACTAGATGTTGTGATCAAACATGTCTTATACAGGATGAATCCTTCTTGAAACCAGATGCTTTGATCATCTTTGTCTTATACAGGATGAATCCTTCCTGAAACCAAACTGAGTCTAGATCTTATCGATTAAATCAATATCATCATCAAAAAACAAGATTATTCTTTGGATCAACGTGTCATCACACCTCACTTCAAAGAGGGGCAAAATGTAGACACTTAAAAATAATTATTTTAATTATTTTTAATTCCTCACATAATTAATTAATTAATTATGTTAATTCAAATTCTCCTCAATATTAATTAAATATAATTGATATTATCACTATAGTATGTGACTGATTTATTTAATAAATCAATCCCTTTCTTTATTCTTCTAAAAGATTAAATCCTCACAAATCTTCCTCTTGGCTAATTAATTTCAATTAATTAGTTAACCCACATGATTCCTACAAACCATCTTCTTAATTCATCATTAACCTAATAAAGTCTTCTAGAAACTCCCTAAACTCACTTAGCCTTATTCTTCTAATTTTTAATTCCCTCCACTCATTCTCTCTCCTAGTCAAATCCTCCTACAAATCATATTCCCACCTAACATTTCCTCTAATCCCCCTCCTAATGAGTTGCTAATGGCTAATCATCATGATTAGCCACGAAGTCAACTCCTTGTCCCTTCCATCCAACCACTAGCTTTTAATGCTCTTTTCCTAGGTGAATGTGAGATCTTCAAAACCTCACAATCCTCTAGGCATCTCCTCTCCCAAGGAATTTTTAATTCCTTCTTATTCCTTCAATACCCATGATTATCCCTTTTTGGAGAATTTTAAATTCCTCCTCCCCATTCTTCAAGGAATGTCACATCCCTTGCTCCTCTCAAGGCACATTGGGAAGTCTTCCCAATGCACTTTTCTCTTCTCAAGGTACCTTGGGAAGTCTCCCCAATGTACCTTGAGGAGTGTGGAGACAAGAAATGCCTTTAAGGCATATTTCTTGGTCTCCACACCCTCTCTTGGGCCTTGTGTGAGATCACAAGCAATCCTAGCCCTTCATCTTGAATCCATCCTAGCCATCCATTTTTCCTCTCGTCTTCCTATAAATTGAGGATGCCATCCCTTCATTTTTCATCTCCAAGTTTAGTAATATTATGCTGTCCTTTTGAGCCCAGGAAATCATCTTGGCAACCTTATCATGTTCAAATCATATCTCATCCACACTTGATCATCTCATCCTTATCATCTTCCAAATCCATTCCATTTGTGCACAACATTGGAGAGCCATCCACATCAAGCAAGCAAGCAAGAGGAGCACATCAAGTGGAACATCACCAAGGGGTGCCTTCACTTCATTAAGCTCAATCTGAGGGAGAGGTATAAGGTTTTGTGAGGTATATGCATCTTATTCATGTTTTCATGTGTTTTGGAGTTAGGTCTTTGATTTCATATGATTATATGTTTGACTTGCATGCTTATTAACTAATCCACATCACAGGTCTTTTTCCCGTCTTCACTGTCACTCTCATCTCCGTCAGTAAATTCCTTCTCCTACTCAGTGCATCAACAACTTTGATAGATTTTCCACTTCTATGCGTCAACACAAACATGCAACTCTGCAAAAATTCTACCCATCTCATATGTCTCTGATTCAATTTACTCTGTCTATTCAAATATTGCAAGGCTTGATGATCCGTATACAACATAAACTTCTTATGCAATATGTAATGTATCCACTTCTACAAGGCTTGAACTATGGCATAAAACTCCTGATCATACACTGAATATCTCCTCTGGGCATCATTCAATTTATCACTAAAATAAGCTACTACTGTCCCTTCTTGACTCAAGACTGCTCCTATTGCTGTACCACTTGCATCACAATCCACTTGACATACTTTATTGAAATCTAGTAAAGAAAGCATAGGCTTCTCAATCACTTTCCTTTTCAATAACTCAAAAATTTTGTTTGATTCGGTGGTCCACTTGAATTACTTCCGATCTCCCCTCATGGTCTCAGTCATAGGGTTACAAACTAAACTAAAATTTCTGATGAAGTTCCAGTAGAAACTAGCCAATCTATGAAATTCTCTTACCTCTCCAATGCTTTTCAGTGTAGGCCACTCAACAATTGCTTTTACTTTATTAGGGTCCATCTTCAAACCATCCTCAGATATCAAAAATCCTAAATAGACTAACTCATCTTCCATGAAAGTACACTTCTTAAGATTTATCAACAACTTTTCTTCTCTCAACCTCTACAAAACTTAACTCAAATGCAAAAAATTCTCCTCTTTTGTTTTACTGAAAATCAAAATGTCATACAAATATACAATAACAAACTTACCCAATAATTTCTTCAATACCTTATTCATTAGGCTCATGAAGGTACTCAGTGCATTATTTAAACCAAAAGGCATTACCAAAAATTCATACAGTCCTTCATTTGTCTTGAATGTTGTCTTCCACTCATCTCCTTCTTTGATTTTGATCTGATTGTATCCACTCTTCAAATCTATCTTTTTAAAGTATTTGGTTCCGTTCAAATAGTCGATTATGTCATCCATCCTAGGTAAAGGAAACCGATATTTCACTGCGATCTTGTTTATTGCTCTGGAATCCATAGAAATTTTCCATTCTCCATTCTTCTTAGGTGCTAATACTACTGGTATTACACAAGGGCTCAAACTTTCTCAAATCAAATCTTTCTTCAACAGCTCCTGCACTTGTCTATTTAGTTCTTCATTCTCTGCTGGTGTCATCCGGTGTGTAGCTTTTTTAGGCAAACTAGCTCCGAGAACTAGGTCCATGCAATGATTGATACTTATCATAGGTGGAAATCCATCAGGTATATTATATGAAATGATGTCTTCATATTTTGTCAGCAAATATTTTATCTCTTCCGGTTGTTCCTCTTCATGCTCCAGATTCTCAGTCTTCCTAGGAATTAAGGCAAAACACACATTCTCATGTATCAATCCATCTAGGAATTTCCTTCCATCCACCAAATAGATTCTAGAATCCATATAGACCTCACTCTTCAAAGGTTCCTCCAAGGGAAACAAGGTTTGCTTCATCCCAATGGCCACAATAGTGTATGTATTCTTCCTCCCATCATGTACTACCTGTCTATCAAACTGCCAAGGTCTACCCAACAAAACATGACAAATATCCATAGGCATAATATTTCCTTTGTTACTAAATAGGTAATTAAATATTATATATCTTACCTACCCTATATTTTAATTGGTTGAGATTTGGGGGTAAGTAAATAATATTATATTTTATATTATTTTTCCTTTGGTCGAAATAATGAAAGATAATGGAGAATAGTGCGGCTATGCTGAGAGGGTCTACTACCAATATGTTGGCGATGGTGGCTAGATTGGAGAAGATGCATAATGATAGGAAATTTTTGGATCTGGAGAAGGATGTTGGGGTTTCCAACTCCAAGGATTTCCCTTGCACTTTGAGGAGGACCAAACAAAGCACCAAGGCTGCGGAGGCCCCCTTTGCCTCAAAATCTTCTCGACCTCAAGGAAGCTGCAAAGATGATGATGATGTTGGAGAAAGAGGCTACTGATGGCCTCAATATTTTCATGTAACTGGTCTTGGTGTTTTTTTCTTGCTATGCTTGCCAGCACCTCATTGGTTTTTTGCCGGTCTTTTCTTTGGTTGTTGTGTCTTTGTTGTCTTTATCTGTTGCAAGCTATTTTTTTTCCTTGTTGAAAGTCTTGGTCTAGTTCCAATTTTCAATTTCACTAAACATTACTCACTAACAACTTATTTTCATCCCGAATCCATGTTATCTGATAAGGCTTAGGGTGTTTCAATCTTTCCAAATTCAACTTATTCACCATCTCTTCTGAAATAAGATTATCTGAACTACCACTATCAATAACAACTTTACAACACTTACCAGATACCTTACATGTGGTCTTAAACAAATTATTCCTCTGCAAAGGCTCTTCATTTCTCTTGGTATGACACAAATCACTCCTCATCATCAACAATTCTCCATCTTCTGGTTTATTATCTGATCTGGTGGGGTTTTCTTCCACCACTGTTTCTCTTCAGGTATTCTCTGTCTTCTTACAGTCGAAAGCACAATGTCCTTGTCCTCCACACTTAAAGCAAGTTCATCTAAATTTTCTCTTGTCTTGTCTTCCAAAATTCTCATTCCGGTAGCCATCCGGTAGAAATTTATATCATCTTTCCAGTATGAATTACCTTCTTTTCTTACTTCCTTGTCCTTGTTTTGATCTGTACAAGTTACTCTACCTCCGGTATATCCTCTTCTTCCTTGAAATCTTCATCTGGAAAACCTTCCACCTTTGCCTCTCTGCCTCTGCTCATGTCTCTTCTACCTTCAAGGTGTACTGGTAAGCCTCTTCAACACTTTGTAATTTGATCAAACTGAGTTCATTTTGTATAGACACCCGCAATCCATTCAAATATCTTGCAACTTGTTCAGCTTCATCATCAACATGTCTGGATCTGATATTCAACTTGTAAAATGCTTTGGTGTATTCCTTCACACTAGATTCCTTCTGTCTCAAATTCTGCAATTTTTGGAATAGATTCACTTGATAATCAGCTGGCATAAATTTTGATTTCAACTTAGCAATCATCTGATTTCATGTCTTGATCTTCTCTTTGCCTCTTCTCTGTCTATCAACATGCAAATGCTCCCACCAAAGAGAAGCATGACCTTTCAATCGGGTACATGCATATTTCACCTACCTTTCTTCTGCAGTGTTTTCAAAATCAAAATATTTCTCCATCTCCATCTCTGAGATTCGATCCATCAATTCATCTAAATCCAACTTTCCATCATATTTCGGTGGGGTAAAATGAGTTTTAGTATTCTCCCTACTCAAAACCCTCAAAAACCTTTTCTCATCCGGATCAACCGTCGGTGGGTTTACTTGTTCTATCAGGGCTTCTTCTCCTTCATCTTCACTTACATATTCAATGTGTTGACCTCTTCTTTGGGTTGTCTTTATGCCAGTCCTCTATAGCTGCAGGTTGGATCCATAGTCCACCACCCTACAAAAAAATTCTTAGGACAACGCAACCTCTGGAACAAAAGCTCGCTCTAATACCACTTGAAGCAGTCATCGATTAGGAGGGACTTAAAATAGATCAATCCAGACTGGTCAACAAGAGTAAACACAACAAAAACACAAGGAATTGATGGAGGTAATATATAATAGATTGAATTATAACATGAAAAAAGATTACAACCAACCGGTAACAACCGGGTTAGAGAAACCAGCTCACATGCCTGCTAAAACATGCTCAAAGTATAGAATAGATTAGAACCGGAACCTCAAATCTCACGATCTATCTTCTATGCTTAGTCTAACTTCCTGGTTACATTCTAATGCCCTATTACAATGATTAATATGATCCAAGGGGATTCGGTCGGCCCAAACAGGGATCAAAACCTGAAGAACAAGACCTAACGTGTAAAACCAACAAGGTCAACCTCCACCAAGGAAGTTCCTCCGGAAAATCCAAAGGATGACAAGAAGATCACAGGAAAAGGTCGGTCACACACCAAGGAACATCAGAATCAATGCACAAGGCTCTGCAAGCTATGAAAAGGATCCGGTAGATCACTAATGCAAATAGGTTCAAGCAACCGGTAATAGGAAACTGTCAACCGGTAACAGGAAATTGTCTCAGAAACCAGTAGCAATAACTTGCCGGAAAACGATCCAAATACTCCAAGGTTTTGGAATAAGGAAGATGCTCAAGTCTTCAAGTAAAATCCAACTCCACAGGTTCCGGTGATCCAAATCTGGGACACATAGAAAGAAATGTGGAAACTACAAACAGAAAGCCAAACATAAAGGAAATATTTTTGGTTGATGCAAGATTGCTATGAACCGGGGATGCTCCTGCATCAGACTGGTGCAATAAATTGATGCAAAAAGATGTTATATGTCTACAAGGAGTTAAAGCCACTGGATACCAAGAATCCACCACCCTCAATTTCATTTGGAATTAAGAAAAATCCTTTGTCTCTAAACATGAGAGAGGGAAAGGTGGGGTTGCTATTTTTGTTGGACCATCTTGGTATGACTTGGTGATTGATTCTAATGCATCTCCCTGCAACAGAGCATGTTGGATCAGAATGAATTATCATGGGAAAATCACATGCATTTGTAATATTTATGCTTCAAATGACTACAGAGAACAAGCTATGTTGTGGGGATGGTTGGCCTCTTCGTTGCTTAAGCCACATTGGATTCTCACTGGTGACTGCAACATGATAGAACATAGAGAAGATAAGAAGGGTGACATTAGACAAGAATGAAAAATAAATGAGAAAGTTTTTTGGGCAAGGTGTAAGAGATGCCTAAACCTTGTTGATCCTATAGAGAATAGGAAAAATCTATCCAAAGGAATATGGTTTACTTGGTGAAATAATCAAAGTAATAACCAAAGGATATATTGTAGACTGGATAGAGTGTATTTGGATATGTCATTGTTCTCTTTTGGGGTGGATGATGATAGAAACCTTGTTCTTGTTACCCCTGCAACTATTTTAGATCACTCCCCAATCTCTGCTAATATCATTATTGATAGCCCCTCTCAACCTGCTAAAAGGGATAAGGTGTAATAAATTGTTCAAGCTTAACACCTCCCTTTTGAATAATGAGGATAACATTGTTGATATTAAAATGGCAACATGAATTGCTAAATTTTGTAATCAAGGTAAGAGTGTTGTAGACAATTGGGTTTCTCTTACTATTTTATGGAAGAAAATGTTTCAATTCATTGGGGAAATGGAGTTTAAGTACATGAATAAATTGGAAGAGGCCCTACAATCTAGGCTTAACAATGATGAAGATCTTCTTCAAGAGGATATTCATAATGATTGGATGAAAGGGGAATTGATCAAAACTAAATTAGAGTTGAAAAAGATTCAAAACTACAAATTCAAAGGTCAAAGTGTTAGAGCTAGGATGAATTGGGTCAGAGAAGGTGATAAAGGTAGAAAATACTTTTTTAATCTTATTACACACAGGGAGAAAAGAACAAGGATAGAGGAGATTAATTTGAACAAATATATATCCACTGATCTTGAGGATATTTGTAGAGCCTTTTTTGACTTCTACTCCAATCTTTTCACTTTAGAATTCACCTTAGAGAATAATATTGTTTTGCAACAATGTCTTCGATTGATCCCTAAGATGATTGACTGTGCAGATGCTTGTCAGGTGTCTAGAGAAACCACAATAGAAAAAATTGAAACCTCAATCAGATCCCTAGAAAATGATAAGGCTCCAGGGTGGATGGTCTCCCTGCCAAATTTTACAAATCTAGCATAGATTGGATTTCCATGGAGATCCTTGACCTTTATAATGAAGCATTTCATGAAGGATCTTTGGGAGAACATATTAACAGAGGGGTGATCAAATTAATACCTAAGGATGGTGATAAGAGACAAGTTAAAAACTAGAGGCCTATTACTCTATTAAACATCTCCTACAAAATTATTGCAAAACTTTTGGTTAACAGGATCTCAGGTCTACTTGGGAAGATTGTTTCAGTAACTCAAACCGGTTTCATACATGGGAGATATATTCTTGATAATCTTATCACAAGTTGGGAAGATATTCATTGGGATAAAGAGGATGGACAGTCCTTGGCTATAATCCTCTTGGATTTTGAGAAGGCCTATGACAGAGTGGAGTAGCCATTTGTAATTGGAATGTTAAAAGCTTTTGGTTTTCCTCCTTATTTTAGCAAATGGATTGAGATTCTATTTAATGACTCAACCACTATCATTGATGTTAATGGGAAACGGTCTGAGACAATTTTGTTGCAGAGGTCAATTCGGCAAGGCTACCCTATTGCCCCCTCTTTGTTTGTCCTAGTAGCAGATGCATTATTTTATATTCTGAGGTCTATTGTTTTTGGTCTGCCAATCAAGGGCATTAAAATCCCTAATAAGGATGAGCTAATAAATGCTTAGTTTGCTGATGATACTGCTCTTTTCATTGAACTTGATCAGGAAAATTTTCATCAAACTATTGATAGGCTCCAATTTTTTTGCAAGGCATTTGGTGCAAAGATTTCTCCTTAGAAATCAATTGTGATAGGGTGGGATGACTCACCTCCCAGTTGGTTGGCTTCCAAAAATTGGGGGTGGGCTGGTCCACACACAATCAATAGATATTTAGGGATTCCTTTTGCCCTCAACCCTTCTACTAAGGATATGTGAAATTGGTTATATGCTAAGATTGAAAAGAAACATTAGAAATGGAAAACTCACTTGCTATCTTTGGCTAGAAGGATTCAGGTTGTTTAGAAAGTTCTCTCATCACATTCTATTTATTTCACATCTACATGGTTCTTTTCTAACTATCAAACTAATAAATTGGAAAAGATTCTCAAGGATTTCCTATGGTCGAATGGGCAAGGTAATCAGAAAAGACATAATGTCTCTTGGGACTGGTGTTGTGTTCGTTAACACATGGGTGGGCTTGGTTTAAGAGATTTGAAAGCTCATGGAGCTTCTTTGGCATCTAAATGGATATATAAGGCCATGGATGGTGATGAGCCATGTAAAATCCTAATTAGAAATAATATTTGGCTATCAAGACCCAAGAAAGGTAAACTTTGGAAGGACATTGGCATATGTGACATGTTGATGGACAAATTTGAGGCTAAAGTTTTTGGCTCTCCAATATTTGCATCCCTTTGGTAAGCCTAGACTAAGATCAGGCACTTATTGGATCACAAGGAGGCCATTAGGAATTCCCCTTATTACTCTATTTTGGATAGGTCACTATGGTGGGGGGTAGTGTTGAATGATAAGCCTCTTGCACTTACACAATGTTGCTCAACTAAAGCATGGTACTCTTTGGGCATTGCTTCTATTGGAGATATCATGTTGAACAACAAGCTTTGCTCTTAGGAGGAGTTGTGCCTTAAATTTGACATTCCTCGTTCTCACAAGAAAACTTATTCTCTGATTAGTAAGGCTATTAGATCTCTCTTCTCGGGGAAAATACTCAATACTTGTCAGTTTTTTGAGCAATTGAAATGGAGAGATGGGACTTCTTTTTAGGAGATCAACGTGAAGCAGATTTATTAGATGTTGAGGGATGCGTCTAAAATTATCGCATGGATTAATGTGTCTTGGGGTTGCCTTTGGTCTGAGTCTAAGTGGCATTTTGTCTTATCTAGGATGCGGAAAAGTGTTATTGAGCCCAATAAAACCTACCTTAGGTGGTAGATTGTAACATCCCCTTTGTTCTACCCTTTAATATTACCAAGTTTTAACCCACAAGTAAGAATAAATACTTTGCCAAAATACCAATAATAAATTTTTCTGTTCCTTTTCATTTCAAGATACATAATTGAAGTAAAACACTTCATTTTCATTCATCATGAAACATACACAATGTCATATTCATAAAAATATAAATGCATTTACAATATCCTTTTCAAACTTCCATTTTCTCTAAGAATATTTGAATACAAATAAAGCTTCAACTGAGATTAAAGAGTACATAAGTGAAACATAGTGGTCCAGATGTCCTTCTTGGCATACATCCTCAAATATCGACTGCCAACTGCATGAGGAAGAGCATCACTCACGCACTTTTCCACCCAACCAAGACTTAGCAATCCCCCGTGCCTCTTCTAATTGAAGTGTCCTGACCCTTTGACGAAGAGTTTGGTTTGGTAACCTCACAATATAATATAGCCTTCTGAGCATAGTGTTGTGTCCTACATAACTAGAGATACCATACATAGGCTACAACCTACATGTATGATGTTCCTTGTCTAGTATGTAAACCTTAATCATAGTGAACCGACAGTGTAGACATTGGAAACCTACACTACTTAGGCCTAAGAATTCACACCCAATAGTTAGAGTGAGAGTCATATGTCCACCCACTTCATTGCTCTATTTGGTAAACTGACCATTTAACTATCTCATATTTATCCCATGAGTTCTAATAGGAAACATTTAGGTTACTCCTAACCCTATTCAATCTAAACCTAAATTACCAACTCATTCCTTCCTATATACTATAGATACACACCTTTCTCATAAGGTTAAACAATATAATTACTATCTAGGTTTATTCCCATCTATGGATTATCCTATCCCTAGGATTAACCAAATCATTCACTCCTATGTACTATAGATACATATCATAGATTAGCTCTATCTTAGCTATTACATACATAATGTATATCTAATCATATGGATTATCGATTTCTATCAACTCAAGAATGTACATATCCTATAAGTATCTCAATCATTGCTTTAATAAAGCATAATTAATCATATACATGAATCCAGTCATAAGATTACAAATTTCCGTCACACAAGAATACATGAACTTCAAGTGCACAATTCCTATCATGGCTTCATTTGAGCCTACACAACATCACAATCTATTTATAACATATCAATGTAAAAGAGAGGTTGAATACTCATGCCTAGATTATATGTACCATGTATTACCAATCCCTTCCTCTATGATGCTAGCTTCACATTGTATCCACTAACCTAGACATTTCCAAGCTTTCCCCAATAGCAACTAGCCCACTTCGTAACAACTCTTGAACTATATTCTTCTCTAAATGAAGAACTTTGAAACAAAGTACTATAAGCAATGGAAAATATTATGGAGATGGATAACTGAGATGGAATGATAACAATTGCGAGAGATGATATGATTTCTAAGAAATATGTCAAATGAGAAAAATGAAATGGGATGAAATGTAATGGAATTCTCTTAACGAGCTCATCTATTTATACAAAAGTATGAGAGATTTGAGGCTATAATTAAGCTCTCTACTTTGCCACATCTCTCTTACCTATACAATTATAACTCTATCACTAACTCCAATTACTAAATACAAATCGACCAAGTCTTCCCTTATATTATGAATACTTATTACTAACTTCCCATGAATAATATTATTTCCCTATTAACTAGGTCGATGCCTAGCTGACCTAGTCACATTATCATTCCCTTATTATAGGGTAACTAAATGCTTAATTAACTTCCCATTAGAATGGGTCAAGTGATCACCTCTAAACACTATGCTTCCCTCAAAATAAGGGTTCAAAAATTTCACATGGAACATATTAATTCCTAAGTGCTTCCCATATATTAAGAGCTCCCTTTATTTCTAACAACTCATAGAAAATACCACTCTCCACGTGGTAGTTGCATACACAGCCTCTCCACATAATGGGGTGCACTACTAGCACATATTATACTTAGCACTTTCTAAAGCTAAGCGCTCCCCCTCTCAAAGACCAACACTAATTAATACCACTCCCCACGTATTCAAAAATGTGGCAGGTTAAATAACCAATGCCCTTTCCCTTTGGACTAGGTCAAACATTAAAAAAAAAAATATTATTATGTATATGTATATATATAATCCATATATATATACACACACATATATCATAAACATATATAATCTACTATTCAGTTGATACACACACACATATCATAGACATATGTAATCTACTATTCAGTCGATATATATATATATATACATTCATTGATTAATATATCAATCAATATATATGAAAGTATAAGACTAAAAATCTATCATAGAGATTTGATCCAACATTTCAAACAAGGATATACAAACCAAGACATATCGACACTTCCCTTAATCATAACCAACTTGACAAAAGGCATCTTATCTCTACCCAACTAATCCAACTCAACTTGACCAACTATGTGGTGAGTGTGTGATAGCTCAAAGACACATATATTAAGATTACTGAACCAAAGTCTTCTCCTGAGTGATACTCTTCCTCCCCTCTGGAGGATCGTTCATTTCCTGCATCCAATTCAACATATTACAATAGTAGTCAGTCTTTATTAAAACATTATATATTTCATTTTTAAATATTCAAAATATAAGAATGATTGCACATTCACTCATCCAATTTCCAAATTTAGTCAAAGAATATTCATGTGCTTACAACATTTTAGCCAAAATAGGTAAAAGTAAATAGTAATTTCAAAATGGGGTGTAACACAGATCCTCCTCAAGAAAATAGCTATTGGTGATGTGTTGTCTGCCTTGGGTTGAGATCCTATTTCTTGTTCACTTTGTGGTCTGTCTGAATATGTGAGCCATATTTTTTTTGAATGTTCCTTTGCTGTTAGAGTTTAGTCCTTGTTCCTTGGTCATCCTGTTGTGTGGAACTCTTCTCCTAGTTTTTCTTGGATTGAAGTCTTAGTTGGTTTTGTGGACTGTTTTGATGATAAAATCAATGCCTTTTGGTCAGTTTTGTTTTGTGAAATTCTTTGGTTCTTATGGTCCAAGTGTAATGAGGAGATTTTTAAAAACAAAAGAAGGAGGCTTATTGATTTTAATGATAAACTCACTTTCCTTTATATTATGTGTAATGTCCTATGCACCCCTTGCAATTTTTCAATTGCATTTGGGTCTTTACCTTAGTGCTTGCACCCCTTGGCCTAATTGGATACTTGAATATGCTCATGCACATCAAAAACACCTTACACCTCAACAATACACTCAAAATCCACCTTGGTCCTGCCCCAAAATATGCCAGGACTAGGGTGTGGCGCCCTGGTCCCCTTTAATGGGGACCTATTTTGATCCCCTTCCCTTGACCTAACTCAAATTTGTAGCGGCAAAACATGTGCTTCATTGGCTAGGCAATATTATACCATGTGCATTCATATTGGGGGGTTTAATATCCCAAAAATTAAGGTAAAATATATTGCCTATCGGGGAAAATAGGGGGATCTTTAATTTTGGCTATGAAAAAATACAATATTTTATGCAAATAGGGGGGCTTTTATTTTAGGCTATGTATTGAGAGGGGGTGACAAAAAAGGAGTTTAGGGCAATATTTTTAAAAAATAGGGGGATTCTTTAGTATGCCATGAACGCATGTGCTATAACTCAAGTTCACTAAGTGAAGCCCCCATGAGCGGGAAAAACCCCTCTATGTCGGCTCATGTTGGAAAATTAATCAATTAATCCTACAGGCAAGTATATAAGATGGATTTAACCTTTCATTTGACATACACACAAAATCCACAAAGATCCACAATCATTGTAAAGCATCCAAGCATTCAAGAGATCAATCATTCAAGCATCCAAGAGAAATTGAGCATTTTCAGTCTTCCTTCAAGCTTTGGAGCAACAATAGAGTCAAGATTTCAATCATTGAAGAGGAGATAAACATTCTAATTCATGAAACCCTAATTTTATGTGGAGGCAAGCAAAAATTCACAAGGAGTTATTAACATTTCATTTTTAGTCAATTCAAAATCCCCTCAAAAAGGAGGATTTCTACTTTTAGTCATTTCATTTACGTTATTTCAACCACTTGGTTAATTCAAAAACTGGTGTTTGACTTGAAGGCAAACCCCTATTTCCACCTCATTTCCATTTCTTTCTGTGTGCAGGAAACATGTGTGCAACTGTATTTCTGGAATTAAGCTTTATTCATAGAGATGGAAAAACCCTTTTCGATGCGTGAAAAGTTAGAAGGATTGATTAGAGGGTGCCCTTGTCCAAACACACGGTCCCTGTAGCATTTGCCCGATTTCACGGAGTAGCTACGAATCATCTCAAACTTATCAGATCCAGGTGCACGACTGAATCTTGAATCTGTAGATCATTGTTTTCCCATACTTTGTCTTTATTTCCAACACGTAATCTTAATTCAATTAGTTAATTTACAAAAGAGGGTCAATTGCATTTCAGTCACAATTAATCTACTTACTATTTAGTCCTTGCATCATTTAGGATTGGATGTATTGGAATCATCCCCCTCTTTTGAATGTAAAGTTTCCCTAAGTGAAAATTGAGCTTAGTGAATTTTCCACACTTCCCAGGTGGAGAATTGACTAAAGTTCCCAATTCTCCACTTTAAATTATGTTACATGTATCTACTATCATAGAAATTCTCAAGGACAGATTCATGATCTTGGCACATTAGGGTGTTATGCTGCTTTACAAATCTGATGTTAGATCTGCATATTTCTTCAATGAATACAAGGATATTCTTGACAAAGATGACCTCAAAGCTTTGGAACAGGTACTAAAGGAAGGAAACACCAATAAAGTTGACATAGAAGAAAAAAATAGGGAACCAAACTACAAGGATTCTCCTAACTGGGAAAGTATAGCTGCACTAGATATTGTACCACCTTTGGGTACATTTGAAATAGATCAAGATGAAGGAAGTAATAATAGTATAGGGTCATGAGACTGATGATGAACAAATCTCTCTTATTATCTTAGTATGCTTTAAAACTTGTTCGTTATACTTATTTGATGTGATGTAATATGTATATGTTAATCATAGTTAGTTAAACTCTGAAGACACGACTTGTAGATTAGTTTTTTGATTAATATTTTGAGCTGATAAATAGTTGGATCACATGATGCAATTTGTGAACTATCTCTAATAGAAAAATAAATTTGGGAGCACATACCAGTGTCTTGAACCCCAATGAGTTTTTAGTGTTGTAGTTTTATACCTTTTTACTTAGTCCTATCAAGGGAACAATTAATCAAATTCAGATAAAAGATTATCTATCTAATATAATATTAAGAATGTACATAACATACTATATAGACTCCCAAAAATATTTTTATCATTTATATCCATTCAATATATCATATACACCCTTATATCTCCTTATATACCTTTAGACATTCATATCATATATATTGTTTCTTCCTTGATACATGTATTATGCTTCTCTTATATCCTCTTACTTTTGGTGATCATATCTTACAATGTACTTGTATTTGCAAGATGGGATGTGACACCCTTTGTCTACATGCTATGTTCCAATTCATAAGCTCTGTAGGTTTCATGTGGTAAGATGCAACATGTTCTTTGGTCCAGTTTGTCTAGTTTCTCTTTCTCTACCAGCATCATTCATCTTCTAAATTTTGACTTGTCCTCAAGTCAACTTCTACTTAGGATTTTGATGATAATGTTTCAATCTTTCTCCATTGACATAATAATGTAGAGTGGTGTCATTAAGTGTTTCTATGTGGATTTCTCTAGAATCAAGTATGTCATTAATCTTATAAGGGCCCAACTACCAGAAATTAATTTATTTCTTTTTGAACTTAATATCATATAAGAGGACCATGTATCAAATTTGAAATCATTTTATTAGTATGTTTCATTCATGCCAAACTTTTTATCTTCTTATTTATTCCAAAGATGTGATTTGGATAGCTACCTTTCTTCATCTAATTGTTCCAACCCTTCTGGAATTTGTTTAATAGAGTTTTCATCATCAAGTCTTAGTTCTAGAGTTGTGTAGAGGTTATGGAATATGAAATTTATCTATAAGATGGCCTCCATTCACTATACCAGATCAAATCTAGTGTATGATTAGAAGATATTTTATATGTGGTGCGATAAGCCCACAATAGTGTAGGTATTTTGATATCGTAGTCAGTCTTATTAGCATTTTACATTCTAATTAGTGTACTTCCAATGATCTTGTCTAGGACCTCACTAGCTCCATTTTACTGTGGATGATATGGTTTTATTTGCTTATGTTTGATCATAAAATTAGCTAATAATTCTCTGATTATTTTATTCACAAATTGTTTTCCTTGATTGCTAATGATGCTTAATAGACAACCAAATCTAGTAATGATGTAATTGTATAGGAATTTGGCAGTAGTATAGGCAATATAGTCCTTGTTGGGTTTCTCTTTGATCCATTTAGTGAGATAATCAATCTCGGTGATGATGAATCTTACTTTTTAAAGAGTTTTGTTGGTGGATCAATAGGTGGACAATGAAATAAATTGCCCATTTTTCAAAGGTAACTTGTTCCACGATGGGTTGGAGTGACATTTTGTCCCTCGTAGTGGCTCTTCTAGTTCATTAATAGATATCACAATTATTTGTATAATATTTGGCATCCTTGTATATATCAGGCCACATCAACTGGAAGTTAAGGGTAAGTGCACCAAGATGGTGTGCAAAAAGGGGGATAAGTGGACATTTTTTTCTTCTTCTAAAATCAGGTAAACTTGAACTTGGAGGAGAAAGTTGAGAGCCATCCACTCAAGATATGAAGATACTCAAAGAACAAAGACTGTAGTACTTTGAATCTAGTTTTCAAACTACTATTTTTTTTCAAAATTGGATAAGATTAAGGGGGTAAAATCCTTTGCGCACAAAAAAAGACCCTGATTTTTTCTAAAAAGCATAACATAGTGTCTGACGTGCGCATCAAAAAAGTCATAGTTAGATTTATTATTTTGACAAATCCTTTGGCAGAAAGATAGTTAAGAGTGAGTACTAGAATTTGTGTATGTTTTTGTAATTTTTTGTTAAGTATTTTGTTTTTTATGATTTTTCCAATTGAGCACATCTTGAAAATCAGATAACTGTTCATGCACGAAGCATAACTTGCACCAAAACAATCGAAAATACAAATTTTTTTAAATTCTAAAAAATCAACTGAACTAAAAGAATATATAAAGTTTTTAAAATTTGGATAAGTATATTAAAATTTATTAAAAAAATGGTACACATATGTCTTTGAGAACTATGGAGACACTGGTAAAAGAAATTCAATAATAATATGTTATTGTTGTTCAAATTTAAAACAAATTATATTGTTAGAAATCTGAGAAGATGGGTGAAAATATGGTGGCAATTTTAGAAATACCCACTTGATGAAGTGTAAACCTGATGATGATGAAGTCGAGAAACCAAGTTGATAAAAAAAACATGTCAAAAAGGAGGGAAATGGAGAAAAATTAAACTTCCAACCTACAACTTTGTCATTCAGGCTTATTCACAATCCTAAACAGTCCAAAGTGCATATGGGCTCCTTGTACTATAAGCAACACGTACAGGGTATTTTTAAAACAAAACCGCATATGGGCTTTCTTTACAATAAGAAGCGCGTACGTGGTGTTAAAGCTAGAAACAGTGCGTACACACTTTTGCCTATGTTTACAATGTGGGTGTGTGCATACATATATGTATATATGTATAATATGTAAAATATGACATTTCCTATATATATGTATATATAATGTGTATATATATAATATAAAATATATAAAATATATATAATATATATAAGATATTATATATTTTATAATAAGATATAATATATTATGTATATATACACACATATGTGTGTATGTATGTGTATTGCCTTTTGATATTTTATGTGTATTATACGTATGTGTATGTACGCATATTGATATATATTGCCTTTTGATATCTTATTGTACTGTATTATATTTCTCTCTCTCTTAGGACCCCACATAACACCTAATGACCTCTTCGGACCATGTTTGATATCTCAAGGGGTCAAATGGTGTCTTAAGGGGTCATATGGTGTTGTAACACACGTGTGGCTCAATTAGGACCCCACGTGACCCCTAATGACATCATGTGACATATCTTCCTCTCCCCCCATCTCCTCTCTCTCTCTCTCTCTCTCTCTCTCTCTCTCTCTCTCTCTCTCTCTCTCTCTCTCTCTCTCTCTCTCTCTCTCTCTCTCTCTCTGGATCCCACATAAAACAACATGACCCTTTAGGAGCATATGATGTCCTAAGGGGTCATACAGTGTCCCAAGGTGGCAAGATGAACCATTATTAGAATATAAAAAAATGTGCCAATACTGCTTACAAAATTTGACACCTAAGGGGTCATACAGTGTCCTTAGGGGTCATAGAACACCATATGACCCCTTAGAATACCATATGACATATAACAACACCATATCATGTCTTAAGGGGTCATATGATGTCTTAAACGGTGGTAGGACACAATATGACTCCTAAGGACACATTACATGACCCATAACGACACCTAAGGGGTCATATGGTGTCTTAAGGGATCATAGGACACTATATAACCCCACATGACACCATGTGACCCTTTAGGAGCATATGACATCCTAAGGGGTCATACGACATCCTAAGGTGGCAAGAGGAACCATTATTACAATATAAAAAGAAGTACCAATACTGCTTAAAAGAGTAACAAACCAACATGCTCCCGCTCTCTCTCCTCCCCCATACCCCATCTGTCTCTCTCTTCTTCTCTCCCTCCCCACTCTTTCTCTCTCCCTACCCCTTTATTGTATAACACCAGATGCCGCTGAGATGGGGGGTGAATCAGTGGTTTCCAAACTTTACGCTTTTAATCCTAAAAGTGTGTACCGGTTAGTTGATCTAACACAAAGTAAACATATCGGTGAGACAAGGGAGAACTCAAATGCAAGCACACACAAAAGGGCATTTCACACAACACCAGATATATGAGGACAATCCAAGATGGGAAACACCTCAGTGAGAAATGTTGCTAGAGTCTACTACTCCAATCCAACCTTACAATAAAACAATGGTTACAACATTTAGGGCACCAACCCAAGGAGCACCAACCCTTGCATCGAGCTCTAACTTAGTGAATACAATGACATATATCAATACAATAGTTAATACTCAGTTACAAATAAATTTTGTTGCTTCTCAAAATCAAATTACTCTGTGGGTTCAACTTCTTCTTAATCAGTCTTCCTCTACTCTATTCTCCGCCGATCCTCATCTCACTTAGATCCTCCTCTCCTTCACTCTCTGCTGCAACCTTATCGGTTCAACCTTTAGCTCTTCTCCATTGATATTCTATTCTGTCAGATGCACTGCTGCTTGCCACCATCGGTACTCTTCACTTTGATCTTTGTTGGTTTTCTCCTTACCGATCAAGCCCTTCTCAGATCTTGCCTTGCTAGATCTTCATTGATACTCCCACTGCACTGGGACACCTTCTCTACCTTTCTACAGGTTCTAGCACCACCAATATATACCACTACATCTCACTTTACAGTTTATCGGTCACTCTGACCTTGCCGGTTAAGCCTTTGCTAAACCCTCTCACTAGTTGAACCTCCAACACTTAGACTATGATATTCTATGGAGTCTTTGACTGGTTGGCTCTCTGCTGCACTTTCACACTTCACTCTTCAACATCCAACACCTTAATCATCTAGCAACATCAATCATCATTGGTCTTTAGTCGACATATTTATACCTGAGTTTTCCCGCCATGACCGACATTCAAACCTTTGGCGCGCTAGGGTCTTTCATCAATCATGAAGCATATCAACTCAGATCAGATCTCTTCTCTAAGATAGTCAACCTCCCACTGATCGCCTATCACCACCAATCATGTTGCTTCCTAAACATGTTTTCTATTTTTAGCAAACACGACAACTTTGTTAGTCTGCACTTGTCAACCTTGATGAAGCGATCACGCTGTTAGCTTCACCTACTCTAATAAGAACCTAGACACATTGCATTGATCATGATGCCAACAAATCAGATCTCTCTACTCTGATCAATCTCGAGTCACATCCTTCTGCTCTTGGCCTGTGATATCCGCTATTGATATTAATGTTGACTAGTCACCACCTACCTCACTGACAATGCATGGTCCATTTGTTTGACACTTGAAATCCATGTGGTGTCTTTACCGACATGCACCTCAGCTCAGTCACCATGTCGGTTTAGACTCTGTCACCGACCACAACACAACCAGGTTCATCTACCGGTTCTCTAACCCTGCCGGTTATACCCTAACCTATCAACCTTCAAGCCTGCACTTTGCTATTCTATCGGTGGAACACCTTAACCGGTCACCAGACATGCCAATCCACAACATGCTCATCTTCATCAGACAAGAGCTCTTCACTTGTCACTTTGTCAGCTTTACTGGTGGACATACTTACCAGTAGGTACCTTGATGACACTATGTCATCAACCTTCAACTGTTTCCGTCTAAGGCATTTGCATTCCAGTTGCACTCTCTGTCTGTAGCTGCTCAATCTTGCCTTCTTCTTTATTAGCGCAAACATCATCTCAACCAATTTGTCAACATGACAAACCCATCACTTCTTTACTCTTCCTTCGCTATCCCAGTGGCGCATCATGCCTATACTTACTGATCCTATGGACATCTCTAATTTCATGCACCTAAGACATCTTAGTGTTTCACTGGTTGATCTGGTGTGAGCCTTCAATCATCTTCCTTTAATATCTCTAACTTATCCCAAAGCATTATCACTTACCGATAGGAGTGGATCCTTGTCACACTCTCTATCAGTTATATCATCAACCTGTGATATCATCTTCATCTGGTGGGAGTCCTGTACATTGACATCCAACTGCTTACTGGTTTTGCACTTCTTCATTAGCTTACCCTGCTTCTCATTGCTCATATGCTTACCAGTTGGCAACAACACACTTCCAACATATCACTTATCGGTTGTCATACCATATCGGTCTCCAATACTTATGTCCTCAACACAAGCCAACACTAACTTGTGTACCAGTGACTCTAGTGACCACAATGCTAGTTGACATTCTCTTCCTTACCGATGGCAAGCTATATTGATAACCAACAATACTAGTTAACATCAATGACACCATTACTAGTTGACATAAATGAAAACAATACACATCAATCTCTCATATCGATTGCCATGCTATACCAGTTGACGTCAATGACAACATAATGCCAACAATATCCCCCTTTTGTATTGATGTCAACACTTGTAGTATCCGAAATACTACAAATTCTCTCTCCCCTTTTGACAACAATGGCAAAGGGCTTTGACATAGTTTCTCTCTCCCTTTTCTCTATCGATTGCTTCTCCTGTTTTGACCATCATACTCTGCATCCTCTCAATGAACAACACTTGAGATAGAGAGTTCGGACACCAACTGACACCAATTTCTCAACAACCAAATGTATTTATAAACTGGATACCAATTGTATATACAAATCTGATATCAATTGTAGGAAAAATGTGTCAGTGAATTCCACTTACCTGGCAGTCAGACTACATCATCTTCCCTTTTGATATGCATAAAGTTATTCTGACCCCAATTAGCTTATACCAAGTGTAGAAGTTGACACTAATACCAATTTGATATCACTTATATGTTCTCTGATACCAAATATATATCCTCGTCTTGTGCAGGTAACTCTTCCTCTTTGCAGGCAACACTCCTGATGGTCCGATTATTATTTCAATAAGTACAAATTGAATAGACATTGAAATACCTCACAAACAAGGACCCATGAGCACATCCCAAAGTCTCAATCATATCAGTACAACCATGGACAATTTCTCTCCCCCTATGTCCAATAAGTCTTATGCAAATAAGAAAATATGGCTGTGAATTCCCCCCGATCCACAGATCTCAGGTCATCATTGTCTGTCAAGTCCTAAAATGGTTATCCAATTTGCACCTTATATCGGTTGAGCTATGCATATGTGATCAATTGATGATCTTCCAACTCCATGACATCCATCACAGCTTATGGTTGGTGGCAGTGGGCCAACAACCCTCATGTGGATTCACGACATGGTTTAACAGCCTCCTATGGATTCTATAAGTCTAGTGGTTGTGTCGGGCATTGATAGGTCAATATTTTGGTTCAACAACAACCCTAGCTTGTAACAAGTGGTATTAGAGATTGGTCATAGGTTCGAATCACACAGGCTGTGGCGAGTGATGCTAGGAGGGGGATTGTTGGTAGTGGGATAGTGTCCCTTGCATGGATTCACGACACAGTTTAACAACCTCCTGTGGATTCTATAAGTCTAGTGGTTGTATCAGACATTGATAGGTTGATCTTTTGGTTCAATGACAACCCTAGCTTGTAACAATGGCATGATATTATATGAACACAATGCCATACCTCATCACTATCATGTCAAAAATCAAATTGGTTAGCCCAATAGGATACATACATATATGATCAATTACCGAGCCAACACATGTCATTCAGGTCTTTTCCAATATCACCTGAGACATAATCTCCTCAATCCACACTACCAGAGTTACCAAAATCATCTTGGAACTCATTGACTTACATAACTTGCAACACCAGTCAATATCCATACCAGTAACATACTGCACATATAGGTTTCCTATACCGGATCATCATCTCCATAGGAGCACCTTCCTCTAACTCCAGTCTTCTTATGTCAAGTGCCTCTGATTCTAATTGCAATTTTACCATCCATTGACACATGCGACAGTAATTCATCTCCCAGGTGTAAATGTGTAGCCAAGGCATCAATCACACACACTGCCATCTCATCTTCTTCCTTGTGTTGGAAAAAACTTGTTCTTCCATTTGTCCTTTTCACTAAGAAGGTGAATAATATGGTCAATTTGTTACTCCCTCTGAGTCCCGCATCTCCTTTAAGCCTTAGGAGATATCACTTGTGCATTGAATGCACAGTGCTGGTCCATGGTCCTACTCTCTTCCATTTTCCTCCATACCTGCGTGATGTCTCTTTTTTTCTCATTTGCAATATTTGGAGTAGGTCTTACCTTCTTTTGCTGATTGGTCCTTGATTCAACAACATTGTTGTAGTAGCAGACCGTGTTCATACCAAGCAGATATCTTGAGGTCCTTCTGTCAAACCGGTTAGACCATTTTCTTCTGGTCATGCTATTGTAACCAGCTACCAGTACCGGTTTATTCCTTGATGCTGCAGGGAAATTTCTTCTTTGGTTCCATGTAGGTCACTGACTCCCATATGCTCTATACCCATTTTCATATTGAGCATAGCTATTATACCGGCTGCCATATGACTGCAAGTTCTTCTTTCAGCAATCATGACTTCTATGGCCAAAAACATTACATCTTTGACAGGTAGGATTGCTATATCTAGGAAAAGCATTGTCTATTCCTAGACCTATTTTTGAATTCATTTTCCCTATGGCCATAATATTTGCAAGAAAAACAATAACTAGAGAAAGGGGGCTCATAAATTACAAATTTATTTTTCCAAACATGAGGAGATCTTACCGGTTTGGCTTCTCCATTTCTGCTTCTCTGGGTGTGGAACCTGGATTGTCCACTCTCTGCAGTTCTTCTATTTGATCCCTTCTTCTCCCATATGTGCTTTGTCTTGTGGGTAGAAGCATCTCTTTGTCTTCTACTGGTAGGAGGTCTTCTATGTTGCCTTCTTCTCAAGTTCTTACTTCCGAAAAAACTACCTTCTCTCATCTTTCCTTTTCCTTTGGGATCAACATTTTTTTTCCTTCTTGCAGTAGCACCAATCTTCATCCTCATATCTTCATCGGTTGTGGTTAGATCAACCTTCTTTGTGGGAGTATTTTGGACAATGAAGGTATGTCCCTTGTTATTTCCATTTGAGGAAACAAACTGAATGTCTTTTTGGGAGACATTCTTGTGGTGGAGCATTCACCGACACCACATCCTAATCCTCTGGTATCATTGGAATGTGAGGAACTATCGAGGGATTCTCATCTCTAACCTTATCTTGGATTAATTTTCCTCCTTTCTATTCTTCTTCTCTCTTCTATGATACCTATTACAATGATATAATGTTACTCTCACATGCTTGTGAGGATGGATCCTAGTCAAGGGGTTCTGACTCCTCAAAATAATATCTCATCATTTTATTTTTAAGTGACATCTAATTATTTAGTAATCTCAACTCTTCATCCAAATTTAATTTAACTTCCTCTTCTTTGTCTGTCTTTTCTTTCTTCAATTTCCTTATATTGTTATTAACTAAGTCTTCCAATATGCTTTGCTTAAGGGTTCTATCTTCTCTAAAGTTTGTAGAAATTCCATAAAACTATCATTTAATTTAATTATAATAATGGACATGTTCAATTTGTTTTTAGGGTTTGTGGAAGATTATGGTATGGTGGGAGTCTTCATGCTACTAAATTCCCTTAATAAAAATCTTCTATATCTTCCATATACCTCAAGATTCCTCTCCAAGATTTTTAGTAATCATCCTACCCTATTCTAGCAAAAAAATGTTCTTTTTGAGGTCTTTTCATCACTTTTCCTATTATCTTTCTTCTTCTTCTCAGTAGCACCCACATTGGTGCACTCTAATCTCATCCTTTCCATAATTTCCATCCTCTTGTAGTGTCTTTCTTCTCTTTCCATCATCTATCTTTGTCTTCTTGCCTTGATCAATTTGGTATTGCAATTGTCACTTCCTTTCCTAGTTCAATTTCCTCCTTGATTTGTCTTGTATTCTTGTCATCTCCTCTTGTCATGCATATTTTTATTTTGGGATTGTATTACTCCTTTATTAATTACCATTGTAGTTATCTAACAACTTTTCTTATTGGCTACATATTTTCATGGTTCCCTTCCATACCTCTTTCCCTTTCCATTCTTCATCTCCTTGGTAGCTAACCCCCTCTCACAGAGTAGACGTCAAGAAGACAATATGATAGATTTCCATATCCTTCTCATCATTTCTCCACCTTCTTTATTTGTTATAGGTTTTGAATTTTAAAAAAATCCCTACTATCCTCAATAAAACCTAACCAGGTTCTTGTCAACAAAACAAATTTTAGCTAGAAATCTGGGGACACGAACCAAAGTTTTGGACCCCAATTAATTTCTAGTGTTGTGGTATTATACCCCAAACTCATTTTTATTAAGGGAACATGGAATCATATCTGAGTAGGAGATTATCTATCTAATGTAACATTAAGAACATACACAACATATTATTTAGAGACCCAAAAGTATTTGTATTCATTCAATATATCATATACACCCTTATATCTCCTTATATACCTTCACATCATATGTATTATTTCTTCCTTGATACAACTATTAAATTCTTCTCTCATATCCTCTTACTTTTGGTGATCATATATTAAAATGTATTTATATCTACAATATGGTATGTGACCTGTACTTAGGACCCCTAGTCTACATGCTATGTTCCAATCCATAAGCCTTCCAGGTTTGATGTGGTAAGATGCAACATGTTCTCCGAGAGTATGTTTGGTTGCTCTTTCCCTGTGAACAAAAACCATTAAATAAAAATTGGGAGCTCTCCAAAGTGGATAACATGTAGTAGATCTTAGATTGAAATAATGCACATTATCCTATTGAGGATTTATTACTTAATACCATAGCACCATAAGTTTTAGAAAACACATATTTTTGGATACATTTCATCCACATCAACAATACATATAACTGCTAAATAAAACTTATAATAAAGTTTTAAGAAATAAATATTGTTCATTAGCAATTGTAGAAAGTCTTTGAATTTGAACATAAGTCTGTAGACACTAAAAATTGTCTCGTTACTAATTTCACTAATTATTCTTCTATATTAATTAAATAATCTTATTTAATTAATTAATCTAGTTTTGTTCATGTAGATCAATATTCACCTTTTTCATCACAAACTAATCATTCTATTTTATTCTTAATCATTTAATCAATTAACCCCTTTCCATTAAATTAATTAAATAATCTTATTATTTAATTAATCTTGATTATTTATCTTAATTAAATGATCTTTATTGGTTATTTAAATTTAATTTATATTTCCCCACAATTGAATAATTTCTTTAAATTATTTAATTATCTAACTATGTCTTCTCAATTAAATAAATTTATTTAAACTAATTTCAATTAAATTAAATTTCTCCTCAAGTTCAAATTCAATTCATTTTCCTTTAATTTCAATTTCATCACATTTTCAAAAATTTAAATTCAATTCAAATGACAACTCAATTTAATTTCCTACTTCACATGCCAAAATTCATAATTGTTACTAACTTTTAGTTAACAATTCATTCAAATTTCCTAATTGATCAATCAAACCAATTAACCGTCCAATCAATCTTGTTAAACTCCCAATCATGCCATCTAACAGGCTAGTCATCTCCCAATTAAGTCAGTCTAACTAAATCATGCAGGCACTTCACATCATAATTATCTTCTACAGATTTGTCTCATCAAATCTTGACCATTGATGAATTCTATCTTCAAATCAATCTTATTCTTTCAATCAGTCTTTCCATAATATATAAATTGAGCATCAATTTCTCTATTTCAATAACTACAATCTTTGAATTGTTGTGCCCTTATTATGTAGGTATTGTGCAACTCTGAGAACCACAACTATATTATGCATCAAGGAGGAGAAGAGTAATAGAAGAAATTTTCTTGGATTAGACGGCGAGTTCTCATTGATTTGATTTATTCATTTTTGTTGTTGAATTTATTAGCAGGCTTTTATTATTGTTGCGATCAAATTTTCTATTTAGATTAAGTCTATGAGGAAAATATACAAAGAATGATGGTTGCAATATGAAATCCTCCCCCAAGAGTTAATTAAACTTATCATAAGCAAAATATGGTCATGTAAAACCACTATAATTTTACTATGTCATATCACATCTATTTTGAAAGGAAATCAAATCCTTCAATGGAAGATGATTGCCCCAAGTTTTTGGTTGTCAGGTCATGATAATGGTTCAAGTCATGACAATAGTTCATTCGGTTATTCATCATTTTTATTGTTCTCACAAAGGGAATTACAAAATTATATTATGAAATTTTCATAATAATTATTATATATATCTATGATAAACAAATTGGTGACATTCCAAAACCTATAATTTAGTTTCCCTAATCTTCAATCTAATTAAATATAACTGTTGGAAAACAAATTATGATAGTTGATTTTCAACACTTTCCTAATTTTGAATAGTTAAAAAAAAGGATCAAAAGAAAAGGAAAGAAGGGAAGTCCTAAATTTGAACCTATGTTGGAATGATAACGTTCATGAATAAACAAAATTTTGTTTAGCTAGATTTGATCACAAAACAACAAAGTTATTGCAATCTCTTGAGGAACTTCAATCACTTAAAATTGTAAACTCATTAAAGCACACAATTCTAGTGTATCTCTAACAAGTACCTCATCAAGAATGAATTCGTATGTATACTAAAACTTATTCATACATATTAGCAACATAAATTTCTAAAAATCTAAAAATATTTATTATTGCAACTCCATTAAATCCAACAATATTTTTTTCCCTTTGCAAAGCATGATATGTTTCCTTTTATAGGGAAAATAAAAGAAAAAAAAAACTAGCTAAAAAATGGCAATTCGATGCTTCAAAACATCCATGCAGCTATTCTAGTTTTAGTGCATCTAAAAAATAAACTATATCTAACAGGGGCTGCAGGGCAGAAAAGTTCTTGCTAGGGATTGGAAGATCAATTTTGGTTTTTTGCATCTATCAACTGACCAACTCCAAATAATCAAATGAAATAATATAAGCCAATACAAGATTTTACAAAAAATCAATTTGATCAATATTTGTATCATATTGCCTTGTTACCAAGTAATTGCCATAATTATTTCATCTCCACATTCTTCAAATTGTGAAATGTGGAATGATCAACATTGCGTCTATTAATATGTGTCAAAGAATTAACATGTCCAAAAGAAATTGACTCAAAATACTTCTTTTAGTTTAAATGAATCTAATAAGAATATTTGTTAACTTGCAAACTTGTATAACAAACCGTTGGAATGATCCAACACAAACAACAATTCAACAAAAATCTGAAAATGGGCAATTCAAGGAGTGACACTTATTAGTTATAATGTAATTCCAGTGGTGGCATGATCTTTCAAGTCACATGTGCTAGTCTTTTCTTTCCTACATGAAGGAAAATGGGATAAATCTCCCTTCTATCAATTACAGTCTCGTGTAGAGTAGATAGAAACATTGCTCATTATATGCAAACCTTAATGGCATCAAATAACAAACATTTGGTGTAGCTGAGAAATTCTAAAATATGGTTGAAAAAATGAGAAAATGATCATGCATGAAGTTTCATTCACAAGTAACATTTGTTGTATTATAGCTTTTTTCTAGAAAACTTCATTTCCAACACATTGCAAGAACTATGCTGCAATGCAACCCTTATTAGTATAGTCTTGGGGTTGATCACATATTAATGCAGCTCCTTTCTTAAAAAAATAGTTCGTATGCTGTCCTAGAATGCTTGGAATGACAAAAATGATGGAAATACCATACTAAAAGTGAAACAAGATAACCTTAAGGCTACCAACTATACCCAAGACCTTGTTAATTTAAAATGAGAAGATAATAACATATAAACAACTAAACTAAAGTGAAAAATAGACAAAAAATAAACAACAAGGACATGAGACACAATATTTATAGTGGTTCACCATAAAGGCTATGTCCACTCTCAAGTAGGGAAAAATTTCTATTAATCGTTATCCAATTCTACACCATACACTGACTACACACAATCATTTATACAATTATGTTCATCTATGAAACCAAGAGTTGAGAGAAGGGGAATGGTCATGCGACCATTGGGCTTCATATTCCCAACAATCTTCTTCGTGAAGGCCAACCAGTACAGACATGCATTGACATCCCTACTTCCGTTTCTAAACTTACATTGCACCCAACTTGCAAGATTTTAACTTCGCAAATTCTTATTCACGAACACTGCAAAGTAACCTTCTCCATGACAAATTAGAATTAAAAACTCTTTCAGGCACAAACTCACCCATTATACCAAAAACAAAAAAAAAAAGCCAATATCTGTAGGTGCATAATACATGCATTCATCATAGTCTCTTGCTCCTGTGCACCCCCATAATAAAACATCAAGAAATCTATCGTCTGCCTTAAACATCATGGGATCTACCTCACCTTGTAGAAGAACAACAATAGAAATTCTAATTCTAATGTATTTTTTTGGATTCGATTGTGTGTATTTTTTTCCCATCAACATTTCGAATCACACTCCGTGATTCATCATCAGGATGAAAAGAATTCCAAAGACATGAAAGATCCCATCAACGTTTCGAATCACACTCCGTGATTTATCATCTTTCATGTCTTTGGAATTCTTTTCATCCAGATGATGAATCACAGAGTGTGATTCGAAACGTTGATGGAAAAAAATACACACAATCGAATCTAGAAAAATACATTAGAATACAAAATAGATTATAGAAATCTCATAGCCTTAAACAATAGAAATGTCAACATAATCCTCAGAAATAATACACTCCGTAGGATCAAGAAACGTTCCACCTCCATACAAAGAAGAGCCTTTAAACAAATACACGACATCCGTGATACTTGGATGCCCAGATTCCCTAATCCTCTGCTCCACAACTTCAAGCTATATCCTCTGCTTGTTTGCCAGCTCATGCAATCTACACTTAATACTCAGATTTTTGTGCCAAAATTGACAATTAGCGACATCCATAGCCAAAATCAAACACTCATCTTTATACATGTTGGGTCCACGAGCTTCAAAAGCATCATGATCTTTAAAACTAACACCATAAGCTACAATACTCCTGATCCATGGACAAGCACCGACATCCGATTCAACCTTTGCACTCAATTCTAACCGTATTTCCCTTAGCTTCACATTATCAAATAGATTCACATCGGGCTTAGCCTCAGATCGGTGTGATTCAGAAGTTCGTCCCACAATAAAATTACGCTTCAAAAGTTTGTTCCACTGCACAAGTTTCATACACTTGCTGAATTGGATTCATGGAGAAAATCTTCTTGGCTGCAAACTCGTGCCACCACTGCTCACAAATCCCCGCCACACACTCCTACAACGCATTGTCTTTACCTTTCTTACCATAGCAGGATGTGCATATTGGATGTAAGACCCACGTCTCGAACTTGGGACATCTGACACACCATCATTTCTTTCTGCGTCAACTAGTGGGTCCAATTTGATCTCGGTATCCTTCATTTTAGGACCTAATTTAACCAAATCCCCATACTCGCGTCTTTGAGGATGAACAACTCCCTCACCCATAACAATCAACAGCCTCTGCACCTGCTGGAGCATCGAAACAACGATGTGGATATCTAGTTTTGGAGCATAGAACTTCATCATAGACAATTTAGGTTGTGCCCAAATCGGCCAAAAAGGGACAAAGCTCAGCCAATAGTCTATCCGCCTCTAAATTATCTATACTCTCATGCAAAACATCCACTTCAAGATTGTGCTTCCTGGAGACTTGAACGCTCCTAATAGCCCTGCTCCACAGTCCACACTGTCTTGTTCAATTTCACATCAACTCTCACATCAGTTGTTCGTGTAGCCTTCTAGAAAAACTTCTTGATGTCCTTAACGACCTTTGGGGCCTTTTTCTTAAATGTACAACCACGAAGATGCTTGTGGAGATGAATGGTGTACTCCCTTAACAAACAACGAGAGCTCTTGTCAAAGCAATGATCATCTCGAGGAAGATAATCAAGAACATCACGACTTCCAGCTGTTATCATTTCACATTGCGGGTGAGGGCGCTTAGTCGCATCTTTGTCCAAGTCACAACCAAATATTTCAAATTCCTTACGTTTGCACCTTCTTCCATGACGTTTAGCTTTCTCTCCGGGTCGTTCCACAACAGACCCAATCAATCCACCTTGCAGAACTACTGCCTGCAAACCATAGTGCCCATACATGCTACTCCAGCTCACTGAGTCATTCTCCTTCTCGAAATGTCTTCAACACGAGCTCTGCGACCTTTGGAGCTGCCTTGAGGTCCCCTGTATCATCGAATGAATCAAATAATGTCACCAGCTCCTCCCTTACCAATAGATTGGAACCCTGAACATAATTGACCTCGAACAAAAAGGGAGTTCGTTTCTCAAACCCTTGCTGCCGCTCTTGCGGGGACACCATAGAGCTCAACACATCACTGTCCAAAACACATTTGTCTTCTCCCATGGAATCACCGCTGCCTTCTTCCTCAAACCTCTCAGTACGAACAACCAAAATCTCACGTAACTTCTGCTCCACTTCTATATATTCAGTGGATAATTCCTATGAGAAATTCCTTTTATCCGTTAATTGTTCCTTCACATTTTTTAGCTTGATCTGAAGCTTAGATTCTTTCAAGAAGGCGTTCTGCAGATCTTCTTGAAGAGCCAATACAAGATTTTCAAGTTCAAGATGTCCATTAGTCAATATATCTTCAAGGCTACCAATATATTCTTTTGGTCCATTTAAGCTTTCCATCAGTTACTTTTTCCTTAGACTTGATGTAGTCTCAACTTTCAATCATAAAATATAGTAGATCCGTGAGAAACAGATTTTCCTCCTTTAGCCTCACAATTTTGTCCTCTTGGTAGCTTTCAATATCATATGTCTCATCTTCTTCAAGTTCATCTTCACTCACCTCAGGGTCCTCTTCTTCAACCGAATCTTCCTCATTTTTCCAGCAATCCTACCAATGTACATGGCGTTTTGTTTCAACTTTTACACGCACAACACCACTCTCCGCGAATTCTAAATTACCAAGAAATTCTTCCATGATGCAATTAGCTTCATCTTCTTCCATCTCTGCTCAATCCAACCACGACTCTGATACCAATTGCTAATTTAATATGAGCAGAGAAAAACATATAAACAACTAAACTAAAGCAAAAAACAAATAGAAAATAAACAACAAGGACACGAGACACAATATTTATAGTGGTTCACCATAAAGCCTACGTCCACTCTCAAACAGGGAAGGACTTCTATTAATCGTTATCCAATTCTACACCATACACTGACTGCACACAGTTATTTATACAATTACATTCATTTGTGAAACCAAGAGTTGGGAGAAAGAAAATGGTCATGTGACCATTGGGCTTCACATTCCCAACAAACCTTACAACAGTAAAAGAGTTAGAATAAACAATTCATTATTATAATTATGTTGGAAAATATTGTACAATATTGACAACCACTTCGAGAACTGTCAAACATTTGCAAATCTCATACTATGTTACTAAAATCCCGCAAAAGAATAAAAGTGGAGATCACATGACGAACCATTTTGCATAGAATGGAAAATCATATTTCATTTACAGGCAAAACGATGAAGTCTTAGATTTAAAACTCTGATTTTTTCTTTCATGCCCAAGTCACATTTATGGCGCTTTTGTGTTCCTTTAATTAAGTTGGAGATACTTTAACATTACAAATTAAAGAAGCTAAATGCATGTTATAAGGATATCAAACACTCAAGTGTTTGAGGAAAAAATTACACCAACAAAACCATATCAAGTGCGCGCCCTTAAGCTTGAGCCCGGTGTTTAAGTTGTGGTGGAACTTGGAGATAATTTAGTCACATTTAGAATTCAAGGTAGAATAATGATCCTTGCTCAAGTGGAACTTTCTAGTGGTTTTACCATGCCTTTCAAGTGATAGATGTAATTTTAGAATGATTTAACCTATTTTAAATGGAGCGAAAACTTTCTAGTAGTTTAAACATTTTTTAATTTTTGTTGTCATTGTCAATATTCAAGAACAAGTTTAGTCATGTTAAGGTCTGTCACATAATTTATATATCTTTTTTCGAGTAATTAATTAGGCGATTAGATATATGAAAATATATTTTTTCTTTGTTGAAAGAATAATAATGATATCTTTGTGAATGTATTTTTAATTATGTTTTTAGTATGTTTCTAAAAATTGATTATATCATCTCAACTGTATATTTTGGTTCTTGAATATTGACACCATTTATTTTATTTATCTATATAAAAAAGGATTTTACTCCCCCTCACTTAGATTTTGGATGATTATTTCCTCTCATAAATGCTAATAGATACCTTATAAAAAAAAATTCAAAATATTATTAGATAGACTAAATATATAAAGAATTATAATCCTTTAGACTTTTGAGTGTGCCAAAAATCTTCACTTCATGCCATATGTATTTCTATTGTAACTAAGGGCTGAAAAAAAGCATAAATAAGGCTATTCAATCATATCAAGTTTTGACCTCGAATTTGCTCCCCCAATATGCCAAAGATGATCACCAAGATTCAACAACAACAAGGGGTCACTCCTCTAATTAGTGTCTAGAGACAAGATATTCCTCACCATGCTAGTGTCTATTGAGAGAGAGTGATAAAACTATCGAGTTCCTGAAATTCAACATCTAATAAGAGGACTATATGTGTTACTTCTCAATTTTCTCTCGGTATAAAATCTTGTCAGTAGAAGATAAAGTAGAAATTACACATTGTTGATTGTAAAACAAGGAAATTCTCATTGTGCCATGCAGAAGCAACCCCATAATCAATGAGGGAGGGAAGAGCATTGAAGATACAAATAATGAAATATGTTGTGCAGGAGTGGAATGCAGAGAAGAGATTTGCAGTCAAGCACAACAACTGTTCCAGACTATCAAGGGGATACATCAGGTGATTGCCATTCTAACTTCATTCATAGCTATCAGATAGATAGATTGGCAAAGAATTTTGCAGGTTTATTTGGCTGCATACTAAACTACCATTAAGAAAGCAGAGTAAAAACTTGCTCCAGATAGTTTATCGCCATAAAAGTAAGAGAGCAGATGCTGAGTAATCTCTTAAGCTCATCAGGGAGGCGAATTTCCTCAGTGAGATTAGATATGCTACTCAAAATTTCCCACTTGGGAAACATGCAATACAAATCATACTTCATACATTAAAATCACATCTTGCAGAAAGAGCCCATATGTAAAATATACAATTTGTAGTTATTTTTCATAGATTAATGGTACCTAGATTATATAATTGCCTCTATGATTTTACATGCAATGCAATCATTGATAAATAAAAGTAAGCAATCATTCATATCTTGTTGATCTAGGGAAAACTATCGGGTTCAACACTAAAATGCGGAAAATACTGAGCACATCTTGCAAAAAAATGTATGCAAAAGTTCATCAAATAAAGTATTTTGTGGATGCAAACATGGAAATGGTGAATTTTAAGTGCAAAATTTGGACAGGATTGTAGAATAAATGGAATTTCCCGCAAAGTATTTTAGGATTTTGAAATAAATGCTTCCACTAGACGCCATGCCACAGTTTATTATATTTAAAAAATGGTTTTGTTGAGATGGTGTTATGAGCATTTTAAGCAATTGAAATTGACAAGTTTAAAGCAATAGGTTCTTTAACAAAACAATAACAGGCACCGTAGCATGAAATTATTCAAACACTCACAAGATTCATAACCTAAGCAAGAACTCAGATATATCCTTACCTGCCACTCGGATATATCTGTTTCAAAAGATGTTAAAACAGATATATGCGCTACAAGACCTAAGGAAGAAAATTTGAGATCTGGAATGAATTTTTTTGATAAATTTCAACTAAGCTTGATCCTTTAGTTTGCAACCCTAGCCCTTGTGGGTTTTGTGCATACTACAGTGGACATTTGTCATATTGAAAAGAGCATCTGTGAAATTTGCTTACACTTAACATTTACATATAGGATGTTAGATGCCGTCCGATACAGCCTTGTTCAATGTGCAACTGCATTTTACTCACAATCTGCCATACATTTTGGTAATGGTGCGTTCTCTAGCATTGGTATGGTGGAATGCATTTGCCAGCCATCTACAACACCAATCAGAGGGGGCCATACATAATTTGGAGGGGGTCATACATAATCCAAATTCAAGCAATTACTTAAAATCCATATGCAAAATAATAGACACCATACCCATCAAAGATGATGCAAAATATATCCATATTGAATGTATTATTCAACAATAAACATTACAATACATCTTTCAAGCTTCCATGAACACCTCTAAAACATCAAACCTCTCCAGTGCATCCTCCATGTATCCAACATGAATCCACACATCCCATGCCATGCTTCAAATATGCACTCTTTAGAAGAAGACTCAAAACCCCAACTAGCCAACCTTAGACAACTACCCTTTGTAACATCATAAATTGTACATATTTAATTAGGGTGTCCAATTCCACACTCTCCTAACACTCATTTTAGTATTTTCCATTCCTCTAGATGCATTAGAAGACCTTTATTGTAATTATTTAATATATAATTTAATATTATAAGCCCTATTCCACTCTAATACATCAACACTTTATTATTTGGACCCTTAATTCTAGGTCTGCCCTTTATTTTTTATTATCCTTATTTATTATAAATCTTGCCCCATTTTTAAATATCAAGACATGTTTCCCCCATCTAAACATTATATATTTCATACAAAATCTATTTTTGGCATTAGAACCTATTATCTTGCATCCCTAAAAAGTTGGGCTGAAATTGTCACGATTGAGACACCCCAACCATCTCGCTTTGATGCTTTTTTTGTTCAAATTTTGTAAATATAATAAGGTGGTCCTATCCTATTCAAATATAGCTCTATAAGAAAAAATAATAATTATAAGTTGGCCTATAGTTGATTTTATTATGAAATCCTTATATAAGGCATCCCCCCCCCCCCCAACACTCATATACATACATACATACATACATATACCTACATACATACATTAATACACACACACACACACACACTTATTTGTGTGTGTGTGTTAGATTTTTTTCCATATAGTGTTTTGGATGGGATATTAAGGCTGCAAGATTGGTAGTTTGATAGGAACCCCCAATCTTGATTGGATCAAATGGTATCAAAGCTAGAAGATCACTGGCATGGTGAGAAGTATGATTGAGGATTGAGGTAAAAGATAGTTAAGAAAAAAGAATAGGAGAGAGTTGTGAAAGAGTTTTCTTTTCATAGGTATGAAGGAGTTTGTTGTCATTGTAGGCATGATAGAGGGTCTATAAATTCTATCCTCTTGTAGAGATAAAGTTGGGTAGAAGGTGTGCAAATCCTTCCACTAAGAGAGAGTGGGTAGACATAGATAGATTGAGAAAAAGATAGAGATAGAGGAGTATATATAGAGATAGAGAGATATAGAAGGATAGAGAAAGGGAGATAAATAGGGTGAGAGAGGAGAGGTATAGATAAAAATAGAAATAGAGATAGAGAGGGAGATGGAGAAAGAGGGAGAGTGGGAGATATAGAGATATAGACAGAGATAGAGATAGAGATAGAGATAGATAGATAGATAGAGAGAGAGAGAGAGAGAGAGAGAGAGAGAGAGAGAGAGAGAGAGAGAGAGAGAGAGAGGTCTACAAAAATGAAGATATATATATATATATATATATATATATATATAGAGAGAGAGAGAGAGAGAGAGAGAGAGAGAGAGAGAGAGAGAGAGAGAGAGGAACCAAATCACGGTTTACCAAAGCACGTACAAAGTTGTAAGTGGCTCATTATCATTTATCATGCTATATATTTTTCTCTTAGTTATCTCTTTTATAGGTGATGTGTTCACATTATTTATTCAAAATTTGGTTCTAGACTAGAATAGACTTGGATGTAAGCCTATGGATTGGACCTCTGTGATACCTCACAAAGACATGTTTATCATATTCAATAATATTTTAAAACTTCAACATGTTATATTTGTTCATTTCTCTAAAAAAATGAAACCACCACCAAAATGGCGAGCCACTTAGATTTCTAGCCATATAATTTTTTAATATTTTGAATAAGTTAATTTTTTATTTTTTATTTTATTTGAGTAGTGCCTTCATACTCCTTAAATAGATATGTATTGATTTTTCTTTGTAAATTTTTATGTACTTATCCAATTTAAAAAATACATAAATAGTATTTTATAAAAAATTAAAAATAATTATACTTTCTATTATTTATATATAAGTTATGTGACACACATGATTAGTGTTACAACTTTGAGGATGCATTGACGTTGAAAAATCACCAAATATATTAAAAATTTACTATATGCAATACCCAGTCTTCATTATATTTCTATCAACTTCTTGTGAAAAATATCTAACAAAATAAAAAAGTGGGCTAGATACGAAACATGTAATATCTTAGCGGTGAAAATAGAAACACTTTTGTATGCACTTAATAATTCACTATCTTAATCTTAATCATTTTAAAAATAGTGATCATTTAGAGACTAAATTTGAAGTACTATAATTCTTATTCTTATCACATCTTTAAATTTTGAGTGTATGCATCTCAAATTACTCATCCCATAGGTAACAACCATTTAGCTCAAGTTTAGTTGATTGTAGAGGAACATTGGTGACTTTTGAACCTTTCCATGCAGTTAACTAATTGAAAATATATATTTACTTGAAGGCCATGGTAACATCACCTTCAAATGAGGGTCCTTTATTTGAAGATAGCTATTTATGTGAATGTATTTAATAGATTTTGATATATTAGGCTCATTCTTTTCCCCACCGGAAACGCTATTGAGGGCTCACCCACCTTGTAAATGATTTTTATATGGACATCAACTATTTTATTATATATTTTCTTTTGCGTTCTGTAATAAAAAATATAATGAAACTATATAGACATATAATGATAGTTTTTAATTAAAAATATAAATTTAGCAAATAAATGGACCATCATTCAAGATAGTAAAAAGTAGGCCCCTTGGTAACAATAAAAATAAACTGATTTTATTTTGTAGATAATCTACCTTGACTAATTTGTTTGTTACGACTTCGAAGGATGACACATATATTTGGTAACTCTTTGGTTTCTAATAGGAACCATAGTTTATTAGTCTTAGTAAGTTTTCTAGTTTAACTAGAAAATGTATAAATTGGTTGAATTTGAATTTGAATGAAAATGCATTTCTTCTATAGAATATGTCATATATTGTATAAGCTCTCTTAGTTTTGAATAAAATAAAATTTTAACTTTCATAATTATTGTTGTGGTACATTTAGTTTTTGTACAATTACTAGATATAGAATAATCAATACCTCATTGGTGTATTGTCCTTCAAATTTCCACCATAATTCAAATCACTAGTACAAAAAAAATCAAAATTATATATATAAGTATAAATTATATTTTTAAATGATAAACACAATATAAATAACAAAGATAATTCCTTCATCCTCTCTCTTAAATCTCATTTTAGATAATTAATTTTAATGAACCAATCAACAACAAATGAAACAAATAGAGATTTCTTGTACTTTGGAATTCAAACTAGGCATTCTAATCTCAAATTTGCTTAAGATATTTGTTGCGTATTGATTTCTCCTCTCTCTCCATGCTGTTAAGCGACATTAATTTTTAGATCAAGGTTTGGATTAGGAGATAAGTACAGTAGATGTTTTCTTAACGCAGACAATGAGAAATTTCAATCTGTGAGGATGTGACAGAGCACCCGATAGACATTGATGAGACCAAACCACAATAACTTGTCTATTCGCAAAAGTAAATCAGATATTCTTCAATGATTGAAGCCCTGGAATATGTTTACTCTATAGAAAGGAAAAATGGGATTCATCATCTTTAATTCCTAGTGTAATGAAATTGGGCTGATGACATTTATGGTGCTTGGAAGATTTTGGAAGATGAAAATGGTTTCTTTCTCTAAAATTTAGAGTAACTAAGCGTGAAAAAAAACGAAGATACAACTATTCTGACAACATAATTCAATTTTGGTATGGACGAATGTTCCAGTACAGCTAAGATTATGATCTTTCTTTTGTCAAACCCTCAGGAAGAGGCTGAAAAATTGTATATTTTTAAGCCAAGTTAATAGATGTTTGGGTTGCATTTGCCAATCTGAGTTAGTTGATCAATGTGATACTATTGTAGATTATAAGAGTATTGTTTTGTGAATAAATGAATGGAATATTAGGGGTACCTTATTCCCCCTTCTTACATGTCTTGCTGTTTTATCTCATTCTTTTCTCATGATATCTACGAAAGTTTAATATGATTATTGCACTTACATGATCATATCTTTTTGTATATTATTATTTTCTTATTTCCTTCAATTTCTTGCATCATCATTCACATGAATCGATTTGAGGGAGTCTATAATATCACTATGTTTTGTCTATGATGATTCTTTTATAGTCTTACATTATTCTCTTTAGTTTATGATAAATCGTAAACAACCTTACATTACTTTATTTTTGGTTATATTGGCTCCTTCACAACCCTATAACACTTTTGGCTATGCTAGCTTCTTCATATCTCTATATTATTTTTTATTATGTTGTCTCACAATCTTATATCATTTGCTTTTGGTTATGACAGCTCCTTTGTATCGCTACACCTCTTATTTTACTTAATGAATTGTTTGTACACATTATAAAGTAGTTGTTTATGCATATTTCATATTTGAGTCAAATGCTAACGGTAGAATTTGTTTTTATAGGTTTGAAGATGGAGTTGTCATTACAAGGAGCTTGTGTATATCTATGCCAATTTCTGTATCTTTATGTGTAATTATTTTTACTTTCACATGTTGACTTCTTGTTTACTTTGACATGTGCATGATTCATTGTATCATAGTAGTTAACATGCAATTCAAGTGGGGGTAAAATGGAAGGTTGAAAAGTTTGTATTTCTAGCACATTTCTCCATTAATTTTGAATTCACTTAGACCCCTTGTCTCAAATGCAATAACTTAATGTCCAAATAACATGTTTATGTGCAAGAGTTGGCATCCAACTAATACCTTATATGAATTTGATTCCCTGTTCCCCAATCGTTTGGACCCAACAATCATATCTATTATTTATTATCCTAGTTCAAGAAGGTAGGTACAATACTAAACCTAGTTTAGGATTGCATATATGGCCTTGATCCTCAAACTTCCAATTAAATTTGATTTGGGCACAAGTTGGCTTACTTTCAATTAGTGACTACTTGGTGAATCAAACATGAACTAGTTAATGTTGGCACTAGGTTGTTGCATAGAAGGACACCACCCTAATTCATTTTAGATTATTGAAAAGAAATTTAATACACTTATTCTTTGATCACTAGGAATCTAGGAGGATTGAATCAAGATTTGAAATAACAAAAACATTGTTGAACACAATGTACCACTGAGAGGGGGGTGAATCAGTGCTTCCTAAAAATCTTTTCTTCTTAAACCAAGCTTTGAGTACCGGTTAACAACCTAAAGACTAAGCAATCAAATCGGTAAGATATGAGAGGATATCAAAAGAGGAAAACACACACATGCATAACCCACAACACTAGATGTACGGGGAAAACCCAATATGGGAAAAACCTCGGTGAGAAATGATGCTAGAGTCTACTACTCCAATCTAGCCTCACAATGAAACAACATATTACAATGATTTAGGGCACCAAATCAAGGAGCACCAACCCCTACACCAAGCACCAAATCGGTGTAATATAATAAAATACAATTTTAATGCAATGATAGCACCTAGTTACAAATGAGTTTTGCAACACCTAATCAATGGATGTCTGTCGGTTATCAACTTCCTCTGTTTCACCAGTCCTACTTCTGTCAGTTATTAGATTGCTCTTTGATATCTTATCGGTATCTCTCTGCCTCTCTTCTTTTTCTCCAAAACCTCACCCTACACACTGTCACACTTGGATTCCTTCCTAACCTTTCAATACCTACCAGTATGCTTGACTATTAAGACTATAATAGTTCACTGGTTGCTCTGTCTCTACCAGTTAGAACCTCTCACTAGTTCAGCCCGCTAACATACACTCTAACTCTCTGTGAAAGAACTCTTAGGCAGAGTCTTTCTTCTTTCTCAAGCTCTCTTTTCTCTCACCACTCACATCTAGCATCAATCAATCTCAGTCTCGAGTTCACATATTTATCTGTGAGGGTTCCTGCCAAAAGCAACATTCAAATGGTGGTTTGTTAGGCTTTTCCTCCACCAACTCAATCCGTATCAGATCTGATCTGATTTGCTTTTCTGGAATGACGATCTATACCACACCAAACCACATTGCCATCTCCTTGCTTTTCAATGTGCATTTTCTATTTTTGGGTGTCTGCAACATGCTTTTTTGCGTTGCTCTGTCAATCGCCTTTAATGGCTTGGTTGTTTCCTTCAGCCAACGAGTACAAGGATCAAATCGTCTTGCAAGGTTAGTTCAATCACCTTGCCACTCTGTTTCTCTCGAACCGCAACATCCTGCCACTGTCCCATGATTTGCGAGTTCTTCATTAATGCCGACTAGCTCATTAGACTACTATGTCGATGAATTCTTGATCTACCAATACTGCATAGTCGGCTTGACATCCTTCACCGACCAAGACATACTACTGGTTCAACTTCACCTTACCGGTATAACCTATCCTCACCGGTGGACCTTCATATGTGCTAACCTCTTCTTTGGTGGTGGATCAACTTGGCCTTCCATCAAACATGAATCCATTTACCAATTGCATTATGATTCTCTTTGTCTATCGGTGATCACATACCTTTGTTCTTCTTTGCTTCTTTGCTTGCTAGCCAGTGGTCCTGCTTTATCGGTAGATTCTGCATTTCATGTGTACCGATAACATACCTTTTCTGTTTAATTACACACTCTATCCTCCATACCGGTTGACATCATGACTTACTTCACCCATACCGGTCACCACTAAATACTCACCGGTGACCATTCCATATCGGGTGTCATCAATGACAACATAATGCCAACAATCTCCCCCTTTGGCATTGATCTCAACGCACTCAATTTGATGTCAACACACTATGTTCCTTCATCCGACCCATTTGACCATTCTCCCCCTTTGACAACAATGGCAAAGGGTCGGGGCATCCTTCCATCTAATTCATTCTCCATTGATTATACAGTGTATTCTCCCCTTTTGGCCGCAATCCGTTCAACTAGTAGCATATACGAATCAAATGTGATTGTACTATGAGTGCCGCCAAGCGGGAAAGTAGATACCCGTAATCATGAAATTTATTTGGGTATTCCCACAACAATTTACTTCTTCTGCAGTTGATGCTTCCAGTACACCCATAACTTTAAGCATGCCGGTTTTGCATCATAAACACTTGATCTCCCCCTGTGTCCAGAATATGGTCAAAGAGATAGGGGATTTTACAATGAACTCCCCTTGTGTCCAGAATATGGTCCAAGAGATAGGGGATTTTACAATGAACTCCCCCTGAACCATAGATCTCCTTCCAAACTTAGGTGCATGAGGCAGGTGACACAACTCCCAACTTGTGTCTTAAGTACTCAAACGTGCTTATCGATAATGGTTTGTTAAAGATCTCTGCCACTTGTTCTCCTATAGGGACATATTCCATCACAACTTCTTGTCCTTCAACCTTCTCTCTCAAAAAATGATACTTGATGGCTATGTGCTTTGTCCTTGAATGCATCACCGGGTTCTTTGATATGTTAATGGAACTTGAATTGTCACATCAGATGGAAATAGGATCAGAGATATCTACCTATATGTCTTTGAGGGTCTGCTTCATCCAAAGCACCCGAGAGAAACATGTGGCAACAACAATGTATTCTGCTTCAGTAGTGGATAGGGAGGCTAAATCCCGCTTCTTGTTATGCCACCTAGGAAGAATGCACCACCACTTGTGCTCTTTTGATGATCAATGCAACCTACCCAATCAACATCAGTATATGCTTCCAAGATGAATTCCCCTTGTTGAGGGTACGGGTAAGTGCACCAAGATGGTGAACAAAAAGGGGGTCTTTTTAAAAAAAAAAAAATCTGAAAACAGGTAAACCTGAACTTCAAAGAGCTATTTGAAGGTCATGCACTCAAAACTAGGAGTTGAGAAAAGAATAACAATTGTAGTAATCTGAATCTAGTTTCTAAACTAGTAAATATTTTTAAAATTGGATAATATTAAGAGGGTCAAACCTTTCACACACAAAAAAATGTTCCTGATTTTTTCAGAAACATATAACATAGCTGTTTTCGTGTGCTGTATAAAATATATAGTTAGATTTAGTATTTTGTAAAACCCTTTGTTATGATGATAGGTAAGAGTGAGATATATAAGTTGTTTATTTTTCTGTAATTTTCTATTGAGTATTTTTTTTTTATGATTTTTGGAAGTGACCGCATCTTGAAAATTTGGTACCTGTTCGTGCGCTGGGCATAACTTGCATTAAAATAATTAAAAATGTAATTTAAAAAAAAAAGTGTATATAATCTAGTGTAGAACAATAAAGTGTAATTTATTTTGAATTTGGTCAAGTATATCAAAATTTATTAAAAAAGTGGTAGACATATGTTTGTGAGGACTGTGAAGGCACTGATAAGGAAAATTAAAGTTTAGTATGCTAATGTTGTCCAAAAATAGAAAAATTTATATGGTAAGAAAACTAAGAAGATGTGTGAGATTATGGTGGTAATTTTAGAGATACCCACTTGATCATTTGTAAACCTGATGACAATGAAGTCAAGAAATCATGTTGGACGATGAAAAGCATGTAAAGGGACAAAAAAGGGGGGAAAATGGGCTTGCAAGCCTTAGGGTTGTTTTCTAGCCCTCTTACTAAGCCAAACCTTGCATGGGTTTTTAAAAACCAAAAGTTCTATTCGTAGTTTTAAATAACCCATACGGGTTATGTAAAACTAAAACATTTGTTTTTGTGTCACAAAACCCGTACGAGTTATGAAGAACTAAAAACATTTTTTTTTGTTTCACAAAACCCGTACAAATTATGAAGACATAATAATGTATACTTGTAATTAGCATTTACTACACATGTTTTAGACATACCTAGATAATATGTTTTTATGTATGTATATATGCATATCTATAGTTGTATATATATATATATATATATATATCTATAGTTATATATATATATATATATATTATTATTTTCTTATTTCCTTCAATTTCTTGCATCATCATTCACATGAATCGATTTGAGGGAGTCTATAATATCACTATGTTTTGTCTATGATGATTCTTTTATAGTCTTACATTATTCTCTTTAGTTTATGATAAATCGTAAACAACCTTACATTACTTTATTTTTGGTTATATTGGCTCCTTCACAACCCTATAACACTTTTGGCTATGCTAGCTTCTTCATATCTTTATATTATTTTTTATTATGTTGTCTCACAATCTTATATCATTTGCTTTTGGTTATGACAGCTCCTTTGTATCGCTACACCTCTTATTCTACTTAATGAATTGTTTGTACACATTATAAAGTAGTTGTTTATGCATATTTCATATTTGAGTCAAATGCTAACCGTAGAATTTGTTTTTATAGGTTTGAAGATGGAGTTGTCATTACAAGGAGCTTTTGTATATCTATGTCAATTTCTGTATCTTTATGTGTAATTATTTTTACTTTCACATGTTGACTTCTTGTTTACTTTGACATGTGCATGATTCATTGTATCATAGTAGTTAACATGCAATTCAAGGGGGGGTAAAATGGAAGGTTGAAAAGTTTGTATTTCTAGCACATTTCTCCATTAATTTTGAATTCACTTAGACCCCTTGTCTCAAATGCAATGACTTAATGTCCAAATAACATGTTTATGTGCAAGAGTTGGCATCCAACTAATACCTTATATGAATTTGATTCCCTGTTCCCTAATCGTTTGGACCCAACAATCATATCTATTATTTATTATCCTAGTTCAAGAAGGTAGGTACAATCCTAAACCTAGTTTAGGATTGCATATATGGCCTTGATCCTCAAACTTCCAATTAAATTTGATTTGGGCACAAGTTGGCTTACTTTCAATTAGTGACTACTTGGTGAATCAAACATGAACTATTTAATGTTGGCACTAGGTTGTTGCATAGAAGGACACCACCCTAATTCATTTTAGATTATTGAAAAGAAATTTAATACACTTATTCTTTGATCACTAGGAATCTAGGAGAATTGAATCAAGACTTGAAATAACAAAAACATTGTTGAACACAATGTACCACTGAGAGGGGGGTGAATCAGTGGTTCCTAAAAATCTTTTCTTCTTAAACCAAGCTTTGAGTACTGGTTAACAACCTAAAGACTAAGCAATCAAATTGGTAAGATATGAGAGGATATCAAAAGAGGAAAACACACAAATGCATAACCCACAACACTAGATGTACGAGGAAAACCCAATATGGGAAAAACCTCGGCGAGAAATGATGTTGGAGTCTACTACTCCAATCTAGCCTCAAAATGAAACAACATATTACAATGATTTAGGGCACCAAATCAAGGAGCACCAACCCCTACACCAAGCACCAAATCAGTGTAATATAATAAAATACAATTTTAATGCAATGATAGCACCTAGTTATAAATGAGTTCTGCAACACCTGATCAATGGATGTCTGTCAGTTATCAACTTCCTCTGTTTCACCAGTCCTACTTCTGTCGGTTATTAGATTGCTCTCTGATCTCTTATCGGTATCTCTCTGCCTCTCTTCTTTTTCTCCAAAACCTCACCCTACACACTATCACACTTGGATGCCTTCCTAACCTTTCAATACCTACCGGTATGCTTGACTATTAAGACTATAATAGTTCACTGGTTGCTCTGTCTCTACCAGTTAGAACCTCTCACCGGTTCAGCCTGCTAACACACACTCTAACTCTTTGTGAAAGAGCTCTTAGGTAGAGTCTTTCTTCTTTCTCAGGCTCTCTTTTCTCTCACCACTCACATCTAGCATCAATCAATCTCAGTCTCGAGTTCACATATTTATCTGTGAGGGTTCCCGCCAAAAGCAACATTCAAATGGTGGCTTGTTAGGCTTTTCCTCCACCAACTCAATCCGTATCAGATCTGATCTAATTTTCTTTTCTGGAATGATGATCTATACCACACCAAACCACATTGCCATTTTCCTACTTTTCAATGTGCGTTTTCTATTTTTGGGTGTCTGCAACATGATTTTTTGCGTTGCTTTGTCAATCACCTTTAATGGCTTGGTTGTTTCCTTCAAACAACGCATACAAGGATCAAATCATCTTGCAAGGTTAGTTCAATCACCTTACCACTTTGTTTCTCTCGAACCACAACATCCTGCCATCGTCCCATGATTTGCGGGTTCTTCATTAATGTCGACCTACTCATTAGACTACTATGTCGATGAATTCTTGATCTACCAATACTGCATAGTCAGTTTGACATCCTTCACTGACCAAGACATACTACTGGTTCAACTTCACCTTACCGATATAACCTATCCTCATTGGTGGACCTTCATATGTGCTGACCTCTTCTTTGGTGGTGGATCAACTTGGCCTTCCATCAAACATGAATCCATTTACCAATTGCATTATGATTCTCTTTGTCTATCGGTGATCACATCCCTTTGTTCTTCTTTGCTTCTTTTCTTGCTAGCCAGTGGTCCTGCTTTATCGATAGATTCTGCACTTCGTGTGTACCGATAACATACATTTTTTGTTTAATTACACACTCTATCCTCCATACCGGTTGACATCATGATTTACTTCACCCATACCGGTCACCACTAAATACTCACCGGTGACCATTCCATATCGGGTGACATCAATGACAACATAATGCCAACAATCTCCCCCTTTGGCATTGATCTCAACCCACTCAATTTGATGTCAACACACTATGTTCCTTCATCCGACCCATTTGACCATTCTCCCCCTTTGACAACAATGGCAAAGTGTCAGGGCATCCTTCCATCTAATTCATTCTCCATTGATTATACAGTGTATTCTCCCCTTTTGGCCGCAATCTGCTCAACTAGTAGCATATACGAATCAAATGTGATTGTACTATGAGTGCCACCAAGCGGGAAAGTAGATACCCATAGTCATGAAATTTCTTTGGGTATTCCCACAACAATTTACTTCTTCTGCAGTTGATGCTTCTAGTACACCCATAAGTTTAAGCATGCCAGTTTTACATCATAAACACTTGATCTCCCCCTGTGTCTAGAATATGGTCCAAGAGATAGGGGATTTTACAATGAACTCCCCTTGAACCATAGATCTCCTTCCAAACTTAAGTGCATGAGGCAGGTGACACAACTCCCAACTTGTGTCTTAAGTACTCAAACATGCTTACCGATAATGGTTTGTTAAAGATCTTTGCAACTTGTTCTCTTGTAGGAACATATTCCATCACAACTTCTTGTCCTTCAACCTTCTCTCTCAAAAAATGATACTTGATGGCTATGTGCTTTGTCCTTGAATGCATCACCGGGTTCTTTGATATGTTAATGGAACTTGAATTGTCACATCAGATGGAAATAGGATCAGAGATATCCACCTGTATGTCTTTGAGGGTCTGCTTCATCCAAAGCACCTGAGAGAAACATGTGGCAACAAAAATGTATTCTTCTTCAGCAATGGATAGGGAGGCTAAATCCCGCTTCTTGTTATGCCATGAGACCAATTGGTCACCTAGGAAGAATGCACCACCTCTTGTGCTCTTTTGATCATCAATGCAACTTGCCCAATCAACATTAGTATATGCTTCCAAGATGAATTCCCCTTGTTGAGGGTATAGGTAAGTGCACCAAGATGGTGAGCAAAAAGGGGGTATAAGTGGCCACACTTTTTTTCCTTTTTCTGAAAATAGGTAAACCTAAACTTCAAAGAGCTATTTGGAGGTCATGCACTCAAAACTAGGAGCTGAGAAAAGAATAAGAATTGTAGTACTCTGAATCTAGTTTCTAAACTAGTAAATATTTTTAAAATTAGATAATATTAAGAGGGTCAAACCTTTCACACACAAAAAACTGTTCCTGATTTTTTCAAAAACATATAACATAGCTGTTTTCGTGCACTGTATAAAATATATAGTTAGATTTAGTATTTTGTAAAACCCTTTGTTATGATGATAGGTAAGAGTGAGATATATAAGTTGTGTATTTTTCTGTAATTTTCTATTGAGTATTTTGTTTTTTATGATTTTTGGAAGTGACCGCATCTTGAAAATTTGGTACTTGTTCATGCGCTGGGCATAACTTGCATTAAAATAATTAAAAATGCAATTTTAAAAAAAAAGTGTATAGAATCTAGTGTAGAACAATAATATGTAATTTATTTTGAATTTGGTCAAGTATATCAAAATTTATTAAAAAAATGGTAGACATATGTCTATGAGGACTGTAAAGGCACTGATAAGGAAAATTAAAGTTTAGTATGCTAATGTTGTCCAAAAATAGAAAAATTTATATGGTAAGAAAACTAAGAAGATGTGTGAGATTATGGTGGTAATTTTCGAGATACCCACTTGATCATTTGTAAACCTGATGACGATGAAGTCAAGAAATCATGTTGGAGGATGAAAAACATGTAAAGGGACAAAAAGGGGGGAAAATGGGCTTGCAAGCCTTAGGGTTGTTTTCTAGCCCTCTTACTAAGCCAGACCCTGCACGGGTTTTTAAAAACAAAAAGTACTATTCATAGTTTTAAATAACCCGTACGGGTTATATAAAACTAAAACATTTGTTTTTGTTTCACAAAACCCATACGAGTTATTAAGAACTAAAAACATTTTTTTTGTTTCACAAAACCCGTACAGATTATGAAGACATAATAATGTATGCTTGTAATTAGCATTTACTACACATGTTTTAGACATATCTGTATATGGTGAAAATGGATAACAATAATAACGATATTGAAAGGCTAAATGAATTCAACCATAAAACCCTAGCCTAACAACAACAAAGATCCACTATAACATATGAAGATTACCTAAGACAATTCAAATCAAATGAAATCACAAAGATTATACCATCACATGTCCAATAGGGTTTGAATCTCCATTCTTCCTATCTCCATTGATCTTGCTTGATATATTTGCTCTCAGATTTTATGTGCACAAGAGCTCAACAAAGAATGAAATGTGGTTGCAAGTAGGATTGTAGTGTAGTCAAGTGTATAAGATTCATTCGACTGTATCATTAGGGTTTGATAATGAAGGAAGCATCTTCTTATATAGAAGACACTATATGAAATGGAGGGATAAGATTGAGAGGTGTAAAAGGAGGTCGGCTATGATTAGAGGGTAGGTAAAAGAAATAATAAAATAATGAAAGGGGTAGGTACTGTATGAATTAAGAGATGAATGACATGTGTCATGGGTAGAAAAGGTTAATGAATTAATTAAATAAATAAAGATTTATTTAATAAATAGAAGAAGTGGGATAGTTAAATAAATAAAAATATTTATTTAATTTAGGAAAAGGATAATTTAAATAAATAAATGTATTTATTTAAATGAGAAATAAGGCTAGAAGAGGATAAATGAATTAATTAAATAAATAAAGATTTATTTAATTAATAGAAGAATTAATCTTAGATAATTAAATAAATAAAATATTTATTTAATTAGACATGACAATTTTGGGTGTCTACATTTTGCCCCTCTTTGAGACAATGCGGCTTGTCGCGTTGTTTCAAAGAAGATAAGATAAACTGATACAAATTTGCCCCAAGATGGGAATGATATGCCCCCTCGAGAGATTGGATGAAAATGTCTGAAAAGATTGGAGACAATTTCTCGATAAGAAAGAAAGGCTAGAATGGAATGGCCGGATAAAGTGACAAAGTCACGGGATAACGAAGACTGACTCGGGAAACGAGGGCGAGGGCTAGGGTAGGCTATAAGATAGACCACGGGGGAAAATACATCCTCATTGTCATCTACACATCCACGAGAGCAAATTGTAGAGCGAAAATAGAGCAGCAGCAGTCAGCAGCGATGGCCTTCATTCACAGATTTGACCGTGTTCGCCGATTTCAGAGGCCAGCAGAGGCAGGAGAGCTGGTAAGTACCACCAAACCTCCTCGTACTTTGATGCATTTAATTTTGTCATTAATGCATGGTAGATAGGGCAATAAATGTGCTTAGACTAGGGTCCAAAAAGTGTCCAAAAATGTCTAGGTGCGTCTGCGTTGGTGCCAGGCGCGTCTATGCTCGCGAGGCACGTCTGTGTTTATGCCAGGCGCGTCTGTGTTTGAACCTGTGTCATTGTCAAATGCGGCCGCGTTTGTGATGTGCAGGTGCATCTGTGCCAAGAAGGCACGTCTGTGTTGCCCAGGCGCATCTGTGTAGAGCATAGGCATGTCTGTGTTTGTCAGGCGCGTCTGTGTTTTTCACGTGCATCTATGCAGTCTTTAAGTGTGTTTATGTCAAGTAAGCGCGTTTGTGTTTAGTTTTGTCTTCTAGGTCAAATCGGTAGTTCTGTGATGAACATACGCTGTCGATTGGATAAGCTGTTGAGAGGATACACTCAAGCAGGTCCTCTAGGGAAGACTAGGATAGATCAAGGCACTTTGTGATGAACAATGAGTACCAAGATAGAGTATTTTGTGATGAACAGGGAGTACTAAAATATGAGTAGCACTTTGTGATGAACAGGGAGTGCAAATGTGAGTAACACTTTGTGATGAACAGTGATTGTCACACACGTAGTACTTTGTAATTAACAGGGAGTACCACTAGGATAGAAGCAACACTTTGTGATGAACAGTGAGTGTCACTAGGGTAGAATGCCATATGCATTTGGATAAAAAGTAGCATTTTGTGATGAACAGTGAATGCCACGATGACTGACATGATTGAGTTGTTTGATTGCAGGAGTATTTGTCAATGCTGGAGTCATGGGAGAGATTCTGGTCGACTCAGAGGTTGCGACCTGAGTTGACCTTCGAGGACCGAGCGATTATTAAGGAGATGGGATTGAGACATGTTCTATATGTGCCTGAGTCTTGGGCGAACATGGGACTGTTGATTGCATTGGCGGAGAGATGGCACTCCGAGACATGTACATTTCATTTGCTGATGGGTGAGATGACATTCACCCTTGAGGATGTATATAGGATACTAAGGATACCGATCAATGGGGAGCTGATCCCATACGATCGTGATGGAGACAAGGAGGCCCTGAGACGAGAATTCCAGGACCTAGAACTGGAGATGAGGGCAGGAAATGTGGCGTGGGACACTATGACAGCCACAAGGCTAGCACTGCCGGTAGTGGTAGGAGGAGCAATCAGTGGGTTCTTGTGTCCGGATAGGGCTACACGGGGGTTAGCTGTGGGTTGGGGAGGAGCACTGGAGACACTGGTGACACAACACAGTAGATATGCTTGGGGACCGTGTGTGCTGGCACACCTCTATTATGAGCTGCATCAGTTCGTATATCATGGATCAGTGGGATTGGGCTGCGGGGTGACATTGCTGCAGGTATGGGCTTATGAGCATCTGCCAGTGATGAGGCCGATACACTTCAGAGGTAGGGGACATGGACGCAGTTTTGTGCACCTATATGATATGATCACGTAGCAGCCACAGATTGGTAGGTTGGAGCACTGGTGGCGAGTGATAGATGACATTGATGTGGTCATATGGAGGCCATACCTAGGATGTGAGTAGTGGGAGGATGATGCAGTTGAGCTTCCCTACACTTTCTGGAGTAGGTACCCAATTGGGCGGATGCCCTATGTGCTGGAGAGGCAGCTAGTGGACAGGGTTAGCCGACAGTTTGGTAGGATCCAGAGGATGCCACGGGGCTCAGGCATGTATGCACGGATGGTTAGAGATCAGGCATAGTTTGGGCCCTTGCTGTCATATATCAAGCAGTTACATAGCTGGTAGAGATGATGCCCCTACCCTGGGATATGTGGCCAGAGATTGAGGATGTCGGCATGGATGCCGAGTACACAGCATACTGGGCAGAGCATCCCTTCCCACGCTTGATGGATCCGGGAGAGCCATTAGATGGAGATGGGGGTGGGGATGATGATGATGGTGGGGGTGATGGGGGCAAAGGCCGACGGAGGAGGAGGGGAGCAGTTGGAGAGAGGAGAGTTGCACCTCGGAGGGAGGGTGGTGAGGAGAGACAGGCTCAGGTGGTGAGGGGTCGTGGTGGATTGCTGCTACAGGTGCCAGCAGCATAGGGTCCCAGACAGGTACAGGTACAGGTATAGGAACAAGGACAGGGATAGAGACCAGTACCAGTACAGGCATAGGCACAGGGGCAAGCACCCGTACAGGGGGAGCCACAGGCAGAGGCGAAGGGAGCTGATGCAGAGGAGGATGAGCTGCTAGAGCTGAGGGAGATTCGCCAAGGCCAGGTAGATGAGAACCAGGAGTTGGAGAGGGAGAGGGATCGGCTCAAGATGAGGCTCAGAGATACTGAGTGGGAGCGAAGATCAGGCTATTCGACGCTATACAGAGGCTGAGATAGCACTGAGGGCCGGGAGATAGGTAGCGGAGGACATAGGGGCAGGATATGCTTATGTCCTATGGGCAGGGGAGGAGATTGCCTACTGGCGAGATCTCTATTATGGTGCAGTGCCAGCAGATCAGCGAGCGAGGAGCTTCCAGAGACCATCGCGTATAGCGACAGCTACGGGAGGGAGCTGGAGGAGACAGGCATCGAGTGGTGGGGTTATGGGTCCTCCACCACCACCAGATAGAGGGGACAGGCGGGATTATCCTGGGGCGGATCCTTCAGGGGCTCAGATTCCATCGAGGCTAGGTGGCTCCGAGGGAGGGAGTTCATCATAGCCATAGAGGGCTCCCTATGTATCAGTATTGTACCATTTTTGTATTGTAGACGCCTGCGGGTGCTTTTGTAGCCATATGATTTTGACATCATTGTATCATGACCCTTTATAATTATATATATGAGATGATTCATTTTTGCGGTAGCTATATGCATGTGTACCTATGTGATGAGATGCTCTTATGTGATGTTTTATGCTATGGATGCAAATATTTATATGATGTAATGCAGTATTTTTTGTTCTTTTATGTTGTTATATGTGTATGCATGATGCAAATGTGAATGCATGTAATGCAGATAAATATGATAATGCAAATGTAAATTGTGCTAACATGTATTGTGTGCAGGATGTGATGCAGTTGTGATATTGTAAAGCAGAAAATCATGATCGAACCCTAGTTGCTCTCCCCTCTTCCAACTCCAAGGAGAGAGAAGGGAGATTCACTAGGGTTGATGGTTTTCACTTGGGAGAGAGACTTTACATTCAAAAGAGGGGTTGAAACCCACAAGATCCAATCCCACGCAATGCAAGATTGGATGCTAAATGAGTTTCAAGGGTTAGGAAAGCAAGGCTACCCTCTTTTGTAAAGAATGTTGATAGAAGAATTAAGCTAGGAATGCATAGAAAGTGACAAAGATTCGCTTATAAATTGAGATAGGGATATAGGATGAAGCTGCGGACCTGGAATTAGCAGTAAAATGTCGATACGGTGCTGTCCTGCAAATTTGAGCAAAAGTTGCCGGGACGATGGCGCCCGAGCGCCACGGTCCTCCGAAAAATCCGCGAAACGAAGGGGGATCTGTTCGTCTTTGCACAAGGATTCCAAATCTTCAATTTCAGCCGCATACCTGCAACCTACACACAGAAAAGCGAAGACGATTGGGGGGTTAGGGATTAGGGGTTTGCCTTTAGGTCAAACCCCGGTTTTGGAATTAACCAAGAAATGAGAAATGCTGTAAATGTAAATGTCTGTAATGTAAAACAAGTACTAATACCTTGTTGTAAGGATGTTTGTATCCTTATGTGCGAAGGTATAGATGTTGTTGTTTGTTGTATTGTTGTATGTTGTATGTAGCATGTAGTATGTGATCTCCTCTTCAATGGTTGAATCCTTGTCTTGAATGCAACACTTAGCCTTGAATGGAGACTTGAAATGATCAATTGCTTGAAGGAATGCTTGAATGCTTGAATGCTTGAATATAGTTTCCACGCTTTTCCCCTCATGTATGTATCTATCCCAATGAGAGAGGAAAATGTAGTTTATATACTTGTCAATTAGGGCTGATAGACTGATTTTCCCGACCTTAGGCCGACCAGGAAAGTTAATTTTCCAATTTGCAAACATAAAGACCTGAAGTCCAAAAGAGACCGGGCCCAAAATAGGACCCAGGGACCAGGGCGCTGGGCGCTCTGGTCCCACCTCCCGGGACAGCAGGGTGCAAAGGAGGTTCAGGCCAGGGTGCAAGAAAATGCAGTTTTTGGTGTCATAATCAGGTTTCGGGGTCTCCATTCAGGTTGCGTGTTGCGTCGCCATCGTGAAGACCGAAATGCAGTCGAAATTGCAATTGTCGCAATTTTAGGACGCTACATTTAGCCCCCACTTTAGCGGGAGTATGTATGCTCATACTTCCGGTAAATTACAAGGAAACAACATTGAAAGACTTTCACCACGTCAAGGAGGCAAGATACACCAAGCCCCCAGTGGACTAAGGATCTTACGACTTCGATTGACAAAGTAAAAGGGAAGATCATGAGGGAGAACCATGACTGTCAGTAGTAAGGTTCCCTCACTATGAGTGATGCAAGAGAAATACCAAAAATTTTCAAGGCAAAGCTGAGTTCTCCAAGAAATTTTCATGTATCCTGAAGGGATAGACAGGGTGTATGCCCCCCTACGTTAAAGCGATCACACATGCCTCAACGGGGGTGATTGTTTTAACGTAGTGATACACATAAGAAATGAGAAAGGAAAGGAGCACGTTATCGCAAGGATTTAGCCCCCAAGTGTGAGATAAACCCAAGGATAATAGACACAAAACACAAAGCACGAGGTGACTTCACTTTCCTCGGGGTCAGTATGCTGTATGATAATTCATGTATATCATATGTATGTATGCATAATTGTTCTTCATTCCCCAATCAAGGAAGGTCACCTAGAAGAAGGGAACACATGTGTCTTTTGAGTCAACATGAGAGAGATCGAGAGATCTCAATGCTTTGCATCGTCCTCAAGTAGACAACACTAAGGACAACAAATAGAAGAATGAGAGTAACGTATAGAAGAAGTAACACAAGAGAGGAGGAGAGAATCTGCTATGCTAATGTAACTAGTCTAGCACGTCATCTATCCCCCGATCTTGCTGATCAATGTTTCGGGAAGGCAGGGAACACGCTAGAGGAGGAACATTCAACACAGTAGATGGAACTATCACAAGATCCAAACAAGGGCTATGTTCATGTTCCAAGATTTATAAAAATAGGGTCTTTAACTCGCATAGGATCAAGACCATCATGCATCTTATGTTTAGGAGATTTAGGCTCAATGTCCGACTGAGGAGAAAATGGAATAATGCTTTTTGAAGGTGTTTTTGGAGATTGCAAAGTTTGAGCTCTAAGACGACGCTTTCGCCGGCGTTCATGTGCAGAACGATTTCATCTAGTCTTAGTAGGAAGTGAAGAAGATTGAGGAGGAGGAATGTTCTCATCCTTATCACTTGGGTGTTTAGGTTGTGGTCTCTTAGGCTAGATAATGGGAGAAGAAGAAGGTCTCTTCTCTCTATAAAAAGAAGGAGGAGGAACTGCTCCATATAAAGGAGGAATTTTTGGTTTAGGAAGGAGACCAAGTCCATCATGACGAGGAGGGATAGGTCTACTTTTAGGAAGTTTATTAGATATAGACATAGTCACATCCATAGGGATGGGTTGGGAATCTTCTTGAGGAAAGACATTAGTTTTATCTTTCAAAGGAAGAACTTCCTTCTCAAGAATGATAGGAATGTCAAGTTTGGGTGTTCTAGGTTCACTTAGAGATAGGATCATGTCTTTTTTCCACTTTTGATAAGATTTGAAAAGATGATCACTTTGCGGAGGAAGAGATTGGAATTGTTTAGGCCAAAAGTAATCAAGAGGAACGCTAGAAGTTCTTTCAGCTGGTTTAAAGAGACTATGATTGACAGTAACAACTTCACCATTATGGGGAAATTTCAAACACTTATGAATAGGAGAAGCAATAGCTTTCATGGAAGATAGCCAAGGATAGCCAAGCTTCACACGAAATTGTTCGGAAGATGGAATAATAGAAAAGTTCACATCAAGGGATTTGTTATGGACCTCAATAGGCAATGTAATAGAACCAATTGCAAGAGAAGAAAATGCATCAAATAGTTTCACAATCACATCTGTTTTGTCATAAATCACTTGATTCAATTGCAAAGTAAAAAGAAATTCTTCAGTAATAACATTAACCATGCACGAAGGATCAATAAGCACTCCACGGCAAGGTGTATTCTTGACTTTTGCAACTATGTATAAAGGACCATCAGGTGCCCTAATGGTTTCACTAGAATCAAATGTGATGGAAGGTTCTTTAGGGTTTTCTTGCTGCTCTACAAAGTTAATCACATTCGGAGTCATAGACACAAGACCATCAGATGAAAGAGAGGAATAAATAGTTTCAATCGCATTAGAGGTATGAGAAGGTAATGGATCAGTGAAAATCTGAAGATTTTGATTAGGAGGAGCTACAGATGTATTGCCTTTATCATTCACTCCAGAAATAGAAATAGTATTATTATCAATCAAATCTTGAATTTTACCCTTTAAAGAAAAACATTTTTCAGTATCATGCCCAGGCTGACGATGAAATTGACAAAAAGCTTTGTTATCAAAATAAGGTGAAGTAATCTTTGCAGGATCAATTTTCCTTATAGGAGGAAGAGTAAGCACATTTTGTTCCAATAACTTATTCATAATACTATGCAATGATTCATTCAAAGGAGTAAACTTTCTTTCTTTCCTGAAAAACTTAGAAATAGGAGGCACACTTGATGCTGCATTCACATTGTTGTTGATGATGTTTTCATTGAATTTGATGGAATCTCTGTTCGGTTTAAACTTCCCAAATGGTTGTTGACTGCTATCACCCTTATCACTCGGAGCCATAGGATGTGATTGTTCCATTTGACTCACAGTCAGTTGATAATTGTGAAGAGTTGCACACAACTGTTGGAAAGAAGTAAACTCAGAAAATAGAAGTTTGTCTCAAATATCTTTTTGTAAATTAGAAATAAAGATTCTTTGAATATCATTGTCAGGCACTGGAAAAGAAATTTGAGCATACAAATGCTTATATCTACCAATGAAATCAGTCACTTTTTCTTTAACACCTTGTTTACAATGCATTAAATCAATCAAAGTAACCTTAGGACTTATATTGTTTTGAAATTGTTGAATGAAAGCATTTGCAAGTTGTTCGAAAGAAGTAATAGAATAAGAAGGCAACGAGCAATACCATTGTAGGGCTTTGTCTCTTAATGTTCTAGTAAACAATTTTGCAAGCAACCTTTGGTCATAGGCAAAATAAGTACAGATTGTTTGAAAAGTCTTAACATGTGTTAGAGGATCACCTTTACCATTATAAAGCTCCAAATGCAGAATTTCAACATGTTTAGGGGGGATAGCTCGAACAATGTCAAGAGAAAGTGGGCTCGCAACATCAAATGTGGGCACACTAAACTTAGATTGATTCATAGAGGCAATTTGTTGCTGTAAAGAAGAGACAGTTTGTGCAAGATTGTTAATGGTCGCTTCAGTCGAAGAGTTCATATTAGATGTGTTAGATTGAGATGGAGGTGTTATGTTATTGAAAGAAGGTAAAGAGTAAGGTGGTGGGACTCTATGATAATTAGTCATAGGAGATGATTGGACAGGAGGAACACTACAAGGAGGAATGGAATGATTGAATGAATTGCCCCCTTGCATCATGTTCATTTGTGGAGATATAATAGGGACACTCATTGAAGGAGTGAATGAAGAAATCGGATTAAATGAAGGAAGAGGGTTAATTGAAGAGGAAGGATTGCCCCCATGACTGGTGATCACAGGAGGAATGTCTTGTGTAGAAGTAGCCATTATGTTTGATGTAAAGGTAGGTATGCTAGCAATAGAAGTCATCAAAGGAATAGAATGATTGACTTGAGTCGGAGGTTGTGTATAACCCAAATTTTCAGCACAATTCTTCATAGGCATCACATTCGAATCCACAATGTGTGCAATACCACACAAAATATCAATTCCATTCTTATCACTTTGAAGCATACATTTTAGACCCTCAATTAAAGGAAGAGCTTGACTATCGGGGTATTCTTGAGACATCCATTGTCGAAAATCGTCAAATTGGTTATCCAATTTTGAAAGTTGTTCTACAGAAACCTCATGGAGAGCTTCTTCATCATTAAGAGGATTAGAGGAATTACCCATGTCCTCGTTAAAAAGGCTATTCAAATTAGGTTCCATCTCCTCAGTAGTTAAACCTCGGAAAGACTTAATTCTATGGCTTCGTCTAACGGGAATAGTGTAAGTAGGGCTTATTGTTGTAAAACTCATGCACTAGAGAGAGAGAGAAAGTTTTGAATTTAGAGGTAGCAATTTTCAGTAAAATCAGCCAATCTTCCAGATTTAAGCTGTTAAATACAATTAGGACAATCTCCCGAAATTTCAGAAAAAATGTCAGGGACCGTGGCGCTTCGGAGTGCACACGGTCCCGACAACTTTTTTCGAAATTTGCAGGGATGAAAGTTATGATGATTTTGGAGCTAATCTGAAAAAATTGATTAGTTTTACAATCTGTAGATAGGCCAAATTAAAGTTGCAATCTCGAAATTGAACCCTACCAAGATTGTCGAAAAATGCAAAAATTTGAATTTTGAAAAAGAGAGGGAAACTGAAATTTTGAATTTTATGATTTTAGAGGGAATACTGAAAGCAATGCAAGTTTTGAAATTCAAAAGTTGACTCAATTTCACGCAAAATTCAATTTTGAAAGAGGAAATCAAAGTTGTTGTAATTAAGCACTCAATTTCAAAAGTCACAAATTGTAAGAATTTGAATAAAGCACTGAGATTTTTAATGAATGCAAACACACTTTTCAGATTTAGGACAGTAAGAACACAATTTTGACACAAAATTTCAGTTTCAATGATTTTTGAATGATTAGAAGAGTTAATCCAAGCAATCCCTAGACCAACTTTGACTTTAATTTTGAAAGTGTTATAATTGATAAAATCAGCCAAAATTCTGGATTTTAGCAGGAAAATACAGTAAGATCTAGCTCCCGAAATTTCAGAAAAAATGTCGGGGACGATGGCGCTCGGAGTGCACACGGTCCTCGCAACTTTTTTCCAAATTTTCAGGGATGAAAGATATTGTGATTTTATTGCGGAATCCAAAGTTACAGCTGATTTGGAAATGTTTTGATTGGTGAAATTGTCAGACAAAGGTTGAATCAAGAGGGTTTTAAAAATTAGGGTTTTAACACTTAACCACTTAATTTTCAAAATTAAAGCACAAATATGAATTGATAATTTGTAATAGAAGGGCAGATCTGAAACACGCATTAACAATTAAACATTTCACAAGTTTAATTACTTAAAAAGAAAATTTAGGGTTTTTATGCAATTAACCTCTAAAATTTTGCAAAAGATCAAACATGGAAATGTAACCAAGGAATCCAATTTTCAAATCTAACTATGAATAATCAGAAAGGATGTTCATGTCGGGTTCACCAAAATGTAAAGCGGAAAATCGCGATCGAACCCTAGTTGCTCTCCCCTCTTCCAACTCCAAGGAGAGAGAAGGGAGATTCACTAGGGTTGATGGTTTTCACTTAGGAGAGAGACTTTACATTCAAAAGAGGGGTTGAAACCCACAAGATCCAATCCCACGCAATGCAAGATTGGATGCTAAATGAGTTTCAAGGGTTAGGAAAGAAAGGCTACCCTCTTTTGTAAAGAATGTTGATAGAAGAATTAAGCTAGGAATGCATAGAAAGTGACAAAGATTCGCTTATAAACTGAGATAGGGATATAGGATGAAGCTGCGGACCTGGAATTAGCAGTAAAATGTCGATACGGCACTGTCCTGCAAATTTGAGCAAAAGTTGCCAGGACGATGGCGCCCGAGCGCCACGGTCCTCCGAAAAATCCGCGAAACGAAGGGGGATTTGTTCGTCTCTGCACAAGGATTCCAAATCTTCAATTTCAGCCGCGTACCTGCAACCTACACACAGAAAAGTGAAGATGATTGGGGGGTTAGGGATTAGGGGTTTGCCTTTAGGTCAAACCTCGGTTTTGGAATTAACCAAGAAATGAGAAATGCTGTAAATGTAAATGTCTGTAATGTAAAACAAGTACTAATACCTTGTTGTAAGGATGTTTGTATCCTTATGTGCGAAGGTATAGATGTTGTTGTTTGTTGTATTGTTGTATGTTGTATGTAGCATGTAGTATGTGATCTCCTCTTCAATGGTTGAATCCTTGTCTTGAATGCAACACTTAGCCTTGAATGGAGACTTGAAATGATCAATTGCTTGAAGGAATGCTTGAATGCTTGAATGCTTGAATATAGTTTCCACGCTTTTCCCCTCATGTATGTATCTATCCCAATGAGAGAGGAAAATGTAGTTTATATACTTGTCAATTAGGGCTGATAGACTGATTTTCCCGACCTTAGGCCGACCAGGAAAGTTAATTTTCCAATTTGCAAACATAAAGACCCGAAGTCCAAAAGAGACCGGGCCCAAAATAGGACCCAGGGACCAGGGCGCTGGGTGCCCTGGTCCTGAAAGACCAGGGCGCTGGGCGCTCTGGTCCCACCTCCTGGGACAGTAGGGTGCAAAGGAGGTTTAGGCCAGGGTGCAAGAAAATGCAGTTTTTGGTGTCATAATCAGGTTTCGGGGTCTCCATTCAGGTTGCGTGTTGCGTCGCCATCGTGAAGACCGAAATGCAGTTAAAATTGCAAGTGTCGCAATTTTAGGACGCTACAGATATCTATATGTATGAATGAAATACTTACATGTGGTAATGTAGGTGCAACTACATGAAATGCAAATGTTTTTGGTGTGTCATTATACTTAGTCATGTGATAGCAAGCTACACGGACTCAAGAAGAATGATGGAAGTCAATCAAGAAAGGGGATGGAAGATAGAAGATATGAAAGTGAAAGAGCTTCTTGTGCATTATCATCATTGAGCTTTATTATGGCAAGTAGGTTATGACAATCGAGGCATATGTTCAACCCAGAAAGCCATTGTACCTGTTTGCATGGAGATAAGACAGTCACAAACAAGGAATGCCCCAATTCATACTAGACTCTCAGTGTCCTCATATCCTTGGACAAGTCATAGCATTACTAAGAGACAATCCACAGACAACAAATATAAATAGGTGACGATACCCCATCCTCGCCTTTCTAGTCAAAGACATCCTAGAGATAGAATCTCTAGTCAAAGACATCCCAGAAAAGCTAAAAGACATGTCACTAGAAAGATAAAATCAAAAGAAAGCCAAGACTCGACACCAACATCCACTGTAGTCCTCAATTTTAGTGTCTCTTGTCACCTGTATAAGTCTTATTTGATTGTGGTCACAATGTTTACTTTCACAAAAAGGATAGATAGCACGGAACCATAATGTTGTCTGAGTCTGTTGAAAGATTTGATTTGTTGAAGCCCATTGTTGCTGCTGTGTCTTATCTGAAACTGACCGAATCCATGAAACTGATACTTTATTGCAGAGAAGTCAAAACTTTATTGCGGATCTGTGATGCAAATGTTGCTTTATTGCGGATTGTGCGCGAATAGACTCAAGGAAGCTAGAAGAAACTGTACTCCTCAAAACATGTGATGTTCTCAGTTCCACACCTAGCACTAGATGTAGGATTTGCCTTAGCCACAGATAGGATCTAATTTATTATGGATGGAAAGGGAGGTGAAAAGGGAGGTTTATTATGAATGGCTAACCAATCTTGGGTAGATCAATAACAAGCCATGATGGGAATGGGTAAGTTTATTATGGATGAATTGGTCGTGAGTGTGTGCAAAGTGAAGTGATGAAAGAGAATCCTGAAGGAGGGAGGAGCAATGTCTCTATGCATGGCACTGGTGACCCAGTTTTCACCATGGTACTTGCCCAGGGCGCCACCGAAGTGGTTTTCACATTGGACGAAATTATTTCTCTTTACTTTTTTTGATTTTTCAATGTTTTTTGTGTCACAAGGCGCCTGTTTGCCAGGTTTTCACCAAGTAACGATTTTTTTGTTTTATAATTTTTTTTGTATTTTTGAAATTTTTGATTTTTTTGTATTTTTGAATTAGGATATTCCAAAGAGCTATGTGTAAAACCTGCGAAGGTGCATGCTGTTGATAGGATCCTCCAAAGGTTCACCCTCTGTAGTAGAGAGCCGATATACCCCAGATCCATATGCTACTGTAATGATGTAAGGACCAAGCCAGTTTGGTTCAAACTTTCCCTTCTTCTCTCTGTCTTGTTGATTTTTAGGATTTTCCCTGAGAACTAAGTCCCCTACCTCAAATGTGCGAGGCTTGACCTTGTGATTGTAGCTACGACTCATTCGTTGTTGGTAAGCTTTGAGATGATTAAAAGTAGTTTGTCTTCGTTCATCCAGTAGTTCTAGCTCTTGTAAGCGATAGACCCTATAGTCTTCATCACTGATGATGTTTTTCAAAGAAACCCGTAAATAGGGTAGCTCGACCTCAATAGGCAAGATGGCTTCAGTACCATAGACAAGTGAATAGGGTGTAGCTCCTGTAGGTGTGCGGACACTTGTGCGGTAGGCCCAAAGTGCAGGATTAAGTTGGATATGCCAATTACGACCAGCATCGTCGACTGTCTTCTTTAGGATTTTAAGGATTGTTTTGTTAGACGCCTCAGCTTGGCCATTACCTTGGGGGTAATATGATGTGGAGAAATGACGGGAAATATGGAAGCGGTCATAGAGTTCCCGAACATCCTGATTTTTGAAGGGATGCCCATTATCAGTGATAATGGAAACAGGAATACCTTATCGGCAAATGATATAGTTGAGGATGAATGTAGCAATCTATTTTCCTGTGACTTGTGTGAGAGGCACGACTTCAATCCATTTTGTAAAATATTCTGTGGCAGTGATAATGAATTTATGACCATGTGAAGAAGGAGGGTGAATCTTGCCTATGAGATCGAGTCCCCACTGACAAAAGGGCCAAGGAGACGCAAGTGGTTGAAGTTCTTGTGCTGGCGCATGTATGAGGTCTCCATGAATTTGACATTGCTTACATTTCTTGACAAAATGGTATGAATCTTTCTCCATATTGGGCCAGTAATATCCAGTCCTGATGAGTTTCTTGGCCAAGGTAGGACCACTAGCATGTGGACCACATATCCCTTCATGCACTTCCCGTACTGCAATCTGAGCTTCGTCGCTTTCTAGACATCTAAGAAGAGTGCCATCTAGACCTTGCCAGTATAGGATATCAGCTAAAATGACATATCAAGAGGATTGGCAAATGAAAGTGCGACGTTGGTTATTTGATAGATCAAGAGGTAGAGTATTGTCACATAGGTATGTGAAAATTGAACCATATAACTGGGCTTCAGGACCAATAATGCATATCATCTCAGTAGGCATGATCTCATATGAGGGGACCAAAAGGTTATCCACCAAGAACTCATAGCGGGTCTCGTTTGGAGGTAAATCAATCAGGGAAGCAATTGTAGCCATGGCATCTGCAGCGCGATTCTTCTCTCTTGGTATCTGTTCAAAGTCTATCTTTGTGAAGTGTTGTTTCAAGTCATCCACCATTTGTTTATAAGGCATTAATTTTTCATCTTTTGTTTGGTAATCATCAGTTGCTTGATGGATGACAAGTTGAGAGTCCCCAAAAATACAAAGTTCTTGGATCTTCCATTGAACTGCAATTCGTAATCCTGTTGTTAATGCCTCATATTCTGCTATATTGTTAGTGCAAGGAAATGATAAGCGGTATGATTTTGGTATAGAATCCCTTTGAGGAGTTATAAAGAGGATGCCAGCTCCTGCCCCATGCTGTGTGTATGAGCCGTCGAAGTACAATTGCCATGGCTTTGCATGTAACATTGTCAAAATGGATTCATCTGGAAATTCTGAACTTAGAGGAACATCATCTATCATGGGAGCATCTGCTAATTGATCTGTGATGGCTTGTCCTTTTATTGCTTTTCTGTCCACATACTCGATGTCAAATTCACTCAGGATCATTACCCATTTGGCCAGTCGCCCAGTAAGTGTTGCTTTATTGAGAAGGTATTTCAATGGGTCTATCCTTGCAACTAACTTAGTCTTATGAGTGAGCATGTAATGTCGTAATTTCTGCAAAGCAAAGACCACGGCAAGACATGCACGCTCAATTGGTGTGTAGTTTAGCTCATATCCTACCAATGTGTGACTGATATAGTATACTGCTTTTTCTTTGCCCTCAATAATTTGTTGTGCTAAGAGTGCCCCCAGTGCTGTTGGAGTAGCTGATATGTATAGTAACAGAGGCTAATCTGGAACTGGTGGCATCAGAACTGACGAATTTAGAAGATAATCTTTGAGCGTCTGGAAAGCCTGTTGATAGTTATCATCCCATTTGAATTTGATGTTTTTATGTAGCATGTGTTGAAAAGGATTACACTTATCTGCCAGTTGTGCTATGAATCTTCGAATGGATTGGAGTTTGCCTTGTAGGGATCGAAGTTGACTGATATTTCTTGGTGGTTGCATTTCCAAGATGGCCTTGACTTTTGCTGGATCAGCTTCAATTCCTCTTTTGGATACAATGAATCCTAGGAGCTTCCCGGAGGTTACTCCAAAGACACATTTCTTGGGGTTTAATCTTACTTTGTATTTTTCCAAACGATCAAAGACGACTGAAAGTATGTCCAAATGAGTATTTCTATCTATGGATTTGCCCAAGAGGTCATCAACATAATCTTCCATGGTTACGTGCATGAGATCATGAAAGATAGTAGTCATGGCTCTTTGATATGTAGCACCTGCATTCTTTAGCCCGAAAGGCATGACATTCCAACAAAAAGTTCCCCACGAACAAGTAAATGATGTTTTGAGTTGATCCTCGTGATCCTTATTTGGTTATAACCAGAGAATCCATCCATCAATGATAACATTTCATGACCTACTGTGAGATCAACAATCAAGTCAATATTTGGTAATGGGAAGTCATCCTTTGGACAAGCTTTGTTGATGTCTCTAAAATCTGTACATATTCTGATGCTGCGATCTGGTTTACTAACAGGTACCAAGTTGGAGATCCATTCAGGATAATCGATTGGGCGTATGAATCCGACATCCAATAACTTCTCAAGTTCTGCTTTGACTAGTAATGCCACTTGTGGATGCATTTTTCTTAATTTCCGTTTTACTGGTTTTGCCACTAGTTTAATTGTCAGATGATGCATTACCAAATCTGGATCCAATCCAGGCATATTAGCGTATGACCAGGCAAAGTTGATTTGTCATTCTTTGAAGAAACTTATGAATTTTGACCTTTCAGACTCTGTCAATGATTGAACTAGGAATATGTTGTGTGGAACCTCTTCTGTACCAATGTTTGTTTTGATAGTCTCCTCTACCAACATGGATGACTTTTCCTCATATAATGCTGGGAGAATGTCGAGCCTTCCATATTCGGGTGCCTTAGAGAGGTTTTCACCCTCAGATACATCCTTTCTTTTTACTTTTTTGGGGTCAGACAGCGCCACAGTGTGGTTTTCACCATAAGACCCTTGATTTGCTCTTATTTTCACATTTTTGCGACTGGAAGGTCCGACACCCTCACCAAAATATGCCACGCTATTGAGTTCTATAGTGTATCCCGCTTTATGGTCTCCAGGAAGAAGATCATCCCATATCCCCAGATAGTCAATAAAAGCTTCATCATTTTGGAATGTGTCAAACTGTGCAGGTCCTTCATGATCCCAGTCAATGAGTTGGTGGTGGACAAGGGGAAGGCCGTTAATGTCTTTGAAGTTAGGGAAGTTAAGAGTGAAGATGTAGTTATATTCGGGTATGTCAAGGTAACTATCGAGGTCATCGATGGCACTCTCCTCATCAGTCTCGATTGCGAGTGAATCCAAATTATCATCACTAGTAGCGCATTCTGGGACAGGTGTTCTCATCCTATGTGATTTCAACCTAGAACCTTGAGATAAGGACCATGTGGAATCCCCCTGGGTTGTTTCATGACCAACTCTAAATTTGTTAAAAAATTCCTCTTCTTCTGTGGGTTCATTTGGCTCTCTGAATATCTCATTGAGCTTGTAGTCACTGGAAGACTTGTCTGAACCCCATTCCCATTCGTTAGAATTTGTGGAATAGAGATCCTCTTGTTGAATTTTGGCATCTTTGATTTGTAAAGCTTCTTCTATCCTTCGGGTGTGGACCTTGGAAGTTAAGAAACCAAGTCCTTTCGAGTGTTCCTTCTTGCAAGTCAATTCAGGTTGTAAAGGTTTAATGATGCCTTCCTTTCGTAACCCCAGAGGGCTTTTTCCATCATACCCAAATTTTTGTAGAATTTTGAAGCCTTTGCCATATTTCTCACATGGTAGACTGATGTGATCTTGTGTTTCCTCTTCATTGTCTTTGAAAAGCATTTTGTATAAATCTTCTTCTTCTAGTTCACCCCATCTTTGAAAGGTAGTAGGGTCCCATTTGAGGCTCATGATGGATATTTGCTTGTTAGAATGTGGTCTTCCATATTCTTTTGGGGAACTCATGACTTGTCGTAAGTACATGGTTTGATTTAAAGTATATTCCCCCATGCCTTTTTCCTGAAACTTGCCTTTAAGCTCACCTTTTTTTGAGGTCGAAGGTTTTAATGACTCAGGATCAATGTATGCCGATGAAGGAACAACCTCGCAATTACTGGGGATGATGGTCTCAGTCTTTGATTTCAGGTTATTGCAGTATATGAATGGATTAGGATCACCGTTAACTATTACTTCCACTCCATTATGAGGAAACTTAATGCACTAGTGATATGTGGATGGGACTGCCCTCAATTCATGAATCCATGGACGTCCTAGCAATATGTTGTATGTAAGATCTAGGTCTAGGACTTGACAAACCACATCCTTTGTAATTGGTCCAACTCTGAGAGGTAAGGTGACTGTGCCCTTGGATGAACGCTCTTCATCATGATATGCCTTAATGGTGATTTGATTTGTAGAATTCACAGCTTTATCAGAATATCCCAATTGTGTAATAGTGCTTAATGTGCAAATGTTTAGACCTGCTCCTCCATCTATCAGGACTCTTTTTATTCGATGTTTGTGTATGAAAGCTTCAATATGTAATGGTGCATTATGTGGCTGACTTACGGAGGCGTCATCGGCTTCTGTGAAAGTAAGGGAATGTGGAACGGAAAGGTATCCCACCATGGCTTGAAACTGGTCCACGTTCAGATCAGTAGGAATGGCAGTATCTCTCAAGATTTTGTCGAGAATGGCTTTATGTGCGGGAGATATGCGTAATAGCTCAAGGATTGAAATGAGCGTGGGTGTCTTCCCTAACTGTTCTATAAGGTCATACTCAGGTTTGGTTGATGAAGAAGCAGTGTTTTTAATTGGAGCACATTGCAAAGTGATTTTACCTCGACGGGTTGTAACATTACATTCAGAGGTAGGTTCGGAAGAAGATCCAACACCTTTTAGGACAATCTTGGGTCTCCGAGTAGAATTCTCAGACGCTTTGTCCTTGATGATAATGGTAGAGACATAATTGTCCATCGAGATGTGATTGACAGTTGAATCATAGTTGTAGGATGCTCTGGTATAGTTGGTTTGGTCATCTATGGCTTTAGCTTTTCCCTTGTCATGTTTTGGGAATGGTTCTTTAAACATCTCATGTTCTTGATTAGATGAGTGTCCCTCAATTTCAATATCACCTCTATCAATGAAATCTTGTATGATGTTCTTCAGTCGATGACAATTTCCTATCTTATGACCCTTGCTCTTCTGAAATTCACAATACTCATCATCATTCCACCAATTTGGTTTAACCTTTGGTTCATATGGAGGAAAATTTGGAACTGTGATTACTTTGTTTGCCACAAGCTTCTTGAAAACTGACTCAAGTGGTTCTCCCAATGGGGTGTACTTGCTTCGTGATCTGGAAGTTGTTTGAGTATTCACTTGATTGTTTGTAGAAATTGATCCCGAAAAGATGAATTTGGGTCACACTGTGTTGGCATCAACAACACCATCATTGACTGTGTTCTTGTTTTTATTCCAAAATCTTGGCTTGTCTTTTCCTTTAAAGTCATCTTTGTTTTCCTTGAATATCTTGATGACTCCTTGTTCAATTAGGACCTTTTCTGTCGCTAAGCCTTTTTCAATAACATCCTTGAAGGTGGACAAACAAGCTTTTCTTAGATCATAGCCAATGTCTTTGTTAACATTTTGGGTGAACATTTCTACCATTTGTTTTTGTGGAAATTCACAAGAGCATCTACTGGCTAGATTCCTCCATCTTTATAAAAATGATGCAAAAGACTCTCCCTCTTTTTGCTTGGTGTTGCACAAAGTAGTGACTAATATGTCTGTCTCTATGTTGTAGGAGAAATGTTGAATAAATGCCTCTGCTAAGTCACCCCATGACTTAATTCTAGGTGGAAGTTGGGAGAACCATTCCATAGCTTGATCGCCTAGGCTTTGTGGGAATAATCTCATCAAATATGTCTCTTCTGCTGCTACCTCAATGCAAGCTGTAAAAAACTATCTTATGTGTGCCTTAGGATCCCCTTTTCCTCTATACTTATCAAATTTAGGTGTCACAAAGTGTGTAGGAAATGGAGGCATTGGAATGCTCTTGTCAAATGGATAAGGACATATGTCTCTCATTGTGTATGTTGGCTTTGGTGTATTTATGTCCTCCATTTTCTTTTGTAAGTCCCTGATTTGTTGTTCCAAATTGCACTTAGGTGGAGATAGACTTCTTGGACCATACCCCATGCTTGAGGCACCAATTGGAGGAGCATGTTGCATATATGGATGATATTGATCATACACATGTTCATATGGAGGAGGTCTATAGTGATGCTACGTATATGGACCACTTGGTATAGATTCATGTTGAGGAACACCATATCTATTTTGTGCATGTATACCATACTCTATAGGCATGTCATGTTCTAATGTGTTGCCCCCAAATTTGACACAGGGTTTCCTTGTGTCCAAATTTTGAGCATGCCTTTGAATATCCAATTGCTTTGGTGGTTGATCCTTAGCATTGATATGTGATTGAGCATATTTGTTTGCATAAGACTTCCATAATGGTCTACGAAGGTGAGCATCATATGCTTGACCATGTGTATGTGGGACCTCTAGTTTTTGAAGCAAAGCTGATGGTGATTCAGGTACCATGCGTGGTCCTCTATTTCCTTCACTATTAGGTCTCCTTTGATCCATATTGGAGTCAGTTTGTTGCAAAGGTTGATTTTCCATTATTTGAGACATGTCAAAATCATGAGGTATCTTGGCTCCACTTTGTGCCATCATTTGTAAAAAGTATTGTCTATCCCTCCTCATTATTTCCTCAACCAATCGATTGAAATGGGGATTCATAATGGATTCTTCCACATCTGCTGAATGTACAGAAAAGTTGTCCACATTGTCATTGTGTTTAGCATTGTTGTTTGTAGTGTCCATGTTCTCAACATTTGGAATGTTTCTATAGGCATCCATGTCAGGTAATGTAGTATGATCAGAATTGAAAAAGATATCATTCTCAAACTCATAAGAACTCATGTTTGCGGACTCTTGAGCCTCTTTAGTTTCTCTCCTAGATTTTTGAAGACGGGTTTCAACCATGAACTAGGTATTGACCAAGATGTGTGAGACTAGATGAAAATGGAAAAGAGCATGGAAGACCAAGAGTTGGATGGAATGTAAATGAATATGAAGTGTACTTGCAATGTCCAAAGTGTAAGACCAAGTATGTATGTAGTAGAGTAGGTGTGACTTCCAAAGAGAGGATAGTTTCTCTTGATGAGGTAAGTTGACCTTGACTCGAAGTAGGACCAAATGAGACCCAAAGGTAAGAAACCTTGATGAGGGACCACTTAGCAAAGTGTTGTTGTATGTAGTGTGTTGACAAAGTTTAGTGAGGACAAGCAAGTGACCTTTTGACTCAAGTTTAGACAAGTGTGAATGTAAAGTGAGATGTGAAGCAATGATGGACTTTGTGAGACCCAAAGACAGGTTGACTGCTAAATGAAACCCTGGAGAAATGACCTAGGAAGCTCAAGAGTTCCGAAACTAACTGTGTTTGTTTGCTGGACTGTAACAGTTTTTCAATTCTGAACACAGACGCGCCTGTATACTTCATAGACGCGGTTTCCTGACGCAGACGCGACTCTGTTTAACACAGACACGTTTCTGAGATTGTCTTTGCAAAGTGTAATGTTGATTCTGTAAACACAGACGCATTTCTACCCTTCACAGATGTGGTTATACAACACAGACACTATTATGTCCGACACAGACGTGTTTCTGCAAAATTTGTGCAATTTTTCCAATCTTGTGAAGTTGTTTTGTTGTGACCAAATCTGACTGTGTGATTGTTTTTCGTGACAAGAGGACACAGTGTTGATGAAGACCCAATGTTTGCAAGTGTCTAGACTCAAAATGACTCCAAAAAAAAGTGTGTTGTTTGATGTAAAAATGTTTTGCATACACTTGAAGACACAAAAGACACAATGTTTTGCTGTTTGGTCTTGAATGTTTTGGATGTTTAACATAAGTCAAGCACAATTCTTATGGCTGGCCAAGACAATAGTTGTTGATCCCACATGGGGTTTTACCCCCGAGGCTACGCTATTCAGAGCGGATACTTAGATGCTTGACCTCACTGGCTCCACCCTCAGCACTCACTTCTCAGGTCAGCCAAGCATCAGTCCCCACGAAAACTCCCCGTGGCAAACTTTGTATCTCTACTAAGAACCATATGTGTGTGGGCCGCTACCAGAGGTCTGACCACCTGCCCCAACAACTAGAAGGATTTGGGCTTCTAAAACAAAAAGGTGCTAGTAAGGGCAGCCGCTCATATGGCCATACATGCAACACTTTCAGCTCTGTAAATACAGAAGGCTCCCAGCGGGTAGGGGTTATGCCCTACAACTGATCAAATAAATTTGATCAAACGGGTTTATGGGGAGACATAGTGTCGGTATGAACTAATCAGCACATGTTATCCATAGTTTTCACCATGAATACATTTGTTTATAGTGGTTCGGAAGAGGTGGGTTTTCCTTGCTACCACTTGGGTCGTTCTCTTCTCACTAGTAGTCCTAATGACCACACGGGAAGACAGGCCCTCTAAAGATTAAAAAAAAAGAGCCTATTGCTCAAGACACAAAAGAAAATGATTCAATTTTAGTGCACCAATTGAAGTGTTTTCTAGTCTATGAAAACAAGGCACACAATAAAAATTCAAAAACCCTTGCCAAGGACCTGCAACAAAGAGTTGTTAGTAGTTTGGATTGTTTCAAATGATCACCCCTTCCTGCAAGCACACAAGTTAGGTAAATTTTAAACCCAAAAGACTTTGTGAAAATAGGGGCCTTCAACCAAATGATTTAGCTTTCAAGACAAGCTGCACCAATTTCCTTAGCTAGATCTGACAATGTTAGCTCAAAATAAACCAGATCTGAAACCCTAAATGCGAAATCCAAAAAACTGAATCAATAAAAACCCAAAATTTGAAACTGGTGAACACAGACGCGGTTACCCTCAACACAGACGCGACTTAGTTACACAGACGCGGTTCTGTGAGACACAGACGCGACTACAGAATGCAGACGCGTCTTCTGGACACAAACACAACTAAAAACATGACAGACGCGGCTTTAAAACACAAATGTGCTTTCCTGGAATCTACAAAATAAAATATTTCCAATAACACAGACTCTACTCTAGATGTCGCAGACGCGCCAGAAAATCAAAAACGCGATCTGAAAGTGCACAGATGCGAAAATATCTAAATGCTGCCGAAAACGTCAGATCTGCAACTTCAAACACAAAATCTATGACAAGATGTTAAATGCAAAAATAAGGACAAGAGTCCCACCGGGCGTGCCAAAATGTATATGGTGAAAATGGATAACAATAATAATGATATTGAAAGGCTAAATGAATTCAACCACAAAACCCTAGCCTAACAACAACAAAGATCCACCATAACATATGAAGATTACCTAAGACAATGCAAATCAAATGAAATCACAAAGATTATACCATCACATGTCCAATAGGGTTTGAATCTCCATTCTTCCTATCTCCATTGATCTTGCTTGATATATTTGCTCTCAGATTTTATTTGCACAAGAGCTCAACAAAGAACGGAATGTGGTTGCAAGTAGGATCGTAGTGTAGTCAAGTGTATAAGATTCATTCGACTGTATCATTAGGGTTTGATAATGAAAGAAGCATCTCCTTATATAGAAGACACTATATGAAATGGAAGGATAAGATTGAGAGGTGTAAAAGGAGGTCGGCTATGATTAGAGGGTAGGTAAAAGAAATAATAAAATAATGAAAGGGGTAGGTAGTGTATGAATTAAGAGTTGAATGACATGTGTCATGGGTAGAAAAGGTTAATGAATTAATTAAATAAATAAAGATTTATTTAATTAATAGAAGAAGTGGGATAATTAAATAAATAAAAATATTTATTTAATTTAGGAAAAGGATAATTTAAATAAATAAATGTATTTATTTAAATGAGAAATAAGGCTAGAAGAGGATAAATGAATTAATTAAATAAATAAAGATTTATTTAATTAATAGAAGAATTAAGCTTAGATAATTAAATAAATAAAATATTTATTTAATTAGACATGACAATTTTGGGTGTCTACAATATCTAGATAATATGTTTTTATGTATGTATATATGCATATCTATAGTTATATATACATATATTTATATAGATATATGTTTGTATACATGCATGTATCTCTTCTTTTCCTTTCTCTCTTGCCTTCCTTCCCCCATCATTGTCTTTGTCTATTTTGAGGCCTAATTATCTTCCTTGAGTTCTATCTCATCTCTCTCCCCCTCACACTTCTCTCTTTTTTGATTCTCTCACCCTTTTCTCCTTCTTTCTCTCTACCTCATGTATCTCACCCTCTCCTCCTCCTACTCTCTCTTCCTATCCCATTCTCTCTCTCTCTCTCTCTCTCTCTCTCTCTCTCTCACACACACACACACACACACACACACACACACATTATCCTATCCTATTATCATTCTCTCCCCCTTCTCTCTCTTTCTCCCCCTCCCTCTCCCTCTCCCCCCTCCCTCCCCCTCTCGTTATCTTATCTCTCTTTCTCTCCCTCTCTCTCTCTCTCTCCTATACTCTCTCTCTCCCTCTCCCTCTCTCCCAATTTCTCCTCTATCTCTCTCTCCCCCTCTCCTTATCCTATTCTATCTCTCTCTCTCTCTCCCCCTCTCCTTATCCTACTCTCTCTCTCTCTCTCTCTCTCTCTCTCTCTCTCTCTCTCTCTCTCTCTCTCTCCTTTTCCCAATCTCTTTCTCCCCCCTCTCTCCCTCTCCCCCTCTGCTTTTCCTAGTTCTACATAACCCATATGGGTTATGTAGAACTAAGGCCAAAACTTCTAGTTCTACATAACCCGTACGGGTTATGAGAAATTGTGAACGTTGACATAAAAGGTTTCCATAACCCATACAGGTTAGAAAATCTTAATATATTTTAGTCCCAATGGCCTAAAACTAGCATTGCAAGTTGTTTGAAGGCTCCACTACTTCTGCACTTCTGCACATGATTTCTTGGGACAGTAACTGTCAGGTTTTCATATTCTTTTGTCACTTTTGCTTTGGAATGATTGATTTGTCTCGTATATTGGATTGTTTTTGAAGTTATTTTATCATTGTTACTTTAGATTATAACAATATCATGATCATTTGTTGTTTTTTTTGCTTTGATCATGATTGATTTGTCTTGTATTTTGGTTTTTTTTGAAGTTATTTTATTATTGTTACTTTAGATTATAACAAAATGATGATCATTTGTTGTTTTTTTGTTATTTGGTTGTGGATTGTCATCATGATGTTATGTGTAGGAAAATGGGAAAGAACAATCTAGAGGAACAAATGAATAAAGAGAGGCAGCAAAGGAAAGACAAAGGGAGCATATGAAGAGTATATGTGAAGGTAAATCATCCAATGCACCTAATGAAAGTGATGAACAATCAACAATTGAAATTGATATGATGAATGCACCAAATAAAAATGATCAATATACACCAATTCAAATACATATGATGAATGCACCTAATGAATGCAATGAACATACACCATTTGAAAATGATTTGGTGAATGCACATGTTAATGGAATTGAAGAAGATATACCATTTGAATTTGATGTGATCAAGGCACATAATGCACCTAATGAAAAAGAAGAGCGTGCACCAATCTTAACACCTCTTAGAATAATTCATAGAAAGCCAAAGTTCCTAATAGATATTGATGAAAATATTGTGAATCCAATGCATGATAAAATATACAAAAGAACTTGTAGAAGAATGGTTAGAAGAATTTGGAATAACCATTTTGAAAAATCAAATCAAAGTGGAAGATATCAATTAGTTGTTGAAATTATTAAAAATCTAAAATTTAGAGAGACAATGAAAATTTTGGGGCTAAGAACATCCGAAAATAATAGTGAAAGAACCATTGTGAGAAATATTTTTGATGCATACCAAGCCATTGGTTTGAAATCACGCACAAAAGATGCTAATGTTACTCATCGTGTCCTCACATCAACCATAATGAGAAAGGAAATGAAAAAATCTTGTTTAATAAGCAAAACAAGCAAGTCATTAAGGATAAGTAGAACCACATTACACTATGCCTTAGAGAGGCGAGAGAAAATCGAGGATCCTAACACTATCTTTGGGCATTCTCGGGTAGACTCCCACAAAAGGACAAGGTTTATGTTGATGCACTAAGAACGTTAATTGAGAAATATTGGCATGACAACACAGGGGTTTCACCCAACCAAAGAGGTGTTGTTAGAAGGCGAATTGTAATTAGTAATTGCGAGCCACATCCAAAACACTATTTAGATACCACTCAAACACAATTTTATGAAAGGTTTCTTCAAAGCTTTTCTCAGATTAAAATTAGTCAAGATTTTTTGAGATGACAAAACCATTTTATGCTAAGATTAATCGTGCATGTACTACATGTTGGTGTAGGGTCCATGTTTAATTTTCCATGCATTATGATATTTATCACTATATCTATTTTACTTTGCACACTAACAATGTTTTGCAGGAATGTGGTCTACAAGAACCTCCTAAGTCACCGAGATAATTTATTTCAAGTGTACTATGTAGACGAGATGATGGGTACATTTACTATAAGATGATGTGTTTGAGAGGTTTTTGTCCTACATGTGGCGGTTTGCAACAGTTGCATAGATGCCTACATCTGGATAGCACACATGAAATTGGTAAGGAACTAGTTTCTATTAGAAAATATAAGTCAGTCACATATGGTGTTAAAGATGGAAAAGAATTAAAGAGGCATGAATTAGTGAAAAGAGATATATGCGTAGCTGGTTTTATGAAGATGTTTCAAGAGAAACTAGTGTATGAGTACATAGGTCACACACATAGAGCTAGGTGGTTAGATGATCAATTCAAGTTGTGTACGGACACTTTCCCCCTCGACACTATAGTCTCTATCATTGATTTTGCTGAGAATTATACACTAAAGCCACAAAATGAAGTACAATCTATGTATTACCACTCTACACAAGTTACAATTTTTGTACACATAGCATTCATGCATGCACATGATAGCACCGAGGAGGACATAAAGGTTATAAGAGAATATCACTTCTATGTCAGTGATGATCGTACTCATCCCTCAGAGTTTGTACAAGGATGCTTTATAGTCTTCTATGATAGTTTAAGGGAAAGAGATATAAGATACAACCAACACTTAATATGGTCGGACAATTGCACCGCACAATTCAAGAATGCAAGGATGTTCTACTGGTTGACTAGGATGCATGTGACAAGTGGTGTACAACATTTTTGGAATTTCATCGAGGCAAGGCATGGAAAGGGAGAGCATGATGGTGCAGGAGCATGTGTGAAAAGAGATCTTACCAGAGAGGAATTGAAGTACAAAGGTGGTGCAATGTTAATAGATGTAAAAACAATTGTGCAATGGTGTAACTCTACGATGGGACTAGATAATGCAGGTAAGTCTATGGTTTGTAGATATTTTTGGTTAATAAGTGAATATAACATTGAAAACTATCTAGATTTTTGTACACTTACTGGATCAAGTGACATGCATTCATTTAGAAGTTCAAATGCAACATCACTAGTTATTTATACTAGACATATTGCATGCTTTTGCTCTTCATGTATGCATTTTTTGTGGGATGAATGTGAATCAAAAGAGTGGATTGACCAATGGTCTTGTAGACCTTTTCAAACCCTAGATACATATCAAATTCCTAGACCACTACAAATGAACCAGATTGATGCATCAATGGATTTTGATCATGTATTAGACATAGTTGAACCAGGTAAAGGGTTGCAATTTGCTACAATTTTAAGCTTAATTTATTAGTATTAACTTATATCCTTCTATTAAATGCAGGTCATGTATATGCAGTTATTGTGGATGAGAACAACAAAGAAGGAGAATATTACTTTTTGTGTTGTTGTATTGAGGCCAAAAAGAAATTGATTTCTACAGTGGTTGATGGAGAGGGTATTGAGTACCCAATAGATCCATTGTTGTGATAGGGACATGGCTTAGAAGGTACCGTGGTTGTGTCAAGTTGTATTGAGACCTGTTAAACTCATTTATTTAGCATTAATTGTATTGATTTTGGCATCAACTTATCCTTCTATAAAATGCAGGTACCCTATCAAAAATTCCAATGCCTGGTTGTTTGAGGACTTTGAGACACATAGACATATTCTTCACTACTCAAACCTTCTTGTTGCAACAAATATTCATTTGATTAAATATCGTGGTAGACCTCTTATCAAGGATTTGTGGAAAGTTCATGAATTAGACCATGAGGCAATACTTGAGACACTAAGGGTTAGAGCTGATCCAGAAGATTCACTTGATTGATTTTGGGCCATCTAGAAGAATAATTCTACAATATGGTAGAATAATTTTGACAATTCTGTATATATCTTTTGCGAAACATTGTAACTTTACTTTTTTGGATGTGCTCTACATGCATATGAGCTATTATATGCATATGAGTTGTAATGTGTATATGTAGATGCCAAATTTTGTATATAAAAACATCAATGAGTTGTAATATGCATATCTAGATGCTAAATTTTGTATAAAACAACAGCAATGAGTTGTAATGTCCATATCTAGATGCTAATTTTTGTATAAAAAAACAACAATGAGTTGTAATTTGCATATTTAGATGTAAAATTTTGTAAATATAAATAGTAATGAGCTTGATCGCTTATATAAGATGCCAAATTTTATACATGAAAGTGTCCACGGGGCTGATTTGCAAATTTTGAGAGCCCAAATTTGTAGCATTTGATTATAAATACATTTGTAATAAACTTGTACCATTTGATTATAAATTTGTACTATTTGATTATAAATAATTGAGTCTAATTCTGATATATGTTAAATAACTTGCAAATGGCTATCTGAATATGCAATTTTTTTTCAAATGTTTTGGGAAAGTTTTGAGTTATTGTTGAATTACCCGATTTGAAGGGCTAGTAGGAATAGTCCAAAACTGAGAGAGGCCTTTTTAGGTAGTGACAACATGACCCCATAGGTTGAAACAGATCGTTCATAATTGCCAGGGTCTCTGAGTTACGCTATGTCAAATTTTGACCATTTTTTCCACTTTCAGCGCTCAAGGGAAAGATGCGCTCGTGCTGACAGTTCATTTCCATTTTTTCCACTTTCGGCCACCCAGATGCGCTCGCGCTGACAGTTCATTCCCAGGACAAGCAGAATGAAAGATGCAATATTTTGCCACCTCTCATTGATGGTTTTTGATGCGATAGAAACAATATCACCACAAGAAAATGGAATTGAGTTGGCCGAAACCGAGAGAGGATGTTTTAGGAAGTGACAACATGACACCATAGGTTCAAATGGATCATCCATAAGTACCATGATCTCTGAGTTTCACGATATCAAAGTTTTATTGTTTTTCCCACTTTGAGCACTCAAGGGAAAACATCGCTACGAGGTGGCTCGTAACAATCAGATGTCTTGGGGAGTGAGACAAGGGCACACCTAGTGTAAAACCGACCACCTGGATGTGCTCGCGTTGACGGTTTGTTCCCACAATAAGCAGAACGAAAGATGCACTATTTTGCCACCTCTCACTGATGATTTTGACAATTTTTGATGCAACAGAAAAAATCTCACCACAAGAAAATGAAATTGAGTTGGCTAAAACTGAGAGAGGATGTTTTAGGTAGAGATAACATGACCCCATAGGTTCAAATGGACCATCCATAAGTGCCACGGTCTCCGAGTTACGCAATGTAAAAGTTTGACCATTTTTCCACTTTGAGCGCTCAAGGGAAAACGTCGATACGAAGTGGCTCATATCCACCTGGACGTGCTCACGTTGATGGTTTGTTCCCACGACAAGAAGAATGAAAGATGTACTATTTTGCCACCTCTCACTGACAGTTATTGATGTGACAGAAAAAATCTCACCACAAGAAAACGGAATTGAGTTTCTCAAAACGAGAGAGGCTTTTTTAGGAAGCGACAACACAACCCCTTTGGTTCACATGGATTGTCCATAAGTGCCATGGTCTCTGAGTTACGCGATGTCAATGTTTGACCATTTTTTCCACTTTGAGCGCTCAAGGGAAAACGTCGCTACGAGGTGGCTCGTAATGATCGAACATCTTGGGGAGAAAGAAAAGGGCACACCTAGCGTAAAAATAGCCACCTGGATGCGCTCGCATTGATAGTTCGTTCCCACGACAAGAAGAATGAAAGATGCACTATTTTGCCACCTCTTACTGACGGTTTTTGATGGTTTTTGATGCGACTGAAAAAATCTCACCACAAGAAAACCAAATCGAGTTGCTCAAAACAAAGAGAGGAGTTTTTAGGTAGAGACAACAAAACCCCATTAGTTCACATGGATCATCCATAAGTGCCACGGTCTCCAAGTTACGCGACGTCAAATTTTGATTATTTTTTCCACTTTGAGCGCTCAAGGGAAAACGTCGCTACTAGGTGGCTCGTAACGATCAGACATCTTGGGGAGTGAGACAAGGGCACACCTAGTGTAAAACTAGCCACCTAGATGTGCTCACATTGATGGTTCATTCCCATGACAAACAAAATGAAAGATGCACTATTTTGCCACCTCTCACTGACGATTTTTTACGGTTTTTGATGCGACATAAAAAATCTCACCACAAGAAAATGGAATCGAGTTGGCCGAAATCGAGAGAGGATTTTTGAGGCAAAAAAAACACAACCCCATTTGTTCACATGTACCATCCATAAGTGCCATAGTCTCCGAGTTATGCGACGTCAAAGTTTGACTATTTTTTCCACTTTGAGGGCTTAAGGAAAAACTTCGCTATGAGGTGGATCGTAATGATCAGACGTCTTGGGGAGTGATACAAGGGCACACCTAGCATAAACCCAGCCACCTAGATGCACTCACACTAATGGTTCATTTCCATGAGAAGCATAACGAAAGATGCACTATTTTGCCACCTCTCATTGACAGTTTTTGATGCGACAAAAAAAATCTCAGCACAAGAAAATAGAATCTAGTTTCCCGAAACTGAGAGAGGATTTTTTAGGCAGCAACAACATGACCCCATTGGTTCACATGGTTTGTCCATAAGTGCCATGGTCTCCGATTTACGTGACGTCAAAGTTTGACCATTTTTCCACTTTAAGCGCTCAAGGGAAAACGTTGCTATGAGGTGGCTCATAACGATCAGACGTCTTGGGGAGAAAGATAAGGGCTCACCTAGCGTAAAACCAGCCAACCAGATGTGCTCACACTGATGGTTCATTCCCATGACAAGCAGAATGAAAGATGCACTATTTTGCCACCTCTCATTGATGGTTTTTGACGGTTTTTGATGCGATAGAAAAAATCTCACCACAAGAAAATGAAATCGAGTTGCCCAAAACTGAGAGAGCCATTTTTAGGCAGTGACAAAATGACCCCATTGGTTCACATGGATCATGCATAAGTGCTTCAACTCTTCTTTTATAGGTGATTTGGATGAATAGGTGTGTCTCTTACCCTAAGGCCGAATTGTTATGGAATAAAATTTAAATGAAAACCTTACCTAAGCCGACTCATCCTTAGATAAATTCACTCCAATCTCTTCATGCACGAAGCACTCAAAGAAAATTCACTCAATCAAAAAACACAATATCAATATTACTGGTATCAGTACTTGGGTATACACAATATGAGCAATAGATAGTTTAAAAGTATACGCCATATAAATTACAAGTAATGAACAAATTGGATCACATTTCAAGACATATACATAATGAACAAATTTGATCACATTTCAATAGAAAATAACTAAGTTTCAAGAATATCATGTTTCATATATATCAATGAAAAAATTGGATCAAATATCAAGTTTCATATATATCAAAATGAACAATAATTGTGTACATGTCAAAAAATGGCACAGATGCCAAACCAATAATAGTTACAAAAATGTGGCATGTGCCATGTCTATCAAAGTCGATATATATATATACAAATGTTGAATATATAAAAAAATTGGTCCTTCAATGACCACAACTATAATTATGTGTCTCTATCGGTATCTATGACTATGGCGGATCATCAAAATTGAGCCTCTTCGAAGCAGTACGTGGCTCTGCAGGTGGCTGCACAAGGACAATTCAAATGTCAAATTAGATATATTTCCTCAATATAACATCAAAATAACTAAATACTGAACTCTAAATTGTTTGAAGTTTAAATGTTGATTACCTCATCTTTGTCTTCTGCAATTGGGTGAGGCTGAGGATCCATGGGATGTCGTGAAGGAGGTTGTAACTGGTAAAACAACATTAATACATGTTAATAACATATATGTCAAATAAAACATAATAACTAAAAATGAATAGACTAAAAGACTAAAGCATATTGAAGCCTTAGATGGATGTGTTGTGGTCGTAGGAGGCAAAATCATAGATGAATTAGTTATGACCATTTCCTATATCCATGGTAAGTGATCCAAAAGGAGTTAACTAGACAGTTTCAACTCCGTTGTGCACTTAGTGAAAAGGAGTTGATCTAAGATAGACATACCTTTTCCATTCATCATGTTGGATCCCATAATATATGTGTAGGACTTCTACTGAAATGGAATGGTAGAATAACATTAAGAAGTTTGGAAGGGGCTTGTAATAGTTTAAAGACAATCATACAAGTTAATAAACCAAGGTTGTTGAGAAACTAGATAAAAAAAAACATTTTTAACATATGTAGAAAAAATGCACACTGAAGCCTCGTATAGTTCTCTTGTAACCTCAGGAGGCCTAGTCGAATCTGATGCAGCTATTACCATTTCCTATATAAAAAATGATAACATATGATATAGACATAAAATGATTTAGTTATTTCGAACAAGAAAGAATGAAATCCAAAGTGAATATGAAGATATCACCTTTTCCCTTTGCTGAACCTCATCGACATCAGGTGCATTCATTAATTTCGTAAACCCCATATGTTTCTGTATATAGAACAAATAAATTAAGTGCATTCATCAATATCTACATACGCATGTTTAATCAAAATACATTTCAACAATTGAATTTAAATTGTAGTGAATTACCTTCTGTCGTTTGGGTGTCCAAGAGGATATCTTTTTCTGCCTCACAGTGCTAGAGGATGGCTTTCTCACACGAGATGTCCTCAAGGCAGGTGGGGTAAACTAACAGAAAAAATTAACATAAGGGAAGAGAGCATGTATTTAATATATCACTTAAGCCAAAAATATATAAATCTAAATGGCACCGCATAGCTATCTTGGCAAAAGTCAATGACCGAAAGCATGATATCATCAAGTTGGGACATCTTAGCCACTGGTAAGCCCTACAAAATAACAAGTAATGATACATATAATTAACAAAATATATTTTGAAACCAATGTATTATTATATTTTTAACAAATTTACAAATCTTTAGCTCTGGTAGCGAAACTACTCATGACGTGGAGTCGACTGAATAGTATGTGGTGTACTTCCACCACCTGCTGCACCCTGCAATGCATTTTATTTATATGTCACTTTAAATTGTTCTAAAAATAAAAATTCATTTCTTTTTATAAGATTTAGTCACTTAATTGATAACATGTCATAAACAAAATTAAATGCACTTGTGTCTAATAGAGAGGATACAACATATTGAGTAGTTCGTCAGTGAGGGCCACATCCTTTGCAGTGGAGGCATGACATCTACTCCCACAACATGTACATGAATGAGATGTCGAACCATCCTCATCCGCGTTAGTGTCTACACCAGAACATACACCCTGACAGGTGGGGCACATATATTGAATGGGCTGGCTCATGCCAAATGATGCATGAGGTGCTGCTGATGAAGGAGGTGCCACTGAGAAAGGAGGTGCTGTTGATGAAGGAGGTGTCGATGATGAAGGAGGTGTTGTAGGTACTGGTACATCCTCTGCTCTGACCAGCTGTGTGCCATGTTGAACAATGATATCAGTCAATGATGTAGCTTCCTGAAGAGTCTATAATTCCATAGACTCCTTCAAGGATATAGGGATAGTGACATGAACCATGGGTTTAGGAGTTGTACGCCTCCTATGTTGTGGGTCTACTACCCTATGGGCCCCATGTCTATCCTAGGGAGAGCCTCTCCCTCTACCTTGAAATTGTTAGATGTCAAAGTAATTCGGCTTCTCGCCGAGGATAAACTCACAATACAACTTTCTCACAAAATATAGAGGCACCTCCCAATTATTACAAGGTGGTTGGTCAAAGACCATATACCACCTATCCCAAAAAGCTTCTTTTAACCTAGCATGAACACACCAATGTATAGGTAACCGAGTCGTATTTAGTTCTAGGTTGTTACTGGTAACAGGATCGGTGAAAAGAGCACATATGTTAGCTTTACCTATGCCCTTTTTCTTCACTTGATCATATGACAACCCATCTGCATAAAATGTTCGAAATCTATCCCTCCATGAACCCCATTTCGTAACCTCCCTAGATACCTCATTTGCACTATTAGCCATTGTTTCTATTGTTCTGGCAAGGGTTGAGTGGTGCTCAAGCCTAGAGGTCCCCAACCTATTCACCAATATAGAATTTTGGGCACTATTTTGTGTAAGGTGATTGATGAGATCCTCTTGTGTGGCATCTACATAATCTAATGGAGGACGTAGAGGGTTTCGGGGTGGTGGTGATTGTTGAGGAGCTACATTTTTCAGGATTTTGAGGGTTTTCTTGTTGCTCTTATGCAATGTTAATAGGGTTTTCTTGTGTTGCTTGTGCAGGTGGAGGTTTTTGTTGTCTATTTCATTTTTGGGGACTGCTTGAAGAATCTGACACCAAATTAATAAAAATAAAACTTAAATCAATTAAAAGACCCTATTTTAATTAAAATTCAAACAAAAACAATCAAACAAATCAAATCTTACCTGTTCGACGGGGTGCCATTATTGAAAATTGCTCTTGATGTTGAGAAGACCCAAAATAGTCACAAACCCATGCGGGTTCTATGTTTTTTTTGCTTCTCCTTGCTGCTATTCCATTAGTTTTGACAATGTAAATGACCAAAACCCGTGGCCTACACAAAAGAAATATGTTTCTCAAAACCCGTATGGGTTTTGAGAAACTTTTAATTTTTATTTTTTATTTTCTCTAGGCTTGGTGTTACCAAGCTTAGTACATTTTTGAATTTTTAGAACCTGCATGGATTATGAAAAATTTGGTTATTTTTGGCATGTGGCCACTTTTTTGTTCACCATCTTGGTGCACTTACCCGTACCATAATCCATAATTGAGTGTCCCTTGCAGGTACCTAAAAATTTTGTTGACTGCATTCATATGTGATGGCTTAGGTGCTACTTGAAATCTAGCCACCATACACACTACCTGCACTATATACGGTCTAGAAGTAATAAGATACAATAAACTACCTATCATAGATGTATACAAGGCTTGATCCACTACCGGTGATTCATCATTCTTGCTTAGTTTGCTTTCGGTCACCATGGGGGTACTTACCAGTTTGTTGTCCTCTATTTGAAACTTCTTTAGCACATCCTTTGCATACTTGGTTTGTGAGATGAAGCTTCCCTTATCTATATATGATATCTTGAAACCAAGAAAGTATGGTAGCTCACCAAGCATTGACATTTCAAACTCTAACTGCATCTGATCAACAAAATCTTTGCAAAGAGTGTCCTTGTTGCCTCCAAAAATGATGTCATCTACATACACAACCACAATGATCATGTGGTTTCCATCTTCCTTGATGTGTAGATTCCTATCAGCACTCCCCTTTTTGAATCCTTGCTCCTTCAAGTACTTATCTATCCTTTAATACCATACTCTAGGAGCTTGCTTTAAACCATATAGGGCTTTTTTCAACTGACACACAAAGGTTTCATCATCATGTAACAAAAACCCTTCTGGTTGCTACATATACACTTCTTGCAAATTTCCATTGAGGAAGGCAAATTTTACATCCATTTTATATACCTTATAACCCTTGTAGGTAGAAAAAGATAGAAACATTCTAATTGCTTATAGTGTAGCTATCGGTGCAAATGTTTCTTCAAAATCAATTCTCTCTACTTGAGAGTAACCCATGCACACAATTCTAGATTTATGCCTAACAATTTTACCTTCTTCATTCATCTTGTTCCACTAGACCCATTTGGTGCCAATGATGTTCTTGTTTGTCGGTCTAGGGATTAATTCCCAGCTCTTGTTCTTCTCAATTTGCTACAACTCTTCTTCCATTGCATCCATCCATTTCTGACTTTTGCTAGCCTCATTGAATGTCCTAGGTTCCATTTTAATCATGAGGCATAAATTGACTTGTTCATCATTTCGGGCAATTCTTCTTTGAGTTTTCACCCCATCACTCTTGTTACCTAAAATTTGCTCTTTCAAGTGGTTTTTCTGCACATACCGGTTAGGGACCTTATTGGATGCTTCTTCTGGTTCATTGTTTGACTGAGCTTCTTCACCTTCATCACTAGAATCATCATACCGGTTCACTTATGCTTGTCTTCCTTTATGCATATCCTCATCAACTCTTACATGCACACTTTCAATGTCTCTTCTTAATCTTTTGTTGTAGCAATTGTAGGCCTTACTGTTAGTTGAGTAACCAAGGAAGATCCCTTCATCACTTCTGGAATCAAAACTATCTAAACCATCCATATCTCTCTTGATAAAACATTTGCTTCCAAATACCATGAAGTACTTGGTTGATGGTTTCCGGTCATACCACAACTCATAAGGTGTCATTCTGTTGTTTGTTCTTAGTTGAACTCGGTTCAAGTTATATGGTGCAGTATGAACCACTTCCTTCCAATACATATCTGCCAAACTTGCCTCATCTAACATGGTTATGGCGATCTCCTTGACTGTACTGTTCTTCCTTTCTACCATGCCATTTTGTTGTGGTGTCTTGGGGGCTGAGTAAATTGCCTTTTAATTCCATGTCTTTCATAGTAATATTCAAACTCATTTGATGTGAACTCTCCACCCTGGTCTGATCTTAGGCATTTCAACTTGCACCCACTTTCCTTCTCTACCATCTTTTGGAAGATCTTTAATCTATCAAATGCTTGTGATTTATCTTGTAGGAAAGTGACCCATGTCATTCTTGAATAGTCATCAATGAAGAGCATAAAATATCTATCACCGACAAGAGCTCTTGTCCTAGTTGGACCACATAAATTTGTATGCACAAGTTCAAGTGGTCTTGAGGTGTTGTGTTCTTTTGTCTTGAAGCTCACTTTAGTCTGTTTTCCTTTCACACATTCATCACAAAATGTGCTTACCGGTTTGATGATGGGTGGAATATTTCTCACACAACCCTTTTTGTTCACGGCAACTAGATTATCAAAATTTGTGTGGCCTAATCTTCTATGCCATAACTAGATTTCATCCACTTGTCCCAACATGCATTGGGATTCAAAATATTCTTTCATATTGTATACATTTCCATCTGTCCTCTTACCTTCAGCTACAACCTGATCGGTACTCTCCTTCTTTATCTAATAGCCAATAGAGTCAAAGGTGAATTTATAACCTTTGTCACAAAAAATTGTGCTTCAGGCCTTCCACATAATATACATCACATGCTTTCAGTTTTCCATGAATATTTAGAGTTCCTTTTACCTTTATCTTGATAGATGGGTTGTCTCCAAACCTTACTGAGCCACCATTCCAATCTTCAAGTTTGATAAATTTCTTTTTATCACCAGTCATGTGGTTGGAACAACCACTTTCTACAATCCAAAAGTTTCTTCTTTCAACATGTAGGGCAATCTGCACTATCAGACTTGATTTTGCTTTGTCCTTTTCTTTCTCAACCCAAACCGGTTAAGTTTCCTTCTTCTTGTTAGTTGCAATTTTGTGCTTCGGTTTGGCTACCGGTTCTTGATCAGGAGTTGTTCTCTTTCACTTATTTTTCTTGTTCTTACAAAGCTTTGCAATATGTCCAAACTCTTGATAGTATATCATTTCACATTTGCATTGAAAGATGAATCTTTGAAATTACTGTAGAACACCGGTTTACTCTTCCTACATGCAAAAATCCTATGACCAAATCCATTGCACTGATAAAAAACAACATTCATATCCTAGAGTGCATTAAATGGATTTTTATTTTCATAATTCAGAATGGGCTTCTTCATTAATCTACAATTAGCTAACCTATGTCCAAATATGTTACACCGGTAACAATAACCATGAAAGTTTGGAATATACCAGTTAGGTTGCCTTTGTCCTGCAAACGTCTGACTCACCAGGGGTCTTCCTTTCATGCTGCTAACTCTATTGAATCCTTCATGATCAACCCTTGCATTTCTCCTAAGATCTACATTCCTGTACATTGAGTGTGGCCTCCGGTTCATTGATTGTGTATACCAGTTTGTGTGGCGGTTCCTAATAGCTTTTGCATAATACTTCTTGCCGATATCCTTGCTTACTGTGAATGTTTTCTTCCCTTCACCTTCACTTGAAGAAGTGAACTGTATGTCCTTATCAGAAGTATCTTTGTTGTTTGAACATTTTCCTTCTTCAAATCCTGAGCCACCGGTATCCTTAGATTGCTTCTGTTTGCTCAACATCTTGTCCAAGGCTTCTATGCTACCCTTATATTTGCTCCTCATTTTCAACTCATCCTTACTCTTTTCAAGCTCCTTTTTGAGCTTCACTATTTCTACTTCCAGATCAATTGATGTTAGTTTCCCTTCTTTATCAGATTAGAGGATGTAACTTCACATATCCTCTTGGCTTGTTCCAACTGGAGTTTTAAGTAAGAGATAACCTGATTGGACTCATCTAGGGATTGCTTCAAAAGACCTTGTTCTTTAGTTGCATCATACTTGACCTTCTTGAGTTCTCTTATTGTCTTACTTAACTCCTCAAGAGAACTTATAAGCTCACCTTCTAGATCCACTTCAACTTCAATGTCTTCTTATTCTTCATCTTCACCAACCAGTTCATCTAGTGCCATAAAGAGATTAACTTCTCTTTCATTTTCATGGTGGCCCAATCATCTTCTGATGAACTTTCTTTGTCTGTGGCATCATCTTCAATGGTATATAAGCTATTCTTCTTCTGGTAGCTTCTTCTTCCTTACCAATAAACTTTCCTTTCTTAGTCTTTATCCACAGATCTGCCAAAACTTCTTTGCTCATCTCCACCAGTTTCATTATAGGGATATTTGCAACAAAGTGTCCAAGTTTACCACAGTTGAAGCATTTGAGTGGTAACTTTCCTTTATACTTACAAGATCCTCTCTTGAGCTTTCTGACAAAGTTTTCTACCTCTGCATTTGATTCTTCACTAGATCCTTTAAGAGGAACCTCTTTTTTGCCCCTTTTTATGGAGTTGAAGGCTACGTCTTTCCTTGAAGATGCTTCATTGGTTGTTCTCATTTCATAGGCAGTTAGGGAACGAAATAATTCATCCATTGTGAAGGTTTTTAGATCCTTGGCTTCCTCTATGGCAGAAACCTTAGTATCATACTTAGATGTGAGAGATCTAAGTACCTTTTTGACAATAATCTCATCAACAAATTATTCTCCAAGTCCTCTGATGGTGTTCACTGTTTCATCTACTTTGTGAAGGTAATCTGTAATCTTTTCTTTGTCTTTCATCTTCAAGCCTTCAAGATGACCTCTTAGTGATTGTAGCTTGGCCTCTGTGATTTAGGCATCTCCTTTAAATAATCTCTGCAAGTTATCTTGTCTCCTTGGCGGATGCACAATCCATGACTTTAACAAACTCATTATCTCACAACATGCTTAGAATAGCATGCTTAGCCTTTGCATTATTCTCATACTCCTTAGCATCCAGATCAGTGGGAGGAACACTAGAGATAGTATACCGATTCTTGACAGACATCCACACATCAAAACCAAGAGAGGAAATATAGGTCTCTACTCTTCTTCTCCAGAAGGCATAGTTAGATCCATCAAACATGGGGGCTTTTGAGGAGGCAAACTCGTTTCTTTCCATTGTGTTCTTTGACCAGAATCTACCCAAGATAGAGAAAGCTTTAATCAACTGGGAATTTAGGCTATGATACCAATTCTTGAACACAATGTACCACAAAGAAGGGGGTGAATCAGTGGTTCCTAAAAATCTTTTATGTTTAAACCAGGGTTTGAGTACTGGCTAACAACCTAGAGGCTAAGAAATCAAATACCTAGAGACTAAGAAATCAAATAGGTAAGATATGAGAAGATATCAAAAGAGGCAAACACACAAATGAATAACCCACAACACTAGATGTACGAGGAAAACCCAATATGGGAAAAACCTTAGTGAGAAATGCTGCTAGAGTCTACTGCTCCAATCCAACCTCAAAATGAAACAAATAGATTATAATGATTTAGGGCACCAACCCAAGGAGCTCCAACCCCTGCACCAAGCACCAACTCGGTGTAATATAATGAAATACAATTTTAGTGCAATGATAGCACTTAGTTATAAATGAGTTCTACAACACCTGATCAATGTATGTCTGTCAGTTATCAACTTCCTCTATTTCACCAGTCCTTCTTCTGCCGGTTATCAGATTTCTCTCTCTGATCTCTTACTAGTTTCTCTTTGCCTCTCTTCTCTTTCTCAGAACCTCACACTACACAGTATCACACTTGGATGCCTTCCTAACATTTCAATACCTACCAGCATGCTTGCCTATTAAGACTATAATAGTTCACTAGTTGGTTTGTCTCTACCTATTAGAACCTCTCACTAGTTTAGCTTGCTATCACACACTCTAACTCTCTATGAAAGAACTCTTAGGCAGATGGTCTTTCTTCTTGCTCAAGCTCTCTTTTCTCTCACCACTCGCATCTAGCATCAATCAATCTTAGTCTCGAGTTCACATATTTATCTATGAGGGTTCCCGTGAAAATAAACATTCAAATAGTGGCGTGTTAGGGTTTTCCTCCACCAACTCAATCCGTATCAGATTTGAAAATCTTTTCTAGAACAACGATCTCCACCACACCAAACAACACCACCATCTCCTTGCTTTTCAATGTACGTTTTTTATGTTTGGGTGTCTGCAACATGATTTTCTACGTTGCTCTGTCAATCACCTTTAATGGCTTGACTGTTTCCTTCAACCAACGAGTACAAGGATCAGATCATCTTGCAAGGTTAGTTCAATCACCTTTCCACTCTGTCTCCCTTGAGCCACAACATCCTGGCATCCTCCCATGATTTGCGGGTTCTTCATTAATGTCAACCTACTCGGTAGACTACTACGTCGATCAATACTTCACCGACCTTCGCGTGCTCACCACCTGGTGTCCACCTATCATCCTTGTCGACATCCACCTATGCTCAGACTAAATAGACGGTTTGACATCCTTCACTGACCAAGATATACTACTGGTTCAACTTCACCTTACTGATATAACCTTTCCTCACCAGTGGACCTTCATATGTGCTGACCTCTTCTTTGTCAATGGATCAACTTGGCCTTCCAGCAAACATGAATCCATTTACCGATTGCATTATGATTCTCTTTGTCTATCGGTGATCACATCCCTTTGTTCTTCTTTGCTCCTTTGCTTGCTTGCCGGTGGTCCTGCTTTACCGGTAGATGCTGCACTTCATGTGTACTGGTAAGATACCTTTTCTGTCTACATACACACTCTACCCTCCATACCGGTTGACATCATTACTTACTTCACCCACACCGACCACCATTACATACTCACCGATGACCATTCCATACTGAGTGACATCAATGACAACATAATGCCCACAAACATGCATAGACATTAGCATTTCAACTTGGCATGTTTTCAACTTGTTCAAATCGTTGCATGGTTCAACTCAAGAATGAACTGTTTAAATTTTGACATTCAGTGTTTTATAAAAAAGTCAAAATCCCAAATACTTTTAGATTACCAAATTACATTTTCATATAATCATCATTTGATCACTTAAACGAATCTTGGAGGAGTGCATCAATATTTGAGATAATGGCATTCATAGGCAGACTTGTATAAGATGGGAAGCTAGACAACTTCCATTTTGTAGCATAAATTATTAAATTTTCTTCAAAGATCACAAGATTATTAAGATATGGACTACAAAGTTTAAAATCAAAATGAAGGTTCGGAGCTGTAGATGCAAATTTAAGACTATGAATGCAAATTTGAACTATAAATGTAAATAAAATTAAAATAGAATATATAATTATTTTCCAGTCTTTCATAATCTGAAGTTCATTAAAAAAATCAGAAATGATTAAGCATAAATTATAACCAAACATACATTCTCCTCGTCAAATCTAAAACTAAATACGCTTGTCCCTTCTTTATCAAAATTTGAAGTTCTAAATACTGTCAGATGTAAAGGTAAAAGTGACAATGAACCTTGCAATACGTTTCTTAGGCAAAAGTTAGAAAGTTAGAAATGGAAGAAGATAAACTATGCATCGACGTCGGTCTATCGCTATCAAACTTGAAAAAAAGGAGGTCTAGTTGAGACACACCTGTAAGCCGACAGTAAAACCCATAAGCTCCGACTTTTAAAACATATTGTATATATATATATGTAAGCACAATTACAAGGGAGCTTGAATGATAGATATTAGATATACACTTTAGAGTAGGAGCGAATTAAGCTTAACCCATTTCAAAAAAACTTCGAGTTCGCAAATCCTGCCCTTATATATGGCTTCCAAGGAAGAGAATATGAGTGCCTGTGGAGTGTTAACCGTTATAGCAGATCGTAGTGCCATTGCTCAGCTAGTGATCAAACTCAGGAAAGATTTCCACAACTATGAGGCAGCTTTTCTTGTGAACAAAGGCCAAGCTTACGACTTAAAGAGTAGGTTCGATTGCCTGAGTCCTTTATATCCAGATGATTGTCTACCAAAGGATGCACAAGATTGGATTTTAACAATACTTGCAAGTCATGATTGTATGACTGAAATACTCAATGTATTGGGTACAGTTGAGAATTGTAATGCAGCCTTTGTGGTGAACAAGGGTCAAACTTGGGACTTAAAGTCGGAAGTAACTGAATACATAAGCCAACTCAAGGAAGAAGATGTAAATGCTCTCTTCTTTGTTATATCTTTTAAATTGGTAAATGAGGATAATGTAGAAATCTAATGGTACTTATAAACTGCTCATGTCTTTAAAACTGCAGGAGCTGAATTCTAGTGTAACAGAGATAACAGATTTCAATTCATTAGGAAGAACTTCCCATGAAGATAATTCTATGCCTATATTCTGGTGTGAACATGAACAATATGAACTGCAGACAGGTGGAACCAGTCATTCAGCTTTTGTAGACGCAGGTTCTGATGGTATATCTATGGTATACAATGGAGGTATATCTACTATAGTTTTTTATTGTGCAAATTATAAATGTTATATGAAAAAACTGATTGGGTTTGTTCGTAGGTTTCTTTCAATAAAAAAGGTATTAGTGAACCATTATGTATTATGGAAGTTGTAGCTATAAACAGATTTGATTTCTCTTTCTCCATGATATTTAAGTAAAACCAAGTGTTTTTGCCTTGTAGTTTCTAAAGTACTTGTTAATTCATGCAGGTCCATTTGTAACTGAAAAAGGTGATATTAGAGAATGTAGGGGATCATCTGCACCAGAGAGAGTGGAGGAGATGGAAGGGTCTCTAAATAGCAATGGCGGTAGAATCATGAGGAAAGAAAGCAAAAAGAAGAAAAGGCTAGGTGGCAACATTATCCGGATTCTGAAACAAATGTCATGCTGGAATATAAACTCTGAGAACATCAATAATGTGAATAAGTAGTTGAATGGTTGTATATGGATCATCAGTAGCATGTGATTTTCAAGGATTTTTTATCTGAGCTTTATATGATAATTAGTTAAACCTTTTTATCAACTTTTTAGTTCTTTTCTAGTTGAATTTAAGGGAACTTTTGTGAATATGTTGAAATGTGTTAATATTTTAATAATATGTGATTAAACAATAGTAGCAAAACTATTGATGTAAGAAATTGTTACTCTTTAAATTTTTTTATTTTATTTGATCTATATATAGTTAATGTATGTTATATTTTTATCATTTATGTTAACTATTATTTCATGAGTTGCAACGACAATAAAAATGATATCTATTCAACTTGATCTTTTATTTTTTCATCTTTCAAGGATTAAGATTGAATAGATAAGTAGCCTTTCAATCTTGGAGTTTGATTTATAGACTGATCCTACTTGATTTGTAGAATTGGTAGCCTTGCAATGTACATTTATTTTGTAAATATATTTAGATAAAATATAATAATTTTTTAGCATTCTAGATGAAACATTATGATCCATTCTAATTAAGATTTTTGAGGCCTTCAACTCTTGTTTAAAGCCTTATTCCCATCCCTAAGAATAAGTTTTACCCCTAACATTAATATCTAAGTTGTAAATCATACCTTCCTCATATTCCCTTGAGTACAATTCAATAAACATTTATTTTGTAGAATTCAATGGGATGTCCATCAACCCCCTAGTGATTTATGATAACTAAAACATATAATGGGGTTTCTTATTAAGGCAACACAAGGTGGAGTGTAATGGCGTGAGCATGTTAATTGGTACAAAAATACTTGAAAAATATTAAATAGCTGACAAAGTAATATATAAGGAATATATAACCAAAATACTAAATATAAATAAATAAAGACATATAACACAAATCAGTTGATAAATTTTCAAACAAAAACAAGGGGTAGAAATTTTTTACTGGTTGAACGAAAAATAAAGAAGGTGCCATAGAAAAAATAATCAAAAGATCAAAAAACACAAGAAGTTATTCTATAGGCATAAAAAGTAATAATCAAGAAAATTACAATTACTTGAGAAAATTTTAATAATCTCTTAACATTTTATTTTTTATTTTTTAATGAATGTAAATAATAATAAATAAAGGTGAAATTACATATGATAGGTGAACAAGTTTTCACTTAAAACAATTTCAATTTTTGACTTTCAAATTTTTATTATAAATATGATCTCTTCATTTTTATTGCTTTGAAAAATATTTATTAAACATATTTTAAATATCTTAATGGTATTCTATCTTCCATACTATTAAATACATGACATATGAAAATATTAAATACACTCCAAAAATGAAGAATAGATATATAATATATATCTAAATAGCTATTATAAATAATACACATTTAAATAAATATAAATATCATATATTATAAATATATATAGATACTATGATAAATTAATATAGCCCCAGATATTAATTATTTTGAATAAAAACTAATATAAGCACTTAAAGATATTAGCCCCGAGGTGTTATCTATTTTTAATAAAAATTAATATAGACAGTTCAAGATATACATCTCTTGTGTCTTTTAGATAGATGTATTTAAAATATCTATTCTATTTATCTCTTCCCTCACTTCACATTCTTAAGATTACTTTTATAAAAAATTCTATATCCTCTTTCCCATGCATTTTATTCTCAAAACTAACAAGATCTTGGTAGAAGGTTTGAAAATATTCTTTTATTATCTTATTATCATATTATAGAAGACCGTGGAATAAGGTCAATACTTTCTCTAGCACTTTTTTTTGTCTTGAAGAAATTAAAAAATTATTTATATTTTCCATCTCCCTCTTTATTCCGTTTAACTCTTGTACTAATGTTTTCACCCCCAGTATCCTTAGCACCACTATTCATACGAACCTTATCATATTAATTAGTGTTATTGCTATTATTGTCTCGCCTTAATATCTTGATAATATTAAGTGACAGTACCGTCTAGTATAGAAAATAAAATATTATTAAAACATCTGAATGGAAACATTTTAATAATCAAATATCTTTTTTTTTAATAAAAATTAAAAGTATGATTAAAATATAAAAAATTAAATATTATACAAAGGTTACGTAAAACAAAATTAAAATACACAGTCATTTGAGATAGAATAATAAAAAAAAAAAAACTTAAAAACATTTCATCTACTTTCACATTAAAAAAACAACTTTTAGATTATTCTATCATTAAAATGGTGGTTTTTAATTTTTTTTTATGGGCAATGATCTCCCTTTTTTTTCGATACATAGAATCAACAATACATCTTGAAAAATTTCTAGTGTGAATTTACAACGTGTGCTACATACCAATACATTCAAACTCCATCTAATTTTATTAGCATGATACAATATTTTGGTGGGGACCATCCCCACCTAAAGATAGCCTATCAACTAATTTTCAAATGCACGTGAAGTATGTAAAAGATTGATTGAGGAAACCTTAAACTTGCTACTTACGTTTATTTGTTTCATTTACAATCTATTTTGTGAGATTAACGATGTAGAAAAAAATTAATACTTTTTTTAGAGAGAAAAGGGGTAAAAATTTATTCAATCAATAAAATCAGTACAAAGAAAAGGGCCAAAAATCATGAAAAGCAAGACATTAAGGGCAATAAACAAGGAAGCTAAAGATAGGCCCCGACTAATTCATCGGGTCTTCCCTAATAATCTCTTCAAACTCTTGACCACACTCCAGGGGCATTTGACTCCACTCTCTAATATCCCAACCATCTAGGCGATCAGAAACCCACTTAGCTAAACAATCAGCTGCCATATTCCACTCCCAAGTAATATAGCAAAAAGAAACATCATCAAAAGACTCACTCAAACTTAGAATTTTTCTACCCATTAAGGCCAAATGCCACTCCATGTCATCAAAATTTTGCTTATTCAACATATCCACCACAACTTGAGAATCGAAATCACAAATAATTCTTTTTCATCCAAGAGCACAACCTCTTTCAAGAGCTTGCAGAACAACAAGGGCTTCCATTAGGTTATTAGTCTGTCGGCCCTTATACACTGAAACCCACTAAGCCTTCTTTTTATCATGACATCTCCTAGCCTGTCTCTTTCAAGACAAAAATTCAAAACTATGCCCAAAAATATCCATGTTTTGAACAATATGTAAGTCACCAGGATCCACATGATGAAATAGCTCTGATACTAATTGATGGAAATAGGACAGACAACTGAGAGGGGGGGTGAATCAGTTGTCACCAAAAACCTACACAACTTTAACTTGTTGTCAGATTTGAGAATAAAACATGAAAGCATAAGTCAACAACACATCATAAACACACATAACACCAAGATTTTTGATGTGGAAACCCTATTAGGGAAAAAACCACGGTGAGAGTGAACCCACAAAAGATATACTTTGTTAGAAGTATTACAATGGGAATGTACTTGCATTCAGGCACACTGCCTAAATCTCATTGCTCAAAATAAAAAGGGCTACAACCCACTTGGATGGCTCACTGTCTTACAAACAATCATAGAGTACTTCCAGAAATCACGAACTTAGAAATAACATTCTTAATGCTTGGTTACAGTTCCAGTTAAGCACATAACAACTTTGATTTTCTTCTTCACACTTCTTATCTACTTCCGGAAGATAAATACATTATTTGCTCACATATTCACACTCATCCACTCTTCTTGCCTCACACAAGTTTATTACATTTATTTATACATGACATCATCCTTGGAAAGATCAACAAGGTTGGCTCAACACACATAAAATAATTACAATGATATAGCTATTGATTAGATACAAATTATCACATGCAGACCAAAGCAATGTCGACTAAGACATAGCATGGACCCAAATCATCACCTCTAACACAAAACACCTCCAATAATTATGCCTCAAACATCCGCAAAACGTGATAAGCATCTAGTCATCCAAGAACATGAAGAACACCAATATACTGAAGAAAATCATCAATTACGATCTCAACAATCAATGTAGACCACCAACATAGAAGGAAAATGATCTAGAAACATCCACAAACATCATGAATTACCATAGCAACATCCACACTAGCACAAATTACTAGAATTACCAACATCTTCATAGCGAACCTCAGGAACACTAACTGTAATGATTGTCAACCTTGAAAAAAATACTTGCAGACGTCCAAACCACAAACCACTTGAATGGAGGATACACACCAATGTCCCAAACATACCTTCAAATCCATAGAACAAAATATTACAATGCGGAGCAAATTACTGCAATGTTGACACCACTGAACAATAGAAAAACCGACATAACATAGATACCCATAACTCAATCAAATCTTCATTCGGACCTCTGAAAATTGAACTAAATAAAGTACAGACAACCATCTACAAACCCTTTAATCCGCAAACTCTGATCTTCAACATGTTGAACAAACTAACTAAACTTCATTGCTTCGCTGCCATAGATAGAGAAATATGTTGACATTAATGACAACACATCTCTCAAATATATCTCAAGCACATATTTGCAACATTCTTCCAACAATCTCCCATTTGGCATTGATGGGAACAGTTTTTCACATGACTCTCTTCCCCTTTGACATCAATGCAAATATACATATTTTCAATCAATCCACAAGATTAACTCACAAAACTAACTACTACTCATGAGTAGCAGCCACTAATCATCAATTTGGATCACAAGATATGACTGTGAAATGCACCAGAATCATGAAAATCAAATGCATTTTAATTGTAACCATGAGGGGAAATCACCGCTAACTTGCTTCTAAGATACTCAAAAGCATCCTTAGGTAAAGGTTTCATGAAAATATCTGTAATTTGTTCCTTAGTAGACACATACTCCAATCTGACTTCATTCTCATTTACCTTCTCTCTCAAAAAGTGAAACTTGATGGATATATGTTTAGTCTTTGAATGCAACACCGAAATCTTATAAATGTTAATTGCAATTGAATTGTCACAGTAGATAGCAATAGGCTCATCATACACAACTAGGATATCGTTCAATATTTTCTTAATCCAAATTACCTGAGTACAATTGTTTGCAACAACAATATATTCTGCCTTTGTAGTAGATAGAGAAATAGAATTCTGATTTTTGCTCAGCCATGAAACCAATCTTTTTCCCAAGAAAAATGCACCACCACTAGTACTCTTCCTGTCATCCACATCTCATGTCCAATCAACATTAGTAAAACCACTCAAAGTAAAATCATCATCTTTAGGATACCATAGACCAAAATCAATTGTTCCTTTCAAATATCTGAAAATTCTTTTGACAACTACAATATGAGATTCCTTAGGATCAACTTGAAATATAGCAACAATACAAATTGCATTCATGATATCAAGTCTGGTTTGAGTCAAATAGAGAAATCCACCAATCATAGATCTGTATCTAGTCTCATTTTCTTTAGGAGAATCATCATCTTTAGTCAACTTATATCCAGTCACCATAGGAGTAGCAACCAGTTTTGAATCTTCCAAACCAAACTTTTTCAACAACTCTTTCACATACTTGGACTGAGATACAAAAATGCCTTTATCTAATTGAGTAATTTGCAAACCCAAAAAGAATTTCATCTCTCCAATCATAGACATCTCAAACTCATTCTGCATCTCATTAGCAAATTTTTTACATAGGCTCTCATTTCCACCAAAAATAATATCATCAACAAAAACTTCAACAATCAAAATGTTATCATTATCAATCTTAAAGTATAGATTACTATTAGCACTACCTTTTTTGAATCCTAGCTTCAACAAATACTTATCCAAACTGGCATACCATGCTCTTGGGGCTTTCTTAAGTCCATACAATGCTTTCTTCAACTGACAAACTATATCACCTTGATCAGTTAGTTGAAATCCTTTCGGCTGCTCAATGTACACCTCTTCTTCCAATTCACCATTTAGGAATGCTAACTTGACATCCATCTGATAGACTTTGAAATTGTTGTAAGTAGCATAATAAAGAAACAATCTTACTATTTCAATTCTTTCCACAGGTTCAAAAGTCTGTTCAAAATCAATTCCTTCCATTTGTGAATATCCTTTACAAACAAGTCTTTCTTTGTTTCTAACAACTTCACCTTGCTCATTCAATTTGTTCCTGAAGACCCATTTGGTTCCAATTAAATTTATCCTCTGGTCTGGGAACAAGATGCCATGTATTATTCTTTTCAATCTGCATCAATTCTTCTTCCATTGCTTTTACCCAATCTTCATCTTTACATGCTTCATTCACATCCTTAGGTTCAATCTTTGAAATCAAACAACACTCAACTTGATCTTCAACGACTCTTCTTCTTGTTTGAACACCTTTATTTCTATCTCCTATGATCTTATTTTTAGAATGATTCAACCTTACATACCTGGGGGTTTTAGGATTTTCTTGAACTTCAACTTCTTGTGTTCTTTCTTCAATAGCTACACTTGGTTCTGAGTTTGAGCTTGCTTCCCTTTATTTGAGTTGTCATTCTAGTCAACTGAATCATATTCAAAGGATCTAGGCTGTCTTTACTTTCCTTCATCAACCTTGACATTTCCACTCTCAACTATCTCTCAGCCTCTTATTAATATAGCACTGATAGGCCTTGCTTTTGGTAGAATAACCAAGAAATATTACTTCATCACATCTAGCATAAAACTTCCTTAGATCTTCATCCCTATCGATATAATATTTACTTCCAAAAATTCTGAAATATTTAATAGTAGGAGCATGACAAAACCATAGTTCATAAGGAGTCTTATTGGTATCACCTTTGATATACACCTGGTTAAGAGTGTAAACAACAGTACTCACAACTTCTCTCTAGTAGACATGTGAAACATTTCCTCCAGCATCATGGTTCTAGCAGCTTCTTGAATGGTTCTATTCTTCCTCTCCACAACTCCATTTTGTTGAGGAGTTCTAGGAGTAGACAACTATCTCTTTACCCCATGCTCTTCACAAAATGCATTGAACTCACCGAAAGTGAATTCACCACCTCCATTAGATCTTAGACATTTCAACTTCAAACTTGTTTCTATCTCAACCATAGCTTTGAAAATCTTGAACTTATCTAGAGCTTCAGACTTTTCCCTCAAGAAAGTAACCCACATCATCCTATAATAATCATCAGTCAACAACATGAAACTGTTGGCATTTGATCATTTGAAATAAACCGGTAATGTGTGTTTGCTTGATGAAACCGGTATATGTCTATTGTGCATAGAGATTAGTTTTATGTATGATGACTATTTTGTATATTTTCATTGATGGAAACTATGTTTCTTTAAGTCATCTAAGTCCTACAGTTCAACCGGCTAGACTCAACTGGTAAAGCAGAGACAGTTTTTATCAGAACCGGTAGTTATGACTTCAACTGGTAAATGACAGACAATGTTACATCCTAACAACCGGTACATGAAAATCATAAGATTGAGATGATGTGGTTTTGCAACAACATTGAAGACTACCATATGGATATATGTTTGTGACCGCACATGCTGAATCGATCAGGTGAATGAGATTTGTTTGACAAAATAGATTAGTTGTTGCAGACTTAACCGGTTGTGATGAAAATCACTCAAATCGGTAAAATGGCACAAAATTGGATTTGTTATGTCGGTGAATGATATAAATAAAGTGTACAATGGAAGATTGTCTAGATGCATTAAACCTAGGGAATTGTAACAAGGTTCTAGCTGACCTTATGATGATTTTAATTGTGTGATGAGGTATGAAAGGATATATATACATGAGCTTGATAGTGTGATATATGATGAGCGAATTTTGTATTTCACATAGTGCGATGATCAAAGGAGTTGAGAGATGAAGTCTTTGTGATTTTGTAATGTTCTGAAGCGGATCTTATTAGACACATAAGGTGTTATAATGAGATCATTTGTACTTGTTGTCTCCCTAAAAGTTGCAGCAAGAAAATCCTCTTACAAGGTCACTCCTAACACTGTGTAAGTCAGATCCTAACATTTTTTATCATTAAATCCTCTAACTAGGTGACACATTAACTTGTGTTTGCAAATCCCAGTTACTTGGGTAGCTCCTAACAGGGCTAGTCCTCACAGACCTTTTTGTAAAGATCTTAACCGAGCTTAGACACTTCTAACAAGGTGTTCCCCTAACCGAGTGTTGTAGACCTTAACTGGTCAGATCTCTATACTACAAATAGTGGATCTTGTGGGTACTAACTCCCACCTTTGTTTTTCCCATTTGGGTTTTCCACATATAAACTCTTGTGTCATGTGGTTTATGATTTATATGGTGATTTCATACTTGGTGTTATTTCTTACATGTCTATTGAGTTTTAAGTTGGTAAAATTGATATTTAGTTTTGTATTGTTTTTACTATCACTGATTCACCACCCTCTCTCAGTGCCTTATAAGTTCATTAGAAACATCTATCTCCCTTCAAACTTCTGACTCTATAATGACCACACAAATCAATATGCAGAAGATCCAACAATCCATTTGAACAATGTTGTTTGCTCCAGCAGGTAACTCTGGTTTGTTTTCCTAGTTGACATTCCTTGCACATAGGATTAGTAGGTTTCATCAACCTAGGAAGATCTCTCACTTCTTGAGTAGAACTTATCTTGGTAATATTATCAAAATTCACGATACATCCTTCTATGCCACAACCAACTCTCATCAATATGAGAAATCAAACAACTTTTACCGGCAACATTTAAGTGAAAGATATTACATTTTGTTTTTGTATTTGATGCAATCTCAATTCTGGAACTACCCAAGATTCTACACTTTCCATTCTTGAATTGAATATCATATCCCTTGTCAACCATCTATCCAACACTCAAAAGATTATTCTTTAGATCTTCTACATACAAGACATCATTAGTATTGTGCTTACCATAAAGAGAAATGGATCCTCTACCACACATTATACCAGATTTATCATCACCGAACCTTACAATGCCACCTTTATATTTTTCCAAACTGACAAACTTATTCGTATCACCTATCATATGGTGAGAGCATCCATTGTCAATCACCCATTCATCTTTCTCTTAAACTTGTGCATTCAAGGCACTTTCCACATTCATGGAGCTAGCAAAGTCAGTAGGCTTTGGATCATCTTCCTTGATAGCAATAAACCCCCATTCATTATCACTTGAACCTCCTTTATCAAATTCATCATTTGTCACACCTTCATCAGTAGCATAATAACATATATTTTGTAATCTAGGTTTGTTAGGTCTTGGCTTAGGAACTCTTTCTCAACACCTTGAGGCAAAATGACCTATCTTATTGCAAGAAAAACATTTAAGAGACATTTTCCCTTCATACTTACCGGATCCTTTGGGTAATCTCTTAGCAATAAGGGCTTCAAGATCCTTAAGCTCTCGCTCTTCTTCTTTAATTTCCTTTATATTCTTCTCATATCTGGATATCCTCCTTGAAGAACTTTCTCCCAGATCATATCTTCGCTTACCCTTTTCAAAAACACTAGCCTTGAATGCAGATTCTATCTTAGGAAGAGAGTCATCAAAATCACTCAATTCAAAGGTTGAAAGCTTACCAATCAACATGTCCCTAGTCATATTAGTCATAGTCTAGATCTCCTTAATAGAACCCAAATTATGTTTCTATGATGCAGGTAAGGATCTGTGCACTTTAGCAACAATCTTTGATTCTTCCAACATTCAACCAACACATTTGATATTACAAATAAGTTTATTCACTTTTTGCATGAAGGAAGTTATATTGTCATCTTCGCTCATCTTCAACATCTCATATTTACCCTTAAGGCTCTGCAACTTGGAAATCTTCACATAATTGTCACTTTCATACAAAGTTTCCAGCTTCTTCTAGATCTCATGAGCAGTCTTCATTTTCATAACATTTTTCATCTCAGAATAAGTCAAAGCACTCAACAATGCTTCCTTAGCCCTAATGTTATATTCAACTTCCTTTATCTTATCCAGAGTTGAAGGACCATTTTTGAGGAATGGTATATACTTGTCTTTGTTAATTATCCAGTAAGATTCACCAATGCATCTTAAGTGACACTCTATGTGATTCTTCCAAAGAAAGTAGTTAGTGCCATCAAATCTCAGACTATCCTTCTTGTAGGTTGAAATCCTGGATCACCTCAAGCGGTCGAGCTTCTTTGGAGGAACCTACTCTGATACTAATTGATGGAAATATGTCAAACAATTGAGAGAGGAGGGGGTGAGTCAATTGTCACAAAAAACGTACACAAATTGAACTTGTTCTCATATATGATAATTAAATTTGAAAGCATAAATTAGTAACACATCATAAACACACATAACACCAATATTTTTGACATGGAAACTCTATTAGGGGAAAAACAATGGTGGGAGTGAACCCATAGATTATATACCCTATTAGAAGTATTACAATGGGGAATGCACAGTTTGCATTCAGGAACACTACCTAGAGCTCACTGCTCAAAATAAAAAGGGCTACAACCCAGGGAAGGATCACTACCTTACAAACAATCATGGATTACTTTTGGAAATCATGAGATGAGAAATAACATCCTTAATGCCTAGTTACAGTTCGGGTTAAGAACATAATAACTTTCATTTTATTCTTCATAGTTCTTCTTTGCTTCTAAATGATCAATACATTATTTTCTCACATACTCACACTCATCCACTCTTCTTGCCTCACACAACATTATTACATATATTTATACATGACATCAACCTTGGAAAGGTCAACAAGGTTGGCACGACACACATAAAACAATTACAATGATAGAGTTGCTGATCAAATAAAAATTATCACATGCATACCAAAGAAATATCGACTAAGACATAGCATGAACCCAAATCATCACCTCAAACATGAAACACCTCCAAGAATTAGCCTCAAACATTCACAACATGCTACAAGCATCGGATCAGCCAAGAACATGAAGAACACCGATATACCAAAGAAAATAATCAATTAAGAGCTCAATGATCAATGCTGACCACCAAAATAGAAGGCACATGATCTAGAAACATCCACAAGAATCATAAATTACCATAGCAACATTTGTACCAACACAAATTACTAGAATCACCAGCATCTTCAACCGAACCTTGGGAACACTGACTATAATGACTATCAACCATGAAAAAAAAACTTGCAGACCTCCAAACCATGAACCACTTGAATTGAGGATACACACTAATGTCCCAAACGTACCTCCAAATCCACAGAACAAAATATTACAATACGAAGCAATACAAAACAAAATACTACAAGACTGAGGTCACTGAACAACAAAAAAACTGACATAACATAGATACCCATAACTCAATCAAATATTCACGTGGACCTCTAAAACTTGAATTGAATCAACTATAGACAACCATCTATAAACCCTTTAATCCACAAACTTTGATCTTCAACATGCTAAACAAATGAAATCATTGAACTTCACTACATCACTGTCATAGACAAAGAAATATGTTGACATCAATAACAAAACATCTCTCAAATATCTCTGAAGCACATATTTGCAACATTCTTCCAACAATCTCCCCAAGCTTCCAACACCACATCCATAGTAAGACCACAATTATCCAATAGAGTTTCCTATACCATATGAATAACTCACAACCAAACTTGTTGCATCAAAAAATTCCTATGTTGAAAAATCCAGTGATTTGTCTCTAACTATAATTTCCAATAATAAAGCAAAGACCGATATCCCATGCAACACATTAAGAAAGGGATTCTTAGCCAAGGGCTTGCCAAGACAAATCCAAAACTCCAGTAGGGAGGTGACATGAATACAAGCACGTCTCCAAGCCTCCCACCAGAGATGTCGAATCTTCCTAGCAAAAGAACATTGGAAGAAAATATGGGAGGTGTTCTCCTCATAATTATGACGAAGAACACAAACTGAAGACCCATGAAACACCCTCTTATGCAAATTTTCGCAGGTGAGACAATTATTCTGCACAACTAACCACACAAAAAAGTTGCACTTAGGCCAAGACAATATATTCCAAAACTACTTCCACCACTAAATATTCATCTTCCCAGAGGACAACCTATCGAAATTCAAATATCTTGAAGCCATGAAATATTTCCCTTTCAGTTTAGGGCCCAAAGAAAGTATATCCTCCCCTTTCATAGAATTACAAAATCTTTCAACTAATATCCTAGCAAGACTCAGTCTATCCTCCTCAAAACCTCTAGTAGGCCATTCGTGTGGTTATTTCTACCAGACCAATACACCCTACCCCAGGTTAACCACAAACTTAAATTCCTCAACTTTGTTCCACCCAACTTCAAGGAAACTATCACAAAGAGGTTATAAATGCTGATATTGAGAGAGAATAGGAGGGAATCCATTCCAAGAATCGTCCCAAAACTGAGCTTCGACACCTTTGTTATAAATATAGAAAACCCCTTCCTTAACTAGTTGAGCTTCTCGCTTGAAAGTATGCCAAATCATAGAACCATTTCCTACTAGATTCTACCTCAACACGTCCTTACCATCCACTCTCCTAAGATACTTAATATTGAGAATCCTAGCCCAAGCCTTATCCTAGTTGATGCACCATCTCCAAAAGAGCTTAGAAGCAAGAGCTTGGCCATTCATACTCACAAGACATAATCCAAGACCACCATCCTTCATAGGTCTACAAATAATCTCCCATTTTACCAGACTCCATTTTGAGGAGAGCAAGTTACCTATCCACAAGAATTGCTTGGAGAGAGCCTCAAATTCCTTAATAAAACTAATAGGAGCTATCTGAGAAAAACATCTATAAATAGGAAGATCCTAAACCACCACCTTAAGAAGTGTCACTCTTCCAAAAGATGAGAGCCAATGGTTAGTCTAATGACTAACCTTGCACCAAAGTTCATCCAGAATATCCTGCCAAAATCTCCCAGGTAGATGGCAATCTGAGAGAGGAATACCAAGATAAACCACATGAAGAGTGCCAATTTGGAACCTCGGTATTGTGAGAATCTTAGCCTGAATGAGAGTAGGGGTATTAAAGAAGAAGATAAAAGATTTCTCCGTAATGATGTTTTTCCCTAAATCTTTCAAAAAGATACCCAATACTCTTCTGAAGTTGGCCACCTCTTTAATTCTCACAGTACCCATCAACACAATATCATAAACAAATTGTAGATGAGAGCATGAAGGGAGGACATGGGCCCACCTCCTTTTGGTGTTTCCAACTAATTTCTCAAAAATATCGTCTATGAGGGGCCAACTTAATTTTTTTTAAAGCTTGGATTAGTGGGCCAACTGATAGAGCAATGACTAGTGATAAGGAACTAGTCACCTCTCTACACTTCAGGCTCTGTTAAACCTAGGTGGGCATCCCTTATAGCATCATCTTTGAAATTCTCTCATCTTATGTAATGATTTAATAAATATGTTCTTGTACTACTATGTGGATCAGAATATCCCTAAACCTCATAGGATGTGGCATTCATCCCTATATTGATCTGATCACAATGAGAACTATTTTTCCTATATACTTGAAAATGAAAAATAATGAAGTAATTAAATTGTTATATTGTAATAATGAACTAATATTTTCCTTGTTATCTAGTCAGCAACATAGTACTATGACCAGAGCCTTGGCTATTGGGCTATGTTAGACAGTTTAGATAACTGGAAGACAACTAAGAGGGCGAGGGGTTAATCAGTTGTCACAGATTACTGAAAGCATTAGAAATTTAAAAAAATAATACCGTAACCCCAAAAAATAATACAAGAATAGTAGTTAATCCAATTAAGCATAAACAATAATCACAGAATAAAATCCATCCACACAACACCAAGATTTGTATGTGGAAAATATGGTAAAGGGAAAAACCATGGTGGGAAGCCTACCCACAGTCAGCTAATACTTTTGTAGTAAGTATGTGAATTTACAATGAAGGGGCCTGCACTTGCAGGAAGGCCACCAACCTAGAGCATATTGCTCATCACAAAAGGAGTCTCATTGACTACATACAAATCCAGACTACAATCCGGAGAAGTGTTGAACTACAAAAAGATAGCATCTCCTATGCCTGAGTACAATTTCAGTTAAGCTCAATATTAGAGGACTAAATCCTCTTCTAGACCCAATTCGATCTCCAACAATCGCCCAACTCCTTTGCTTGAATGAAATTACATTATTCGCACATTACATTCCTTGACCATGACCTCTTACAATAACCATGATGATCTACAATGATATCTTACGTCTTATTTATACAAACCCTCAACCATAAACAATCAAGTCGACCACCAAACAATACACCAATTACATAATTACAAACCACGTTGACCTTAGACTAAAACAAATAATATCCAACACATAAGACATCCCAGAAATACAACAATAGGTCCTATCCACACATTACATCAATGTCGGTCCATAACCTAGATCATCCGGGACCAAGTATAGGTCCACACGCTTTAGCAATGATCTCCAAATGCCAAGTCTCAAACATGATCACTAGAAGCATCCTAAAATTACATCAGAAGCTACACCAACACCAATTATGCAATGCATCAAAGATCTCCGCCAAAAGCTCTGCTGGTGAAACCCTCATCGGAACCAGAAACCAATCTTGTAAGTAAGTAGGATAGCATCCAATCACCAGACCAAAATTAGCTGACCAAATATGAGTATAAGCATTATGAACAAGTCAATTCGATCACCAGATTATACCGGAGTCAACCGGATCATGTCGGATCCAAGTTAACCAAAAAGTACTCAACCTATCAGAACCAGAAGGGTGTCGGTAAAGCATCTAAACAACTAGTGTTGACATCAATGACAAAAGATCAATCCAACACATAATCAATTCCACCAAATGGCCAACAATCTACCCCTTTGGCATTGATGGCAACATTATATGTGAAAAATATCTAAGTACCAAGAAATGTCAAACAAGTCTCCCCCCTGGGGAAGACAAACAACAATCTCTTGCATATAGCTTTGAATATCTATGTCTCTCTCCCTTTGAATAATATCTCTATAAAGTTCTGAATTTCTTTTTCACATCACTATCTCTCCCCCTTTGACATCAATGGCATAAATTTGACAAAATATCAAAGCAAAAACATAAGCCTCTGAATCTCAAAGCTAACTTCTCCCCTTGAGCAGTAGCATCCTACATCAGTGCTAGAATGAATAGTATCTCTGATAATGCATACCAGACTGATACCAAACAACATCAATCAAGTCTCTGTTGGAGAGGCAAAAACCCCCAATCTATCTCTTAGGTACTCAAATGATTCCTTGGATAGAGGTTTAATGAAAATATCTACAATCTGTTCTTTAGTGTTCACATAAACCAATATAACTTCATTTGCTTCCATCTTCTCCTTCAAAAAGTTATACTTGATAGATATGTGTTTTTTCTTAGAGTGAAATATTGGATTCTTTGATATATCAATAGCAACATAGTTATCATAGTGAATAACTACAGTGCATCACAATCCACCTTTATATCCTTCAACATTTGCTTCATCCATAAAACTTGTGTAGAATTAGTAGCAACAACAACATACTCAGCTTTAATAGTAGATAAAGAAGTACATGATTGTTTCTTATTGATCCATGAAACCAACTTCTTTCCAAGAAAGAATGATCCACCAGAAGTACTTTTTTGGTCATCAACATCTCCAGCCCAATCAACATCTATATATGCACATAAAGTAAAGTTATCATCCTTAGGATACCACAAACCATATTCTGATGTACCTTGCAAGTATCTAAAAATCCTTTTCACTGCCATCTCATGATTTTCTTTAGGACCACTCTGAAATCTTGAAACAATACAAACAACATTGATAATGTCAGGCCTAGTTTGAGTCAAATAAAGTAGACCTCCAATCATAGATTTGTATCTTGTAGGATTTATCTGTGCAAAAACATCTTTCCTTGTCAATTTCTCACTTGTAACCATAAGTGTACTTACTAGTTTAGAATCTCCCATACCAAATTTCTTCAACAATTCCTTAGCATACTTAGTTTGAGAGATAAAAATACCTTTGTCAGTCTAAGTAATCTGCAAACCTAAAGAAAATTTCATCTCACCAATCATAGACATCTCAAATTCTTTCTCCACGTTCTTAGAAAATTCTATGCATAATTTATCTTCACCGCCAAAAATAATGTCATCAACAAATACTTCAACAATCAGTATATCATGATCAGTGATTTTATAATATAAATTACTGTCAACACTTCCCTTAGTAAAACCAAGATTCAAAAGATATTTATACAACCTTGCATACCAAGCTCTAGGTGCTTGTTTCAATCCATATAAAGATTTTCTTAACCTACAAAATATATCAGTATCATCTGATAGTGAAAAACCATTAGGTTGCTCAATATAAACTTCCTCATCAAGATCCCCATTCAAGAATGCACATTTAACATCCATCTGATAAATCTTGTAGTTTTTATAAGCAACCTAGGAAATAAATAATCTTACAACTTTAATCCTAGCTACCGGTACACAAGTTTCTCCATAATCAATTCCTTCCTTCTGAGAATATCCTTTACAAACCAATCTAGCTTTATTCCTTATAAATTGACCATCCACATTCAATTTATTCCTAAAAACCCATTTAGTTCCAATAACATTTTTATTTTTAGGCCGGGGAACCAAAGTCCATGTGTTATTTTTCTCAATCTAATCTAATTATTCTTCCATAGCTTTTAATCAAAATTCATCTTTACATGCCTCAATTACTAATACCTGTTCAACTTGTGAAATTAAACATACCTCATTAGTTTCTAGTCTTCTTCTTGTCATCACTTCATTGCTCTTATCCCCATTGATTTGATCTTCAAAATGATTTAATCTCACATACTTAGGAGTCTTTTGACTCTCTATTCCTCTTCCATGTTCTTCAGTTGCTATAGAATTCTCTATTTTTGCCGGAGTAACTGGTTCAACTCTCTGTTTCGGTAAAGTTGCTACTAGTTCAGATATAATCATTTCCACTGCCGGTTCCTTCTCATAAATTTTGATTTGACTTTTGCTAAGATCATCTACTTTGACATTAGCACTCTCCACTATTCTCTGCATCTCTTGTTATAACATCTATATGCTGTGCTTTCATTAGAATAACCAACAAATATGCCTTCATCACTTCTAGGATCAAATTTCCCAATAGTATCATCTCTCCTGATATAATATTTATTACCAAAAATTCTGAAATACTTAACTATAGGTGTATTGCCAAACCATAATTCATAAGGTGTCTTACTGGTTTCTCCTTTGATATATACTCTGTTGAATGTGTAAACCGTTGTACTAAATAATTCTCTCCAGTAGATATGAGGTAGATTAGCTTGCATCATCATTGTTCTAGCAACATCCAAGATAGTTTTGTTTTTCCTTTCCACAACTCCATTTTGCTGAGGTGTCTGGGGAGCACAAAATTGCCTTCTAATACCATGCTTGTCACAAAAGTTATTAAACTCACTAGAGGTGAATTCTCCACCATGATCTGATCTCAAATATTTAATCTTCAATCCTTTCTGAGTTTCCACTTTAGCCTTAAAGATTTTAAACTTTTCAAATGCTTCAGATTTTTTTCTCAAAAAAGTAATCCACATCATTCTAGAATAATCATCAATGATTAGTATGAAATACCTATCACCATAAAAACTTTCAACTCTAGCAGGGCCACACAAATCAGTATGAATAAGATCAAGAATGACATTTGATTTATGTTGTATACTCCTAAAAGAGGTTCTGACCTATTTACCCATTTGGCATTCTTTACATACCAGATTATAGGGCTTCATAATATTAGGTATATCTCTAACAAACTTAGTTGAACTAATCTTCACAATGCAATCAAAATTGACATGACACATCCTATTATGCCATAACCAACTATCATCAATCTATGTAATCAAACATGTCTTCTCAGTGGAGTTCAAATCAAATATGTTACCTTTTGTCTGCATACCAGTTGCAATCTCCAAGATAGATCTGTTAATGATTTTGCATTTTCCATCCTTGAACTGTAATTGAAATCCCTTATCTACCAATTGTCCTACACTCAAAAGATTATGCTTCAAAGCTTCAACATAATAAACATTATCAGTATTATACTTATCATCCAATGATATAGTTCCTTTTCCTTTAATCATACATGCCTTATCATCTCCAAATCTATCTAGTCGACCATCAATTTCTTGCAAAGACAAAAACTTCCCTTTATCTCCTATCATATGATGTGAACAACCACTATGAATTACCCATTCATCCTTATCCTTAATTTTAGCAGCAAGTGCCTTCTCCTCAGGTACATTCTCTTCCAGTGCTGGATCATCTTCCTTGATAGCCAAGAATACCCATTCTTTCCCATTGCCAGATCCACTAGCAGAGTCTTCTACCAGTTCATCATCTAAATCAGTAATGCCTTCCTCATCTGCTATGTAGCATGATTTGTCTCTATTTTTCTTGAATTTATACTTGTTCTAATATCCAGGGTTAGGTTTAAATGATCTCTTAACTCTTTCTTCAAATATTGAATTCCTTTCAGGACATGTAGTTGCAAAATGACCAATCTTATTACATGTAAAACATTTAAAAGGTGCTTTTCCTTCATACTTACTTCCTACCGGTCCTTTCGACACTCTTCTAGAAAATAGTGCTTCAAGTTTCTCAAACTCATCATCTTCTCTCTTCATATCTTCTAATTTCTTTGCATATAAAGCTCTCCAATCTTGCTTACCGGTTGTAGATGTAGATGCATGAAAAACAAGTGCAGTCTTCATAGCTCCAAAAGGTCCAAATTCCTCAATCTCAAAAGTAGATAGTTTCCCAACCAAAGTATCTTTGTTGATGGATGTATTAGCCATAGTTCTCAAGTCATTAATAGCAGTAACCTTCATTTTGTAAGCTGATGGTAGAGCTCTCAGGACTTTAGAAACAATTTCATCTTCGCTTTAAGTTCCAGCACAACATTGAATTCCTATAACAATCTCATTTACACTTTCCATGAATGCAGTAATCCTTTCATCTTCTTCCATCTTCAGGTTTTCATATCTCACCTGGTAACCATCAAGTTTATCAATCTTCACTGTAGGGTCACCTTCATTAAGAGTTTGCAATTTATCCCATATAGCCTTTCCAGATGATTTGTCGGTTAATCCCATTATTTGTTGATCAGAAAGTGCACACAAGAGGGCTTCTCTTTCTCTACAATCATTATCAAGCTCCTTTTCCAGGTTAGTTGGAGGAGGATTTCTAGATCCCAGATTATAGGGTGTGACACCATTCTGTGTGATCTCCCAAATCTCCTTGCCAAGACATCTCAGATGAGTCTCCATCTGAATCTTCCATACTGTATAATTTGTTCCTTCAAGCCTCGGTATATCCCTTTGCAATATAGCTCTAGAAGAATTGGATGAGCTTGAACTGTTACTCCCCATAGGATCTTCCTCAAGTGGTTAAGCTTTCTGCAGAGAGCACCAAAGCTCTGATACCAATTGTTAGATAGTTCAAATAACCGAAAGACAACTAAGAGGGGGGGTGACTTAGTTGTCACAGATTACCAGAAGCATTAGCAATTTAAAACAACAATATCAGAACCCAAAACAATAATACCAGAATAGCAGTTAATCCAATTAAGTAGAAACAGTAATCACATAATCAAATCTATCCATACAATACCAAGATTTATTCATGGAAAATATGGTAAAAGGGAAAAACCAGGGTGGGAAGCCTACCCATAGTAAGATAATACTTTTGTATTAATTATGTGAATTTACAATGAAGGGGTCTGCACTTGCAGGAAGGCCAACAACCTAGAGCACACTGCTCATCACAAAAGGAGTCTCACTGACTACATACAAATCCAGACTACAATCCAAAGAAGTGTTGAACTACAAAAGATAACATCTCCTATGCCTAAGTATAGTTCTGGTTAACCTCAATACCAGAGGTCTAAATCCTCTTCTAGACCCGATTTGATCTCCAATGATCTACCAAATCCTCTTCCCGAATGATATTACTTTATTCGCACATTAAATTCCTTGACCATGACCTCTTACAATAACCATGATGATCTACGATGAGATCTTACGTCTTATTGATACAAACCCTCGACCATAAACAATCAGGTCGACAACCAAACAATAAACCAATTATAGAATTACAAACCATGTTGGACTTAGACCAAAACAAATAATATCCAACACATAAGAAATCCTAGAAATACAACAATAGGTCCTATCCACATGTTACATCAATGTCGGTCCATAACCTAGATCAACCAAGACCTAGTATAGGTCCACACGCTTCAACAATTATCTCCAAATGGAAAGTCTCAAACATGATCACGAACAACATCCGAAAAATCCATCAAAAGTTGCACCAACACCAATTATGCAATGCATCAAAGATCTCCACCAAATGCTTTGCCGGTGAAACCCTCTCTGGAACCAGAAACCAATCTTCTAAGTAAGTAGGATATCATCCAATCACCATACCAAAATCAACTGACCAAATATGAGTATAAGCATTATGAACAAGTCAATTCTATCACCAGCTTATATCGAAGTCAACCAGATCCTGTAGGTTCCAAGTTAACCAAAAACTAGTCAACCTACGGGGACCAGACGGGTCTTGGTAAATCATCCAAACAACTAGTGTTGACATTAATGACAAAGCATCAATGCAACACATAATCAATTCCACCAAATAGCCAATAGGCTATACATTAAATGAACCATTATTTCAATGAAAAAATATACATTTCCTGCATTGCTTTTTGCCTAGTGTTGTTGATAGCCGATATCAGTCACAACATAAGATGAATTTGTTAATTGTAACTCAATACTTTCTCATTACATAGAACCCTTTGAATAAAGATCAAAAAATTTAATCTCCTACTTTAGAGGAAGCCAAAACTTATTCAAACTCGATCAACATAGTCAAGAGATATGAATTCAAAATCCTTGATTTCATTAATTCATAGGAGATTCCGGATGAAAAATAAGAGAAACAAATCTGAAATCATTGAATTAGATTTCAAGGTTCTTTATATATGTAGAAATTGTATATATAATCCTTTGCAAGATTCATTAAAAGTAGGACATATATCTAAATCACAGTATTGCTCTGCATAACCTAAAACCACTGCATACCAATCACCCTTGGTGAAAATTAAGCATACAAGCTTCTCTTAGAGTTAATTTTATATATTTTCTTTCGAGCTAGAATAAGAAGAAATACAAGGCCTTGATTATCTTTTTATAGAAAAATAAGGATGCAACAAGCTTTGGGCCTTTTATAATATCAAAATTTAGGTGACCAACTGACAGGAAAAAGACAAAAAAAATTTAGATTTTTTGACAGGAACATACATTCCTTTTCTTTTCTCGAGCTCCCTTACCACATTGAAGAATTTGACAATCCTGCAAACCTATTTAATTCACATTGACAGAGGGTAGTTTACAAATCCTTCTCAAAGATTTGTATTAAATTGGGAGGATAAATATTGATATCTTTATACAGATATATGAGATCATCGAATTAACCTAGACATATATTACTTTAAGCCATTTTCCTTTCAAGGAAAGAAAACAACAAATTTAAAAAAGGGCGGGAATTTTTTTTTTAAATTCAGAATAAAGAGTAGAGGGTTTAATAGTCATCAAATCCATGTTGTTTCAGCTTCTGGATTCCACTGAGATGTTGTTGGTAGTTGTTGTCTTTGATCTCTAATCTGATCACCTCCATTATGGTCATACCACTATCAAAGTTTGATAGTGCATCCATGTATGACCCTAACTTCTTGATGAACTATGCATCATCTAAGATAATATCAGGAAACATCTGACCCAGAATTGCCTTGATGTTGTCTTTCCATTTTGTCTTGGACCTCAGGATCTTATTTCTCTTTACTCTTCTTCTCTCTTTATCAAATAGAGTAGGCATGTTACTCATTTAAAAGGGGCCCACACACTATGTAAGCTTCAATACAGACCAATCATTGGCAGCCAACCTAGCATGTCAATGTTATGTCACTCGATGTCATGTCTGTAGTGGCACTATAGAGCTAGTAAGGTCACACAGCCTGATTAAAATCACACAATCATGCAACAATCACAACCATTAATCTTAGTGGAGGCGCACAGCAAAAAAAAATCTCATGGTAAGAAATCAATCGAATGGCTAACGTGAAGGGGCCATCCATCAAAATGACATAATAGACTTAAAAAATAACTTAAAACACCGAGAACCAGTCACTGAAAGTCACTTCCTAAAAAGAATAAAAAAGGAAATGCAACAAGGATCGGGTTTAGGGTTTAGGGTTTTAGACTAAAACCTCATAGTAAAAAAAAGCCTTTAACCCTAAAGCAGGAAAATTTTGAAAAAGCATCCCAACACCTCCAACCCTGAATCAACCCCTGTCCAACATGAGATTTATTAATCTCCCCAAACCCTCTACCATTGAAAGGAACAAATATGGGGAAAGTGGATCACCTTGACGAAGGCCTCTGGAGGAACCAAATAAATTAGTGGGTTCACCATTAATGAGAACAACAAAAGAAGAGGAACTAATACAACTCATCACCTAATTGATCCAATCAACTCTAAAACCAAAGGTCGCCAATACTTTGTGGAAAAAACTCCATTTTACTCTATCATATGCTTTATCCATATCTAACTTAATTAACATATCCTTCTCCTTATAAAAAACCATAGAGTGAATAACTTTTGAAGCTATGATAATCCCATCTAAAATTTGTCTTTCAACAACAAACCCACTGTGCTCTTCAAAAATCAATTTATCTAACCAAGGTTTGAGTCTTTCTGCAATCAACTTCATGATTATTTTATAGAGCAGGTTACACAAAGCAATAGGATGAAATAATTGAAGAAATTTGGCATTCAACACCCTAAGAATATGAATATTCCTATAATATTCTTGCACTACATTCTAGAGATCAAGATTAATAGTTTCCCAAAACTCCTGGTAAAATTCAACTGGAAACCCATCTGGACCAAGAGATTTACCTTTCTTCATGCCAGAAACCACCTTTTCAACCTCAGATAAAGAAATAGGTTTAAGGTCTTTGTTCATATAATCACTAACTATATTAGGAATATTATCCAATGCTAGCCTTTCCTCCTCCCTATTAGATTCACAGTCATCATTAAACAAGTTAGCAAATAAAATCATGGCTTCGTGAGAAATTTCCTTATAATAAAAAACATGAACTCCCTCGGAATAAATGAGAGAAGTAATAGAGTTCACATGCCTCCTATCTCGCATTGTATTATGAAAAAACTATGTTCCTGTCACCTTCTTGAATCCATTAGACTTGTGACTTTTGTTTCCAATAGATATCTTTGTTGGATATTGTTGTTTCTAGGATATGTTGTTGCCATTGATGTCAACATATTCTTGCTTCGGTGATTGCAAATTGGTTTATTGGGATCATGGTTTATTGTATAGAGTATTTTTAGTATCACTATATTATTTTGTATTGGTTTTGGTGATTCAGAAAGCTTAATTGATCATATCATATGACCTGGTTTGCAGTTTGTTTTTCTGATTAGTGCCTTGCAGAGTTCAGTATTTCCTCTGGTATATTTCAGTATAATCAGATCTTGAGTTGAGATTTTGGGAGATTGTTCGAGATGGTCTTGTGTATCTTTATTTCAGATGGTTTGTGATTTCGTTCTCCCCAAGTTATCTTTCTTCATGATAGTTTTTGTTGTTTGTTTCTGATGTTGATCGATGAAGATTTGATAAGTGGTGTTGGTACAACTGTTACTGATGATTTTGTTGGCAATTTAGAGGAATTGATTATGTGCTGCATTGATGTTTTGTCATTGATGTAGTTTTTGTGGTTTACTGGTTTTCGATTGGTTATGGTAGAGTGGTTGGCTTAAGATGTTGATCTTGTATGCTCCGGTATGTTTTAGTTTGTGGATTTAGTTTGGATCTGTCATTCATGCTATTCAGATGTGTATCATGATCAGTTGGTTTGATATTTGATGACTCAGGAGCTAGCATTTGTTCTAGTAAGCCTTTTGGTCACCGATAAGGGTTTTATCGATAGAGCTTTGTTGAAGATATTTTGATGCACGTGATAAGTGGTGTTGGTGCAACTTCTAGACAAATTTCAAGATGTTGTTGGTTATCTTGTTCGTGTTCCTGTTGATTGGCTGTATTGGATTCAATTTATGGCAACCTATTTTCAGTCCGGTGTTATCTAGGTTATGGACCGGTTTATGTAACGTGTTGGAGGATGTTCCTGATGTGTTACCGATGGTATTTAAAAATTGGTTTATGTTGTTTTGGTCTCAAACCTACTTGTTTGATCATTGGATTGTGGGTTTATGTTATGAATTTATTTTATTATCTTTTAAGTGGCTAACCTAATTGTTTAGGTCCCAGGTTAGTATAAATATGATGTAAGATCTCTTTGTAGATCATGGGCATATATGTATGGGCTTATGGGAATATGTGATATAGATTTATCTATGTGCAAAAAATGTTGTAATTATATGCAGAGGTTTTGGTCAATCATAGGTCATCGAATTGGGATTGTAAGAGAGGTTTAAGGCCTCCAGTATTGAGCTTAACCAAAACTATACTCAGGCATAGGAGATGCTATACTTGCAGTTCAATATTCATTCTAGATTGTAGTCCGATGTTTCTATAGTGAGTGAGGCTCCTTTTGTATTGAGGAGTGTGCTTTGGGTTATTGGCCCTCCTACATGTGAAGGCACCTTTATATTGTAATCACATACTTACTGCAGAAGTATTATCTGACCATGGGTAGGCTTCCCACCGTGGTTTTTCCCTTTACTGGGTTTTCCAAGTACAAATCTTGGTGTCATGTGTTATGGATGCATGATAACTATTCTGTGATTTATGTTTATGTTTAATTGCTATATCAATCATTCTGGTATTTTGTTTATGCATTTTGGTATTTAGTTTATGTGTTCCAGTAATTAGGTTTTGAACGCTTATTCTATAATTTGGTGACAACTGATTCACCCCCCCCCCTCTTAGTTGTCCTTTATTTATTTGAGCTGTCTAACAATTGGTATTAGAGCTTGGTCCTCTCTGTATAAGCTTATCCTCTTGAGGAAGATCCTATGGCATCTAACACTTCAAGTTCATCAAGTTCATCTGCAGTTGTTTTCTAGAGAGAAATTCCTAGGATTGATGGAACAAATTACAGGGTATGGAAGATTTAGATGGAGACTCATCTGAGATGTCTTGGAAAAGAAATTTGGGAGATCATTGAGAAAGTTGTTACACTTTTTAATTCAGAAGGTCTGGATAAAGAGCTTGAGAATGATTGTAGAGCTAGAGAAGACCTTTTGTGTGCACTTTTTGATCAACAAATAATGGGACTAACTGACAAATCAACTGCAAAGGCTATATGGGACAAATTAGAAACTCTGAATGAAGGTGACACTACTATTAAAATTGTTGGCATTTGCATGAAAATTGCATTAATGATATGTTATGTTGTCATTGATGTCAATTGAACTGGTAATGATATTAATAATGTTGTTGATATTGTTGTTATTGTTGATATTGTCTTGTAACTAGTAGGAAGAGCTTTGTGAAGGATATTGTAATCAGTATGTAAATTTGTGAGTTGAATTGGTAATTAGAGTAAAAGGTTAAACCCTTTCTATGTTATGTAACTAGTAAACCCTACCAGTTGTTTTTGTTAAACCCTAACCGATTAAGGTTGTTGAACTGGTTATGTTGGTTTATGATATGATGTTGAGCGGTAATGATGGTGACACGTAAGGTCATTGTATGAAGACAAGTTCAAAATGTTTTGGCATGTTTGTTTGTCTAGGGAAGGAACAACATGTATTGCATCTAATGCAAAGTGTGTGATGAGTTACTGAGCTCGATGAAGTGGTAATCAAGGAGCAGTTGAGGTTTTCTTGATTAATGTGATGAGATTGCTATGAAATCCAATGGCCATGCTTCTACCAACTTATTTGTAATCTCGATGAGAGGATTAGATTTTTATTGTGTTACCAACCTAATTGATTTGTATTTAAGGTCGATGAAGTTGTTTTGTTTTAGTGTTGGCAAGAGTTGGCAGAAATCAATTGAGTGTTCGATTGCCTAACCGGAGAATGAGTCTATAGCTTGAGTAAAGGCAGATAGAAGCTTAAATGGATCTGATCAAGCAAATGTAGTGCTATTCAGACAAATCAAGAAACTCTTGTTGTTTTCTGACAATTACAATAGAATTGAAATCCCCTAACCGGGTAAGCTCTAACAAGCTTGGTTACTTATTAAATCCTCTAACAAGGTGGTGCATTAGATTGGATTTTCAAATCCTCTACTGAGGTTACTCCTTACAAGGTATTTTATTCTAACAAGGCATTTGTAGTCAATCCCTTAACCAGGTGATTCCTAATAGGATCGGTTCTTAACATGACTTTTGTAAAAGCTTTAACAAGCTAGGCTCCAAATAGGGCAAACTTTAGAAGAGTTCAAATATTTTCTTGTGAGTCTCATCTCACCATGGTTTTTACCTATTTGGGTTTTCCACATATAAATACTTTTGTCATGTGGTGAATGTTTTGTGGTTATGATCTTATGGTTGATTTGATTAATTATTTTTGATAAGGCATGATAACTGGAAGTGTTGAGAAATGAAGCATTTGGATGTTTACAAGTTTGGTGTTGTTTACTGTTAAGTTGTTATAACAGTCAACTGGTATTCTTATGAGTATTTATCTTGACAGTGGTGTTTCATTGATAAGTTTACTTTGTGAGTTTGATTTCGAGTTTGGGAAGTTTGTATTAGTTTTTCTAGTTACTGATTCACCCCCCCCTCTCAGTAATCTACCAGATACTTATTCTATTATCATACCATCAAGTGGTATCGAAGCATCTCAAGTCCTCTAGGATATAAGCCTAACAACTTGAGGAAACGATCTGCTAGATCATGATGAAGAAGGAAGGTATTAAGTTCAACAAAGATAACTATAGGATATGGAGTGACAGAATGAAGATCTACATTAAGAGTTTGGGAAGTCAGTATAGGGATCGTGTATAAACTCAGTATATTGCACCTACTGGAACTTTGACTAATGATCAAAAGAAAGAATAGCAATAAAATCATCAAGCACTAGAAGCTATTATCAGTTCCCTGTCTGATGTTGAATATGTAGATGTTCATGGTCTTCAAACTACATATGAATTATGGAAACAACTTGAAGAGATTTATAATAGTGAGGAACATGTTAAGATTGCTAAAGAGGAGAGTCTAAGAGGAGAGTTTGATGACACGAGCATGTCTGAAGGTGAGAATATCCAGTAGTATGGTCAAAGGATAAAAGAGATAGTCGGTGAAATTAAGAGTGCAGGAGGAAAAGTGGAAGATGCCATAGTAATCAGTAAGGTACTGAGAACCCTGCTACTGGTCTATGCTATTCGAGTTGCAGCTATTCAAGAGTTGAAGTCCATTGACAAAACTAAGGTAACTCTTGACTCCATCATTGGCAAGATTACTACTTTTGAATTAAATGGTTATGATGGTAGTGTACATAAATCTGAGTCTACATTTAGAGCTTATGTTTCTAACCCATATGTGAGAAAACGTAGAGATACTAGTCTTGGTTATGAATCTAGATCCATTAGAGATGTTGATAATGAAGACAATTTAGTGGAGCTTGAAGCATTTTTAGCAAAGCGGTTGCCCAGAGGCACTGGTAAATATAGAGGTAAACTACCTTCAAAATGTTTTGCATGCAACAAGATTGGTCACATAGCAGCTAATTGTGCTAATGGTGAAAATGAACACAAGAGAGACAAATTAAAGAAGTATAAGGGTAAAGGCAAGAGAGATTGTCTTATTGCTATTGATAGTGGTATCACTGATGAAGAATTTGATGATGATGCTAGTGAAGATATTGTGTTTGTAGCTATTAAGGAAGAGATATTAGACCAAAAGGCATTAGTAGCTAGGATGGATAACTCTGATGATTAGATCATTGATAGTGGTTGTTCACATCATATGACTGGTGATTGGAGAAAATTTCTTTCCTTGAAAGAATTTGATGGTGGTGTAGTTAGATTTGGTAATGACTCACCCTGCATGGTTAAAGGTAGAGGATTTTTTTCTCTTAATGGGAAGAGCAGTACAAATGATGTCTACTGAGTTGAAGGAATAAAGAACAATCTTTTGAGTATGGCACAACTCAATGATAAAGGATACCCACTAGAGTTTAAAAATGGTATACGCAAAATCTTTGACAACAAAGGTGAATTGATTGCAATTGGCAAACAAACTAATGGTAGCCTATTTCATCTCAATTTTAAAGTTAGAAACTGTTTTATTGAAAAAATAGATGATAGCTAGCTTTCGTATAGGAGATTTTGTCATATAAACTCTGATAACATTGTTAAAGTGAGTAAGTCCAAGATAGTGAGAGGTTTGCCTCAGTTAGACAAACCGGTTAATGCTCTTTGCAAAGAATGTCAGTTAGGAAAGATGACTTCTTCAACTTTCAAAAGCAAATCCCTCTTAGCAGAGCACTTGTTAGATCTGGGTCATACGGATCTTTGTAGACCAATAAGAACAAAAAGCATTCAAGGTGATAGATATTTCATGATTCTCACTGATGATGGCTCAAGGATGATGTGGGTTACATTCTTGAAACATAAGTTTGAAGATTTTGGCAAGTTCAAGGCATTCAGGGCCTTAGCTAAGAAAGAGAGCAGTAAGAAGATAAAATGTCCGAGGACGGATCAAAGTGGTGAATTTACTTTTGAGGAACTCACTAGGTACCGTGAAGAGAATGGTATCAAATGATAGCTTTCTGCATCAAAGACACCACAACAAAATGGCATCATAGAAAGAAACAACCGGTTAGTTGTTGAAGCTACTAGGACAATGTTGGTAAAAGGAGATGTACCAAAAACCTTTTGGAGAGAAGCTGTCAGCACAACTATCTACACAATGAATCAGGTTCTGGTAAAGAGAGGTAAGGAAAAGAATCCTTATGAATATTGATATGGAAGATCACTTGATGTTAGCCATTTAAAGATATTTGGAAACAAATGTTTTATTAAGAGAGGTGATTACATTAGTAAATTTGAGGCTAAGAGTGATGAAGGCATATTTCTTGGCTATTCCACCAAGAGTAAGGCCTATAAATGTTTTAACAACCAGACACAAAGAATTGTTGAGCATGCTGATGTTTGAGTGAATGAATTTCCTAAAGTCTTAGAAGGAACCAGTTCAGATAAAAAAGGATGAAGATCCTTGCATTTTGTTTTTGGAACCAGAAACTGTGAAATTTGAAACCAGCAAAGCAAATTCTAATGCAACAGTCCAACCAAAACAAATAAATTCAGAAGAAGATGATGACAAAGAAGAAGTTGAACTTGAAGATAATGATCATGTTATTCCTAGATATGTGAGACTGAATCACAATCCTAAGCAGATTATTGGAGATAAGGATGTTGGAGTACTAACCAAAAGAAAAATCAGAGAGAATTCTTGCATGATCTCCACCATTGAACCAAGAACTACTAAGGACGCATTTGGTGATGATTATTGGGTTAAAGCTATGGAGGAGGAATTGGATCAAATTGAGAAGCACAACACTTGGACCCTAGTACCCCAACTGGTAAATAAGAATGTTATAGGTACTAAATGGGTATAAAGAAACAAATTGAATGAAGATGGTGTTGTAGTTTGCAAAAAGACAAATTAGTGTGCAAGGGTTATGCTCAAGAGGAGGGAGAAGATTATGGTGAAACTTTTGCACTAGTAGCAAGACTAGAAGGTTTCAGAACTTTACTTGCATTTTCACCCCATAAGAAGTTCAAGGTATATCAGATGGATGTTAAGTCTGCATTTTTGAATGGGATATTGGAAGAAGAGGTATACATAGAGAAACCAGATGGTTATGCATTGACTGATGAGAAAGACATGGTATGCAGATTGCATAAGGCTTTATATGGATTAAAGAAGGTACCTAGAGCATGGTATGAAAGGCTTCATACACATCTAATGAAGATAGGCTTTCTGCAAACCAATGATGATAGTAACATATATCTCAAGTATGAAGGAGATGGAATACTGGTCAGTGAAGTATTTGTTGCTGATATTATATTTGGAGGTAATGATGTCATGAGCAATAGTTTTGCAGATGAAATAAAAAATGAATTTGAAATGTCTTTAGTAGGGGAAATAAAAAATTTCATAGGCTTGCAGATACAGAAAATGAAGTGGTATTTTCATTACGTATTCCAAGTATGTGAAAGAGGTTTTCAAGATATTTGTAATGAGTGACTGTAAACTAGTTGGGATACCAATGGTTATAGGTTGTAAGTTGTCCAAGGAAGATGAATCTAAGTCTTTTGATGAGAAGGAATATAGGTCAATGATTGGAAAGTTACACTATGTTGTTCACAATAGATCGGACATTGCCCATGTAGTTGGCATAGTTGCTAGATTCCAGAAGAATCCTAAGGAGACACACCTGATAGCAACCAAGAGAATCTTTAGATACCTGAAAGGTACATTTGACTATTCATTATGGTATCCATATGGAGGAAACTTTGATTTGGAGGCATACAAAGATATTGATTGGGCAGGAAATGTTGATGACCGGAAAAGCACAATCGGTGGAGCATTTTTTCTTGGAGGAAGGCTTGTTTCATGGAGTAGTAAAAAGAAAAGTTGCACTTCACAATCTACTGCTGAAGTTGAATATGTTGCAACTTAAATGAATTGCACACAGGCTATTTGGATGAGGCACATTTTGGAAGGTTTTAAGATGAAGATTTCAGAACCTATAAAGATCTTATTTGATAACATAAGTGCCATCAATATTTCTAAGAATCCTATTTTGCACGCACGAACCAAGCACATTGAATTGAAGTATCATTTCTTAAGGTAAAAAGTTCAAAGTAAAGATGTTATCTTAGAGCATATTTCTACCAAGGAACAAATTGCAGATATTTTTCCCAAACCACTGCCTAAGACTACTTTTGAGTATCTTAGAAGTTAGTTAGGGGTTGTCCCTCTTCATGAAGTTAGTTGAACATGATGTTGATTGCATCAGTCCCTAAAACACTTGCAAAATTTTCCAAGGGATGATGTAGAAGTGGATGTATTCCACAGGGAGAGCATCATGTTGTATTATGTTGTTGATACACAGTGAAACTTTGATATTATATGTTTTACTTTCAATTTGGCATTATTGTCAAAGGGGGAGAGGAATTATGTGATTATGAGAAGGAAAACCAGTGAGAGACTGAAGACAGAGAGAGCATGTGAATACTTGGTAATGTAAACCAGGATTCCTATTCACAATCACAACAACAAAGCAATGGTGTTGATATTTTGTATTGCCATCAATGCCAAAGGGGGAGATTGTTGGCATTTGCATGAAGATTGCATTAAAGATATGTTATGTTGTCATTGATGTCAATTGAAGTGGTAATTGTGAGATTTTGCCAAGATCAAGAGCTCAATGAAATGTACAAAATAGAGACATAATATGGGACAAGAATAAACTATATTCTCATCAATAGAAAATGATCAATAGCAATGATTCAATAGTTACATACAATGTAGATGAGCTTGCTTATATAGGCAAGGCTAGGGATATGTGAGCACACAAACATGACATGTGGCTCAATAAGAAACAAGGGTAGGTAGGAAATAGGTGTGGGTAGGTAGGAGAAATAATATAATAGTCCACATGAGGTGGCTCACCCACTGAATGTGGAGTGTAACAACAAGAGTGGAGTGTAACAACAAAATCAAAACCATAAAAGGTGGAATTTCTCCTACACACACTATCCCAATGTGGCACAAACACCCAAGTGTCTCATACCCAAACTACTATGAAATGCATTATCCTAAGTAAACTTAAGTAAGTGTAATAATATCCATGATGAATAATTATTTACACCAACACCCCCCCTTAAGTGCAACTTAGGGGAATGCACTTAAGTCTACAATGCAACTAAGCAATGCAAGATGGGTCCCGGCTACGAGGCCATGTTAGGTACCCATGTACAAATGCAAATGCATGCAAACCAATGCAATGAAATCTCTCACAAAGTGGGAAAAGAGAGAAAAACCCAATGGGAAAAAACCCTCCCCCAAAAGAGAGATGAAAAACATACAAGAGAACTCTCATAGAAGAATGTGAAGGACAAAACCCCATGTGAGGAAAAAGTCCCCCCCATATGAGAGAAGAAGAGAAGTCAAACTGTGACCCCCCCTCAATGGAGAATCTGCACCAATGATAGAAGCTCGATGTATGAAGAAACTGCTCCATGAACGTCGAACAACATTCCTCCCCTTAGGAAGAAACAAAACCAAAGGTGAATCCATGGAGTCTCCCCAATCATGAAGGGAAGATGTATGAAGAAAACTCATGATGAAAGGGATCTTTGAAAACTGCTCAAGTGTCCCCATGTCGATGCTGAAAGATACCCCCTCCAAAGATGGTAAACTGTGCCATACTGCTGAAAAAGGCACTCCAAGATCTAGTGGAGATGGATGTAGAACATGTCCCAAAGACTCACATGTCTCCTCAAAACATAAAGAGACCTCCTCCAACTGCTGTACATAAGTATCCACAATCATGTCAACCTCGAAAGAATGATCATGTAGAGAATGAACAAGAGGGTCAGAGTGTTCCCTCGCAACAATCGAAGAAGGATCACCTTCATCAAAGAGAAGATGAATGTCTCCCAAATCTGCAATGTAGGATTCCACAAACAAACCTGCAATGTCTGTCAAGTAATCATCCCATGAATCTGAAGCTGGAAGACAATGAATATCCTCCTGCACTGAATCACATGAAGGCAAAACTGTCGCACTATCTGCATCATCAGGTGCAATAGGTGATGTGATATCAATATGAGGAGATGAAATACAAGACTCAAGAATGGAGTCACATGTGAGAATCCCCATGTTCAAGTGTCCAAAGTTCTCCTCAAAGTCTGAACCATCACAATAAGTGTGATCATCATGTGTAGAATCATCAAATGTGAAATCATCATCATCAATAAAATCTGAAAAGGAGTATAACCGAGATGCATGATCAACCACCCCAGTCGCAATGATAGCTCTAGTCTCCATGTCTCTAATGAAAACTGAGTCAGGTGTGAACTCCACAACTCTCTTAGTTGCACCATGTGTGATTTGATAGATGGAAAGGAGATTGTTTGTCAAGTGGGGTACACACAACACATCATTGAAGGAGTTATCGCCAATGTCAATAGATCCTTTCCCAATCACATCCATGTATGTATGATTGCCCATCAAAATCTGTGGCATGGTGCAAGGCTCAAATGTAGAGAACATAGACTACGAAGATGCCATATGATGAGAAGCCCCTGAATCTAGAAGCCATCTCTCTAAATCAGGACTGATAGTAGCACATAGAGCTTTTCCTTTTCTTGTTCCAAAAGAGTGAGTCTTTCCACTTGTAGAAGCCATGAATGCTTGCCCTTTTCTTTTTGAATGTGAGGAAGTGGAAGTTGATGAATCATCCTTCTTGTAGACTTTAGGCCAATCAATGTTATGCTTTTTGATGATATGTGTAAGCTCATCAATCTTCTTAGAATGGCAATGATGTTCCTCATGACCAATCTTTTTACAATAAGCACAAGTAGGTCTCTCTCTCTTTGGTGAATTATCTCTCTTGGAAGAGAATGAATTTCCTTGTTGTGGAGAAGATGGTGCTTTGTCTTTAGGCTTTGATTGCCATTTCTTCTTGTTTGAGTTGTCCTTTCCTTGATTTCCTTTGTTTCCTTGATTTGCCACTAATGCTTGAGACTTAGAAGCCTTAAGAATGCCCATGCTTATCAACTTAGTTTGTTCCATCATCAACATTTCATTGAAAGCATCAAATGTAGGCATTGTGTAGCTTGAACCCATTGTCATCCTATGGGTTTGGAAACTAGAAACAAATGCTGCATATTCTTGTGGAAGCTTACCTATCAAGTTGAAGATCAATTGAGTATCCTTTTTATCAATGCCATAATCTTTGAGTTGTGTCCTCAACTCATTTGCCTTAGTGACATAATCTTGTATAGTATCAAAGTTCTTGGGATCTAACATGGTGATATCACTATCAATTTGATATCCCCTAATCTCATCAACTTGACCATACAAGTCTTGAAACTTTTGCCAAGCATCCTTGATTAGAGTACATTTCTCAATATGAAAAATGAGATCCTTTGATACATACTTTCTTAAGGTACCAATTGCCATGATATTTTTAGTGAGCCAATCTAAGTGACCAACTGGATCAACCTTAGGATCAGCTAGAGCAACAATAGTTCCATCAATGTAATGAGTGAGTCCTTTTTCCATAAGTTTACTCCATGCATCAATTTTCCAAGTAGCATAATTATGTGGAGTTAAGAGAGGAAACTTAGAAGAACCCATAGCAGTAAAAAGGAAGGAACACAAGAGAACAAAAGCACAAGAGATGCCCCCCCAAATTCACTCAATCAAAGTACCCCCCCCAAAGTGATGATTTTGGCACTTTATACTTAGTGCGATTACAATGAGCCACTTGCAAAACAAGGCAAAGTGGACTTATGATGCAAATTTTAAAACTTCTTAAATGAGATACAAGAGACTTCAATCAATAGTGCAATGAATCTAACTGAGATTCAAGCAAATATACAAGTACCAAGAGAGCCAATAATGGCCAAAATCTGAAAGTACAATTTCTACTTACAATGGCATCAATCTGATAGCATCATGTGAAAGTAGACAAAAAAATACGCACTTTCAAAAAAAACGGCACCTGAAAAGGAGGTCAGATGACCCCAAACGAAGCCTCTGAAGTTGCAAAAACTGGGATTACTCAGGTACAGTCACCAAAAACTGCATTTTCTGAAAAATCGATGCATCAAAATCAAACAATTTATTCACCACTATGTAGAGCATGAAATTCTAGCCCATTTCAAAAAAAATTGCACCAAAAAAGGAGCAAAAATGAGCAAGTTATGGCCATTTGAAGTTGAGCTGCAAAATCAAAAATGCAAATGAGAGGGGCTTGCCAAATTTTTGAAAAATGTTGATGTGGAGCTGATGTCAGCAAGTCACAATGTTAAATTTGACAGCTATATGACCATCGCAAAAACTTCGCCTTCTGCTGACTGGGCGTCCGTACTGTACGGACGGATGACGTGGTAGATGACTGTGTGTGACTGTGCAGTCTGTACCGTACGGATTTGCTGACTGGGTGAGACACGTGATGTCTGCGTGGCGACTGTACGGATGATGTGGCTACAGACTATGTACGAGAGGTACCCACGGGCCAGTGGCCGCCTACCACGTGGCGGGCGCGGGTTCGCCGATTTTTCGCGTGGCGGTGGGCCTATCCGCGTGGCGGCGTTGGTGCCGGGAGGCGCCGAGCGCCGCTGGGCGGAGCTGCTATCGGCAGGAGAGTAAAGCGGGCGGCGGCGTCGGGTACAGTCGGCCAGGAATCTGCGGTGCGCGGGAGGAGCTGTGCTGCGCCGGAGAGTATGTAGCGGGTGTCGGCGGCGAGGACCTGCGGACGGGCGGCGGTCTTGGCAACCGAGCAGCGAGGACGGGACGCACACAACGCGTAGAGCAGGTACGTGGCCTGCAAAACCTGTGACACGTAGGTAGGAGGTACGGGGGGGGGGGGGGGTCTGCAGAGCCCCCAAAAACTTTTTGATATTTTGTTTTGTTTTTTTTGATGATTTTTCAATTTTTTTTTTTCGAATTTTTTTGATTTTTTCAATTTTTGAAAAATATTTTTCAGAAAGAATTTTTTTTTTTTTTGAAAAATATATAAAATTTTTTGAAATCCGTATGATTATGGCAAAATTGGGGAAATTTTTTTTCTCACCAAAATAGGCCGACTTTATAACCAAAATTCATGGAAACGACCTTCTGGACGCAATGGCAGGGTCGGATCTGGTCTAGGACGCCTCCAAAAGATGCTGCTCCTCAGATCTGCCTCTTGACGTCGCAATAATGCCTCTTCAAGATGAATCAATGAAGCCCCAATAGCTCTGATACCATGTGAGATTTTGCCAAGATCAAGAGCTCAATGAAATGTACAAATTAGAGACATAATATGGGACAAGAATAAACTGTATTCTCATCAATAGAAAATGATCAATAACAATGATTCAATAGTTACATACAATGTAGATGAGCTTGCTTATATAGGCAAGGCTAGGGATATGTGAGCACACAAACATGACATGTGGCTCAATAAGAAACAAGGGTAGGTAGGAAATAGGTGTGGGTAGGTAGGAGAAATAATATAATAGTCCACATGAGGTGGCTCACCCACTGAATGTGGAGTGTAACAACAAAATCAACACCATAAAAGGTGGATCCCAATGTGGCACAAACACCCAAGTGTCTCATACCCAAACTACTATGAAATGCATTATCCTAAGTAAACTTAAGTAAGTGTAACAATATCCATGATGAATAATTATTTACACCAATAGTAATGATATTAATGATGTTCTTGATATTGTCTTGTAACCAATGGGAAGAGCTTTGTGAAGGTTATTGTACCTAGTATGTAAGTTTGTGAGTTGAACCGATAATCAGAGTAAAAGGTTAAACCCTTTCTATGTTATGTAACCGATAAACCCTACCAGTTGTTTTTGGTAAACCCTAACCAATTAAGGTTGCCGAATTGGTTATGTTGGTTTATGATCTGATGTTGAGCGGTAATGATGATGACATGTAAGGTCATTGTATGAAGACACGTTCAAATTTTTTTGGCGTGTTTGTTTGTCTAGGGAAGGAACAACATTTATTGCATCTAATCCAAAATGCATGATGAGTTACTGAGCTCGATGAAGCGGTAATCAAGGAGTGGTTGAGGTTTTCTTGATTGATGTGATGAGATTTCTATGAAATCCAATGGTCATGCTTGTACCAACTTATTTGTAATCTCCATGAGAGGATTAGATTTTTGTTGTGTTACCGACTTAATTGATCTGTATTTAAGGTCAATGAAGTTGTTTTGTTTTAGTGTTGGCAAGAGCTAGTAGAAATCAGTTGAGTGTGTGGTTACTTAACCAGAGAACAAGTCTATAGTTTGAGTAAAGGGGGATAGAATCTTAAATGGATCTGATCAAGAAAATATAGTGTTATTCAGATAGATCAAGAAACTCATGTTGTTTTCTGACAATTATAGCAGAATTGAAATCCCCTAACTAGGTAAGCTCTAACAAGCTTGGCTACTTATTAAATCCTCTAACAAGGTGGTCCTGTTGGGAGTATTTAAAACTGAGTCAAGTTTATAGGCCCATTTCAAAATTTTGCCCTGCATTTCTAAATGATTAAAATAAGTCAGTTTGAATGGCCTAGTTAGCAAGGGGTAATATGGAGCCGGTTGATTTTCAATGGGTAAGGCTCGGGATTCATGTCCCACACCTTTCATTTTGCCTATGCAATGATGTGCAACTTTCAGAATTTAGTTTGGATAAGTTTACTAGGTACCCATTTCGAGGGGTGAGCTGAAAGTGCATTCTAGGCACAAGTGCAAATTTTATTAAGTAGCCTACTTTGGGTGTTTATATATTTTTCCATGTTTATTATCATGAATAATTTCAAAATGGATTGAATTTTATGCATAAATGTGAGTCAACATGCAAAATTTCAAGTCCTTATGAATCCGTTTGCTCAGTTTTCAAAGCTCAATCCGTTTGTAGTTTGTGATGTTTGCACAAGTGTAAAAATGTCCTGGTGAGCGTCATGTCAGAATGTTTGTTCCAGGCTAATGTTGGTATAAATGGTGAGCTACGTTTCAAATTTCAAGGCTCTACCAATCCGTTTGATCGGTTTTCAAAAGAGCTCATTTTGCCACCAAATTCAGTTATCCGCACTCCAGTGTTATATCAGTTAATGCAGCCGTTTTGGTGAGCGCGCCATTTACATCCTGTCAGTCTGGTGATCGAATTGAGAATTCAGAGATTTAATATGTACTTTAAGGTACCTATGTTTCAAATTTGAGGACCCATGGAGGTCGTTTGATATTTTTGAGAAAGGCATCATGTGTTGCCAGAACATTGACTTCATCAGGTCCGCAGTGTCAACAAAGCCAGTTGGCCATTTTCGGAAATTAATATCTCTTCGCTCGGGACTCGTCTTGAGAAACTATTTGGTAGATGTCATCCTTGTATATCAAAGTACATGCCTGTCAGATGGTGAGCTCCAGAAAGGTGTTTTGACAGGTTTGAAAATTACGTCTTCGCGATTAAATGTGAAAATTGTGGCGTAATTGCCTTAAGGATGTAAAATGCAATTTTATGATCCGAAAATGGTGCCGATCGATTCCAGAGGTGTGTTTGAGGTCCGTGAAGCATTCCAGGGGTCAGTTGCATGAAAACGAAATTTTTTTTAGTCGGACCCACTTTGGGGCCCGACTTGGCTCATGCCTGCGCATTAATTTTGTGACAGAATGGTTTTCATTTCATGGAATTTCAACTTCTAGACATAATCGAGGAAGTGATTAATGCTATTGGCTTACTCAAGGTTGAATGTTCTACAGTGGTGTATTAGAGATTCCAATCTTTTAAAAAAATAAAAAACTTATGCAATGGAAGCCGATGGTCTTGGAATAGATGTTTGAAACATCAAAAAACTCCATGCAATGGCATTATGGTAGCTGGAGTGTGGTACGTGGGTCTTCATGTGTGCTCTTTGATTGCAAGTGTGGTGTGGATCTCCTTTCCTTAGTCTTCCCTGCTATGTAGAGAGCAAATTTGGGAAAATAAATTGAAATCATCAAGCAAATGCAATATGGCAGATTTGATGCCAAATCTCCCATACAACATGTAAAAACCCAGCCAAAGCAAAGAAGTAGCAGCATGGCATGTAAGGAGATGTAAAAATTTCAAACCAAATGCAAATTTCCTCCTCTCTACATGAATAAGTAAAGGGCATTCAAAGTTTCAAACAAATGCACAGACCGTGGTAGCTGGGAAAGGTTTAATAAACCTTAAACTTAATGAAATTGTAGTTGCATACCAGCACTCTCCCTCCCATGTGTGAGCAGCACCAAGGGAACTTCAACAAATTGTAAATTGGTAGTCTTCTCCTCCTTGCCATGAGCTTTTGGCAGGTGTGTGAGCTTTTGTGAGGTGGGTGACTGCAGAAGGAGGTTTAATGGCATTCAAAACCTTCAATTTAATGCAATTAGCAGCAAATAGAAGCTTCAGCGAATGCAATGGGCAGTTTTGAAACCTTCAAGAAATGTAGAAGCTTTCAAGCAAGTGTAATAAATCCACAATATTTGCTAGCTCCTCCCTCACGGTGCTGTTTGGGCGTTGGAGTTTGAAGGTTTCAAAACCTTAAATGCAAAACGCCATTGAAGAACACTTAGAAATCTTAAAAAATACACAGTCCCAGGCTTAATGTTTTAATCCCACATTGGCTGGGAAGTGGTATTTTTTAATCTTTATAAGCAAAAATGCACAGTAGTAATATGTCTAAGCCATAAAGGCTTTTGACGGATGGTGCTTGATGGCGGCCAAGGTGGGCCCACATGCAAGCACGAAGGAGTTGACTGGATGGCGACTAGGTGGACCCCACGCGGGCACGCTTCCCGAGGCAGGCAGGCAAAATTTTGCATAGAAAGGTCAGGTTAACAAGTGAGCAAGTTCGAGATGGATCGACAGTGCGCGCTATTTCGCGAAAGGAAGATGCACGCGAGTTACACCCTGCGAAATAGAGAAAGTGAACGAGAGTCGTCCACGTGTCGTGATAGGTGGCTGTCCAGTGGCGATGACGTGGCGCTAAGGTGGTGTACACGTGGCGGCCAAGTGGCACTGACAAAGCAGATGACATGGCAGTGATGAGGTGTCATCCCAGGTAGCATCCGGTCAACCCCATCGACCAATTGGAGGTCGCCACGTGGCAAAAGCGTTAGGACCAAATGGAGGCAAAAAATCAAAATTAAAATGAATAAATGATATAGTTCTGACTATATTAAAATTCGAAATATTTAAATGACTAAGCACAAATGGGAATTAATTCGCCCAGGGTCTAAATTTTGGCCAAAATATAAAGTATTATATATCGCTGGAAAGCTCTCGGAGTGAGGAATTTGATTATGAGGTTAATTTTGACAAATGTGAGATATTTTGGGGGCAGTTTCCATGGGAACAAAATTCAGTTAGAGAGGAGACACTTGGCAATTCAGTTGCAGATTTGATTTGGTTCCCTCTCCCTTTTTATTCCGAATTCTTCTTAGTTGTAAGGGTTCCAGAAATTTGGAAAATGTTCCAGATTTGATGGCTTCCATTTTCTAAAGATCTTGACCCAAGTTTGTAAATGCTTATGTTTGGTTTCAGGGTATAGAGATTGCAGTGCACTATTGTAAATATGGTTTTAATTGCAGGTCTTACTTGTGTCAGGCATGAGTAATTTCCCACAAGATTGTCTCTGTGATATGTTTTTTCATTATTGTGAATTCAATCCTCAAGGAGGATGAAATTTTTCATCTCAAGGAGATTGTATGATTGTTTGTAGGCATTCTTCAATGAAGAGTTTAAATTCTATAGTCAGTCATAAATAATGAAATATGTATCCAGATCCGATGAATTTGTGAATGAATCAAATAGTGCATTAATATAAGGTATTGATGCATGAATATCTTGTTTAAGGAAAACAAACTTGCATCTATGATTCATATTTGTAGTTCTGTGAGTGACTCTGCTGCCCAATGAACAAGGCACTAGTCTTTGACAGATTTGGGAATGGTCTCAGATATACATTTTAAAAGACAAATCTATTTCCCTTTATGTTTAGGGGTTAATGTTCTATCCTTCCAAATCTCTATTTCACCTATTATTTGTATAAGATCCAGCCCATATGTACCTGTTACCTAATTTGGTGAGCTTGTGGAATGGTTTGTCTGCTCGTTGTTGATGCAGTCTTATGTTTGTGATTGTTGTATTCAATGCATCAAAAGGGTGTCCCCCCCTAGGTCTAGCAGAACTTAAAGTGCAAGAGGATCATTAGGATCCTATGTTATGTTGTCCCAGCCCTGAGGTGTTTCATTGATTGAGATTGGCTATCTCATAGATAGATTTACAGGTGTCTTGGGTTATCACTTTTGGTGAACAACAGGTCCATTAGATTGGATTTTCAAATCCTCTACTGTGGTTACTCCTTACAGGGTATTTGCTTCTAACAAGGCATTTGTAGTCAACTCCTTAACTGGGTGATTCCTAACAAGATCAATTCTTAACAGGACTTTTGTAAAAGCTTTAACATGCTAGAGGCTCCTAACAAGGTGAACTTTAGAAGAGTTCAAATATTTTTTTGTGAGTCTCATCTCACTATGGTTTTTACCTATTTGGGTTTTCCATGTATAAATACTTGTGTCATGTGGTGAATGTTTTGTGGTTATTATCTTATGATTGATTTGATTAATTATTTCTAATAAGGCATTATAACTAAAAGTGTTGAGAAATGAAGCTTTTGGATGTTTACAAGTTTGGTGTTGTTTACTGTTAAGTTGCTAGAACACTCAATCGGTATTCTTATGAGTATTGATCTTGACAGTGGTATTTCATTGATAAGTTTAGTTTGTGAGCTTGAGTTTGAGTTTGGGAAGTTTGTATCAGTTTTTCTAGTTACTGATTCACCCCCCCTCTTAGTAATCTACTGGGTACTTATTATTTTATCATACCATCAAAAATTTCTCAACTTGATGGTTATTGGGTATGGTATGAGAACCTAAAGATGGAAGAAGATGAAAGGGTTACTTCTTTTATGGAGAGAGTTAATGAGATTGTTCTGGGAATTCAATGTTGTGGTGGATCTTTGAGCAAAGATGAAATTATTTCTAAAGTACTGAGAGCTTTGCCACCAACTTATAAGATAAAGGCTATTGCAATTAATGAGTTGAGAACTATGAAAACCCACTTCTATTAATAGGGATACCTTGGTTGGGAATTTATCTACTTTTGAGCTTAAGGAATTTGGACCTTCTGGAGCTATTAAATTTGAACTTGCTTTTCATGCATCTGCATCATCTACCAGTAAGAGTGATTGGAAAGCTTTATATGTGAAGGAGCTAGAGGATATGAAGAAACAAGATGAAGAGTTTGATCAACTTGAAGCTTTATTTGCTAGAAGAGTACCTAAAGGACCGACATGAAGTAAGTATGAAGGAAAATCACCTTTTAAATGCTTTGCATGTAATAAGATAGGTCATTTTGCATCTAGATGTCCTGAAAGGAATTCAAGATTTGAAGAAAGATCGAGAAGATATTTAATTCCTAACCATGATTATCATAACAAACATAAGTATAGGAGGAACAAAGACAAATCATGCTACTATGTTGATGAGGAAGGTGTGACTGATTCTAATGATGAACCAACAGAAGATTCAACTAGTGGATCTGACAATGAAAAGGAATGGCTATTTTTGGCTATTAAGGAAAATGATCTGGTACTTGAAGAAGGCCCTTGCTGCTAAAATTGAAGACAAGGATGAATGGGTAATTGACATTGGACGTTCACATCGTATGACCAGAGATAAAAGGAAGTTTTTATCTTTGCAAGAATTTGATGGTGGTTTGGTTAGATTTGGAGATGACAAAGCATGCATGATCAAGGGAAGATGAACAATATCATTGGATGGTAAGAATAACACTGATAATGTCTATTATGTTGAAGGTTTAAGGCATAATATTTTGAGTGTAGGGCAGTTGGTGGATAAGGGATTTCAGTTACAGTTCAAGGATGGAAAATGTAAGATTATCAACATATCTGGATTGGAGATTGCAACCGATAGATAGACTAAAAGTAATATCTTTCATTTGAACTCCAGTGAGAAGACATGTTTGATTGCACAAATTGATGAGAGTTGGCTATGGAATAAGAGGTTGTGTCATGTGAATTTTGATTGCATTGTGAAGATCAGTTCTACCAAGGAAGTTAGAGATATATCTAAGATTGTAAAGCCCTATAATCTGATATGTAAGGAATGTCAAATGGGAAAGAAAGTTAGAAATAATTTTAAGAGTATACAAGAAAAACCTAATGATGTTCTTGATCTTATTCATACTGATTTGTGTGGTCCTGCTAGATCAAAATTTTTCAGGGTGATAGATATTTCATGTTAATCATTGATGACTATTCAAGAATGATGTGGGTTACTTTTTTAAGGGAGAAGTCTGAAGCATTTGAAAAGTTTAAAATATTTAAAGCTAAAGTTGAGATAGAGACATGATTGAAGATTAAATGCTTAAGGTCAGATTAGGGTGGAGAATTCACATCTAATGAATTTAGCAGCTATTGTGAGAATAATGGGGTAAGGAGACAATTGTCTCCACCCCAAACACCTCAGCAAAATGGAGTTGTGGAAAGGAAGAACAAAACTATGTTGGATGCAACTAGAACTATGATGATGGAAGCTAATCTACCTCATATCTACTAGAGAGAAGCTGTAAGCACAATGGTATACACATTCAACCAAGTTCATATCAAAGGAGATACCGGTAAGACACCTTATGAGTTATGGTTTGGTCATACACCGACAATTAAGTATTTCAGAATCTTTGGTAGTAAATGCTATATCAAAAGAGATGATTCCATTGGAAAGTTTGATCCTAGATGTGATGAATGAATATTTCTTGGTTATTCTAATGAAAGTAAAGCATCTAGATGTTATAACAAAAGATTGCAGAGAATTGTGGAGAGCACAAATGTCAAGGTGGATGAGAAGAACAAAAGTTAAATCAGAATTTATGAGAAGGAGCCGACAGTAGAAATGATCATAACTGAATTGCTAGCACCTGCACCAGAACAGAATGTTGAACCAATTACTCCGACAGTATCAAAATATTCAACAGTAACTGAAGATCAGGACAGAGGAACAAAAAATCAGAAGATTCCTAGGAATGTAAGGTTGAATCATTCAGAAGATTAGATCATTTAAGACAAAAACAAAGGAGTGATGACAAGAAGAAGGTTGGTAGCTGATGAGTTATATTTAATTTCTCAAGTTGAATCGACATCAATAATTGAAGCTTGTAAAGATGAATGTTGGATGAAAGCTATGGAAGAAGAATTAGATCAGATGAAAAGAATAACACATGGATTTTAGTTCCCCGACCTAAAAATAAGAATGTTATTGGAACTAAATGGGTTTTTAGGAACTAATTGAATGAAGATGGACAAGTTGTGAGGAATAAAGCTATATTGGTTTGTAAAGGATATCCTGGTAGTCGGGAAAACCATGATGTGGTGGTTCCTCCCAAGCTTTGGGGAAAAAGGCGCATTAGGTATGTGTCCTCATAAGCTACTTCAAAACAAGCAGAATGAAATTCTCGGACATGATCACGGGGATCCCCCTTTCCTCTATATTTTTCAAATTTGGGTGTTTCAAACCCGCGTGGAAAGGGTGGCATATAAAGATTCCTATCAAACGGATAGGGACAGATGTCGTTAAGTGAAAATTGATTGGTCTTAACACCACTATGAAGTTGTTGGGCGAGATTCGCGACTTGTTGCCGCAACATCTCCATTTCATTTGGAGGAGGAGGTGGTGGGTTACCTCGAGGGATGTTATATCTGATGGGATCTCTACGTCTTTCCTCCTCATGGCGACTTTGTCTTTCTGATGCTTGTCTTAATTGGGCAAGATCAAAGTCTGAGGGGAGTTTGGCTCCTTCTTGAGCAAGTCTTAAGAAGTGAGCATCCGCATTGCTCCTGAGAATTTCATCAAATAATCTGTTAAAGTGAGGGTTATGCTGAACCCTTTCGATTGTTGAAGGAGTGGGACTACTTGGGTTTTCATCATTTACATTTCCTCCAAGTGCTTCTTGAAATTCATTGAGGTTGTCCTCTTCTTCCTCAATTTCTATTTCTCGTTGCCTTGATCGCGATCGGGTTTGAGCCATTTTGTTTGCAAGTTTGTGTTGAAGTTGATTGAAGATTATGATGAGTTGTTCGATGAAAGATGGATGATTAGTGGATTGTAGATCTCTAGCACTCTAAAGGTAAATGTAACCAGAATTCTTTCTTTGAATTGCTTGTTTGTTTTGATGAGTTTGGATGTGATAAGGTGTAGAGAAATCTGAGATGTGTTACAGATTTTGACTACCTAGTAATGAGAGGATTCACTCATGAACTAGTTTTAACCTGTGTAGATGTGTCTCTTAGGATGAGCTTATCCTAGATGTAGAAACAATCTAAAAGTGATGTGATGTGTTTGATTTCAAGCAATATCTAAAAAAGGAATCTTGGGACAAGAACCTCTTAATGTTTTGAGAGTTTTGGGATGAATTGATGATGGAAAAATGATGTATGAATGAGATGATGGATGTTTTGTTTTCAACTTTAATAAAAACTTTGTGTTACAAATGGAACAAACTCTACTTCTTCCCTTTCAGGCGTTGGTGGCATTTCTCGAGCTGTGTTGTAGGTGATACAGATGTTTGGGAAGAAGTTGGGATTAATCTTTCCTCCTTGATTTTTGTGATAACTCAGAGCTCTATATTGCATAAAAGCTCTGCGGTTCAATGATTCGGAATCAAATTCGTTTGTTTTACCTTGAAGGTATAGACGCATGCGATGTAGAAAGACTCTATGGGAGACAAAGATTTGTCGATTGATATAGAAGAATTTCCTCCTTTTGATCAAAGCCTTTGAGCTTAGTGGTCTCCTTTTCAAGGTGATATTCTAATGACACTTCTTCTTTCGCAAGATGTGAAGAATGGTCATAAAATGTGATTCTTCGTTGTTGGCATTGTGTTTTTGGTATTTTTGGTTGTGTTGACAGATGTTGGATGAATACTTTGTTTTTGGGATTGATTTTCTGATTTTTCTTTGACAAGAAAACAAAGCAAGCACACAAACACAAAATTGTAGCCTCAAAGGCACAAATGAGTATGGGTCTAGATCAACCCAATCCTTGGACTTGTTTTTGACCCTTCCTTTAGATTTTATTTTAAGGTGTATTTCCAAAGCCTGAAGTCGGCTCAATTTGCACTAGGTCTGTAAAACGAACACACTTCAAACACTCTTTATCCCTAAGGTCAAATGGCCAGTTGTGATAAATTTAGCCCACATCTTGATATTTCTTCGACTTTGGTACTACATACCTTATGAATCCCGTCGTGGCAGGTAAGGATGTGATATACTAAGTCTTGCACGAGCATAACAAATAGATGATCCCTATGATGGGGGAGTCACCACTTTTATCAAGCCACAAGTGACCTTTCAAAAAGCTATGTTTCTACTCAAGGAAATATGTATGGTGAGTATCTTGGGAGCAAAACCATCTATGCTCTTGCACTAAATTATACCTCAAATATCCTCAATCAATAGAACAGGTGGGCTACTACTTAAAGGTGTTTAGTCATGTTCGATGGCTTTGGACATAAGTTCATTCTGCAGTGACTCACTTAAGAGCCTTGTAACTGGTGGTGGGGCCCATTTGTCCTTTCGACCAGTTACACTGTAGGAACAGCTATACCCAAGGCTACAGCTTTCGCTCTCACCTGATTTCTATAGCGGCTCGAAGGATTTACCGCTCGAGGTCGTTCCCAAGAGTATCGATCCCTTGGCAGGCCTCTCTTAAAAAGATAAAATGTGAGTGTTACTAACACTTTTCTCTTGCACCTAGGACCACGAGAGCCAAGGGAGAGGATAGTGTGTGTTAGAGGTAGGACCACTCGACCAACTCTTTTGCACAAGTGTGCCAAACACAAAATTCACTTGTTCCTTTTAATTTGTCATCACAATGATTTTCTATCTATTTGGAGATGTTGCTCCAACAATCATGGTGTTCTTTTTAATTTTCAAAGGCAATTGTTTGAGTAAACTAGAATTTGAAAATCCTGGTCAACTTAATGAAAAACACGTTTGCATGAAGTAAAATTGCTTTGAAAATGAGACAAGTTGATTGTGAATTTTATTTGCACCAAAAATGGAAGTGTGGATTGTGAGTTTTATCTTGATGCAAGAAATAAAATTTGCCTTGTTGATTTTAAGCACCAAAACGAAGTTTGTTTCCTAACTTGCAAAAAAAAAAAAATAAAGTTGTTTTTGTATAAGTTTGTGGTTCTTTTTACCTTTGAACAATAAAATTCTTTTTAAGAGCCCCAAACAAATGTGTGATTCTTTTTCAAAAGCCCAAATTTGAAATGTGAAGTTAATTTTAAACCAAAATAAAAAGTGAATTCATTTTTAAAACCAACTTCAAAAACAAGTTAGTAAAAAATATAAATCTACTCTTTAATCTAATTTAAATCTGCACAAAAGAGAAAAATAGTTAGTAAAATCTGCCTATTTGGTGGGCTTCTACAAGCCTAAATTTTTTATTTTATTTTTTTGGTTACAAGGTGATTTGTACAACGTTTTGTTACAATAGCGCTAGTCTGCGTTTGAACAGAGGCACTATTTAACACAAACGTATTAAAAGAAAGGGAAAGACAGAGAAGGGAAAAGTACTGAAACAGGGGGAATAGCGCCAAAATAATGCCAAACGCACCAAAACAGTGTCAAAATCGCAACCTGTGTGACATTTTCAACATTCAAACATGTTATTGGTTAAAAAAAAAAAATGATCTTTTTGGTGTTTGGATTCACGTCGGGTTCACCAAATGATGCTCTGCAAAAAGGATTAGAAAATCTGTTTGATGGCAACACACACAAGAGCACAAGAAACAAACGTTAGTGTTAGCAACAAAAGATTATCCTAAACAGGCATATCAAGAGAGATATTAAGCATGAAATAGAAAGCATATAAACATAAAATGAAATAGCTAATCAAGATGCTCATAGTTGCTCCTCCCTTGTTCCTCTCCTCTCCAAGTCCCAAATGAGTGTAGCTCTCAGCAGCTTTTTGCACTATGGATGCTTATGGAGGATTGAGATTTAATACTAAGCTTCAAATATGAAATGAAAAGCTAAATACTATGCTAGAGTAGATAGTGATGCTATGAAAAAGCTCTATGCTAATGCCAGTATAACAACAATACTCTAAAATGCTTCCTTTTGCTTGAGGAGAAGGGTTCTATTTATAGAAGAAATGGGGAAATGAAGGGTTAAGATTGAATGGTTTAATCAAGGGCCAAGTTTGAAAGTTGGGGATCCATGTGCACAATTGGCACCAATAAAATGGTGACAAGTGTCAACATAGGATTGGGTTGAGAGAAGAGGTTGGAGGCATTAAAGGCCTGAGAAGACCTCATGGTTATCTAGAAGGTAAGGGTCAAGTCTAAATTAAGATTACCCATTGGATTAAGAGTTAATCCAAGGATAAACCTTTGTGCAAATGTTTAAGAGATAATCATGGTCAAAGCATTAATGGCTTGATGAGACCTTTGGGTTGGGTAGAGGTTGAGTCAAAACAAATGTTTTAACCATGTGGGAGGGTTGAATTAACCATTAATGGTTATTGGAGACTTTGGGGATTAAGTGGTTGAAGGTTGGAAGCCTTCAATGGTTATCAAAGACTTTGAGCCATTTAGTGGTTGAAGGTTGGAAGCTTTCAAAGGTTATCCAAGACTTTTAGGCTTTGAGAAGTGACTCCATTTTGCTTAGGAATGTGACAATAATTAGGGGATGGATTAAGCTAATTAGGAAGGGGTTAGAAGAATCTAGAAGGGGATTAGATTTTGCAAGTGGATTTGGTGGGTGAGGGAAAATAGGATTTTATTAAAATAAAAATTCATTTATTTCAATAAATGTGTGCAAGTTGTATTTGGATAAATATTCAAATAAATATTAATTTATTTAAATGAGAAAAAGGAAGATAAAGCATTAAAATGCTTGAAGACTTTGAGGGGAACCATTAAAGGCTTGAAGACTTTAAGGAAAACCATTAAAGTCTTAAGAAGACTATAGAAGGAAGCCATCAAGTTTGAAGACTTTAAAGCCATCAAGTTTGAATACTTTAAGGGAAACCATTAAAGGTTTCAAGTGGGTGAGGATAAATAGGATTTTAAATAAATAATTTATTTAAAATAGTTGTGCAACTTGCTTTTGTAGGAAAATACAAGTGGGTGGAGGATAAAGGTGATTTAAATAAATTATTTATTTAAAATAATTGTGCAACTTGTATTTGTAGGAAAATGCAAGTGGGTGGAGGATAAAGGTGATTTTAAATAAATGATTTATTTATTTAAATGTGAGAGGTGGGATTTTGGGGGTTTTAAATAAATATTTATTTATTTAAATGTGAGAGAAGATTTAATTAAATAAATATGATTTATTTATTTAATTAATGGTCTGAATTTGGTTAAGTGAATTAAATCAAATAAATTGAATAATTTATTTAATTAATAGGAGAATAGGGTTAAGATGAATTAATTAAATATTAATTTAATTAATTATTAATTGATGGTTAAATAATCAAATAAATACTAAGTATTCATTTAATTAAGTGGACAAATTTATGTGACTACAGAAGTCTTTGTTGATGATATCATTTTTGGAGGTGAAGATAAGTTGTGTATGGAATTCTCTAAAAATAGGAAGAATGAATTTGAGATGTCTATGATTGGGGAGATGAGATTTTTAATAGGTTTGCAGGTTACTCAAGCTGATAAAGGTATTTTCATCTTTCAAACTAAGTATGCTAAAGAGTTGTTGAAGAAATTAGGTTTGGAAAATTCTAAACTGGTTGGTACACTTATGGTTACAAGTGAGAAATTGTCAAAGATTGATGCATCTACACTGGTAAAACCTACAAGGTACAAGTCTATGCTTGGATGTTTGTTATACCTGACTCAGACTAGACCAGATATAATGAATGCAGTTTGTATTGTATCAAGATATCAGAGTGGTCCTAGAGAGTATCATGTGAGTGCGGTGAAAAAGATTTTCAGGTATTTGCAGGGAACAACTGAATATGGTTTGTGGTATCTTAAAAATGATGACTTTACATTAAGTGCATATACAAATGTAGACTGGGATGGAGATGTTGATGACCAGAAGAGAACATATGGTGGAGCTTTCTTTCTTGGAAAGAAACTTGTTTCATGGATCAGCAAGAAGGAGTCATGTACATCTTTATCTACTGCTGAAGCTGAGTATGTTGCTTTTGCTACTAATTGTACACAAGTTCTATGGATGAAGCAAATGTTGAAGGATATAAAGGGGGATTGTAATGAAGCGGTAGCTATTCACTATGATAGCTCTGCTTCCATTTATATATCAAAGATCCTAGTATTTCATTCTAAGACAAAGCACATATCTATCAAGTATAACTTTTTGAAGGAAAAGGTGGAAGCAAATGAAGTCAAACTAGTTTATGTGAACACTAAAGAGCATATTGCAGACATATTCACTAAAAATTTGCCTAAAGAATCATTTGAGTTCTTCAAAGATAGATTGGGGGTTTCTACCCCTTTGGTAGAGACCTGAATGATGTTGATTGACATTAGCTTCACATGCATGTACAAAGCTACTATTCATTTCGGATTGATGTGGTGGTGCTACTACTCAGGGGAAGTAGTTAGCTGTGTGGTTCAGTGGATTTATATTTTCTTTCTTTGATATTTATGCCAAATCTTTGGCATTGATGTCAAAGGGGGAGAGATATATGTGAAAAATAGAGCTTACCATAATATCAGTCAAAGGGGGAGTTTGGTTTAGGGCTTCATTGTAATATCATTTTGTGGGAGATTGTTGGTTGTCTTCCTTTGGGGGAGACTTGTTTGGCATTTCTTGGCACTTGGATGTTTTTCACATATAGTGTTGCCATCAATGAAAAAGGGGGAGATTGTTGGCAATTTAGAGGGATTGATTATGTGTTGCATTGATGTTTTGTCATTGATGGCAACACCAACAATTTTGGTTGTTTATCGATTTCTAGTTGGTTCTGGTAGAGTGGTTGGATTATGATGTTGATCCAGTATGCTCTGGTATGCTTTGGTTTGTGGATTTGATTTGGATCTGTCATTCATGCTATTCAGATGTGTATCATGATTAGTTGGTTTGGGATTTGATGACTCATGAGCTATCATTTGTTCTAGTAAGCCTTTTGGTCATCGATAAGGGTTTTACTAGCACAGCTTTGTTGAAGATCTTTTGATGCATGTGATAAGTGGTGTTGGTGCAGCTTCTAGATGGCTTTCGGGATGTTGGTTATGTTGTTCATATTCCTGTTGATTGGTGGTATTGGATTTGGTTTATGGTGACCTATTTTGGGTCTAGTGTTATCTAGGTTATGAACCAGTTTATGTAACGTGTTGGAGGATGTTCCTGATGCATTACCAGCAAGATTTAATGATTGGTTTATGTTGTTTCAATCTCAAGCTGACTTGGTTGATCATTGGATTGTGAGTTTATGTTATTAATTTATTGTATTATCTTTTAGGTGGCCAACCTAATTGTTTAGGTCCCGAGTTGGTATAAATATGATGTAGGATCTCTTTGTAGATCATGGGCATATATGTATGGGCTTATGAGAATATGGGATATAGATTTATCTGTATGTGAATAATATTGTAATCATATGCAGAGGTTTTTTTTGATCATAGGTGATCAAATTGGGTTTGTAAGAGAGGTTTAAGGCCTTCGGTATTGAGCTTAACTAGAATTATACTCAGGCATAGGTGACGCTATACTTGCAATTCAATATTCATTCCAGATTGTAGTTCGATGTTTCTATTGTCAGTGAGGCTCCTTTTGTGTTGAGCAATACACTCTAGGTTGTTGGCCTTCCTATATGTGCAGGCCCCTTTATATTGTAGTCACATACTTACTGTAGAAGTATTATTTGACTATGGGTAGGCTTTCACCATGGTTTTTCCCTTTACTGAGTTTTCCACATACAAATATTGTTGTCATATGTTATGGATGGATGGTAACTATTTTGTGATTTATGTTTATGTTTACTTTCTATATCAATCATTGCAATATTTAGTTTATGCATTCCAGTATTGAGTTTATGTGTTCCGGTAATAAGGCTTTAAATTCTTAAAGTTCTATAATTTGGTGACAACTGATTCACCCCCCCTCTCAGTTGTCCTTTGGTTATTTGAGCTGTATAATAGATTCTAATGTGCTTTCTAGTGTTTCCTAAGTATGTCCTATTTGTTTTGATGATCCCCATTGATCGTTGTGCGTGTTCTTGGTGATTTTGTTGAACGAGTGATATTGTTTTTGTTATACGATATTCCTAGTGGTGTAGCATGTTGTGGTTGATCTTGGAGTGATTTCTGGTGGTGATGAGATTTCAGGAATTTGATCTAGGTCCATGTTATCTCATGTATATCATTATATTGGTCTGATGGTCGATCTTTGTATCGTGTGATGCAATTTTGTAATCATGAGTTGAGAGTTCAGACGACCTTGTTGTCAAGGTTGATGTACTGTATAAATAGGTGATATAGTCATGTAATTTGTGTATCAAGATTGTGTTTGCATTATCAGAGAGAGATGTATGTATGAACAAATGATTCATCCTTCAACATTGTGATTGAGAAGAGATTGGTGTTGTAGAGCAGAAAATTATGCTTAACTAGAACTGTCATCAGACATTTGAAGATGCTATTCTTTTAGTTCATTCCTTTCGGATTGTAATCTGGATCTTGTTGTAAGTCAGTGCGACTTACCTGAGGGTTGTAGCCTTCTGATTTATTATATTTGAGGAGTGATCTCTAGGTAGTGTGCCTGAATGCTGGTGCATTCCCCATTTTAATATTTTCACATACTATTGCAGAGTATCATCTTATTGTGGGTAGGTTCCCACTATGGTTTTTCCCTTAACTGGGTTTTCCATGTCAAAATATTGGTGTTGTGTGTTGTACTATCAATTTGTTTATTGTTTTTGTTGCTACAGTTTATCAGATTTGTATTTTTGGTTGAGTTTGTAGATCTGGTAGAAAACTGATTCACTCCCCCCTCTCAGTTTTCTCTCATTGTTGTTGCCAGCAATCTTCATGGAGTTCCCAATAACTCTTTAACTACTACTAACTCCTCTTTGTAGAGATTCTCTGATAAACCTTGGTCCCTTATTCTATGGGTGATAGAGTCAACTATGTCTAGAGAAAACCTTTTAGCTGAAAAGATATTACCAAAGGAGCTTCTATTCCATCTCTTGAGCCTATAATTAATATGTTACAACTGCTTAATAAATGAGTACATTGTAGTACAAAAGACGGGTTTCCCCTTAACCCACCAATCCATCATAAGGTCATGTAGGGAAGAGTCATGAAGCCACATTAGCTGAAACTTAAATGAAGGATTCTTGGAAACCTAGAAAGTAAACGTAAAAATCTTGATTGGCCAATGATCAAATCCTTTCGAATCTAAAATTATCTGAGGTAGTAGTCCAAAAATATCTCAACCAATAGAAAGAAACAAGAAATATGTCCAATCTCTTATCTATCACCTCTCCTCCACATCTCCTATTGTCCCAAGTAAATAACCCATTGGAAGGTTTAACATGCACAACCCTCAGGAAATCAATATTGTTTCTCAGAAGATCCACAAAGGGATCCAACCTTAAATTTCCTCCCCTCTTCTCCTCCAGGCTAGAAATAGCATTGAATTCTCTAGCCAAAATCCAAGTAAAAAGAGGGCATGGAAACAAATATATCTAATATGTGACCAAAGGAGAGTTTTACCCACAAAATCAGTAGGAGCACAAACATTGTTAAAAAGAAGGTTCTCACTGGTCTCACAACTTTTAGCAAGCAACGAGATAGAAGATCTGCTAGACAACCACCAAATTGGAACAAGTTTTTGAGGGTCCCACATGTATGCCATACCACCAGAGTTTCCTTGAGCCCCAATGCATTGACACTAACTTTGGGCCCAAATTTTTCTTATCTTGTTAACCATATTATTAACAGATAACTTAGTTTCCTGAATAAAAACAATGTTAGGAGAATTAGCAACAGCCAACTTCTAAATAGCCTTTTGTCTAGGGATGATATTCAACCCCCTAACATTCCATGAAAGAACAATCAGTTTTAGGTGGAAGGAAAGTGGGAGTCAATGGTCTTCACAATTCGATACTCCACTAGTGTCTCTCCAACTAGCTTCACCTTTTCTTGATCTTTCCTCCATTCCATCTTAAGAGGCTTCTCTATGGAACCTTTTTTAAGAACCTTTTGTTGAATACCAAGCCCCGGTGGGGTACCTTAGATTTTTCTTCCATCTAATGTATCTTTCACCTCATTTAACTAAGAAGTAGTGAGGGTAGGACATTCCTTCATAACTAGTCCTCCACTAGTTCCTAGAACTTCAAGGTTAACCATTGGGAGTTCTGTGTCCATTTGCATACCCAATCCTTCCTCCTATGTTCCAACTTACATAACATTACTCTCTTCCTCAAATGGATCCCTTTCCCCACAATGTCTTGGCCCAAAGGTTGATTTAGAATAGTACCATCAAACTGATCCAAATTGTCGATAGCATCAAACTTATTAAAAACCTCATCATTCTGCCTATCATTAAAGGTCCTCTTTTTAACTTGACCCTTATTATGAGTTAGGATTAGGATGAATCCTTCCTTATCCTCCAACACAATAACCTTCCCTTTATCTTGTTTTGGTAAAGAAATATTCTATCCAAATATATAAGAGCCCGCAAATTAGTATTTGGGACACATCAACTACAAATGACCATATTCATGACATATATGATAATGAAATGACAACGTTTCATAAACAAGTTGTTGAATCCAAGAGATTGTCTCTAATATAATTTTCATAGAATCTAGTAAAGGTTTATTTAGATCAATTTTAATATAGACACGAGCATAGGCAATTACCTTTTTCTCCATATTTTTTTGTGAAGGGCCCACAGGCTTTCTAAGTTGCACAACAACAAGAGTGAAAATATCATCTCTCCAGAATTCTAAAGAAAACCATAGTAGTCTCACCCAAACCAAAACCTTATATATAATCTCCTCTATGGTATTGAACCCAACATTGCCATTGCTTAATGAATAGGCCAACCTGATTATAGAAATAGGGCCCCCCTTCAAAAACCTTATTTTTGTCTGACATGCATGAAAATCACCAAAAAATATTCATTGGTAGTTAAAAGCACTACCATTTCACCCTTTGGACTCCAAGTATGTCAAACCCATGATTCAAGAAAGGGCAAGGAACCCTGAATCCCCAAAAACTTATAGATCAATGCATGATTAGATAAATAACTAATATCCTCCTCAAAAATGTCAAACTGGAACACCAAAATAGGCCTAGTATCACTCTTCACCAAACATCTATTCACTTTCAATGGCTTAAAGAACCTAGCTTGAGAAGAATGTTCTCCCATATCTAAGTCAATTGAAACAAAAATGGGGTTCTCCTGCAACTTAAAGAAGGATTTCTCCTAATCACAACATCTCTAAAAGGAATACTCAATTCACCAGAAGGACCTCTATGAGAAGCCATGCAAGGTCATAACACACAAAAATCAAATAGAAAAAACAAATAAAAGAAACCTCAATATAGAGAACCAATCAAGAAAAACCACAACCAAGCTCCATTGAATACAAAAACTTCACCAAATTATTGCCAAAGCCAAATACCAAACCTCCCAGCAAACACACAACCACACAAAAGCCATGAGACAACCAAGAATCAACAACCAAGAGAAAAATAATGGGCCTTAAGCCCTTATGCAACCCTCATGCACTCTCTACAAAAACCCCCAATGCTTCCTTGCACACGTACAACAAACACAACCACGACTAGGGAACAAGTGCCCTAGCAAGACAAGAAACACAAAGCCTCAACATCGACCACCAATAATTTAATGCTATTATTATATGTGTATATTTTATTTTACTAACATTAATCTATGACTTTAGAGTCATCTAACATACTTAGGGTTATATATTAAATTTCGTCATTACATGGAGTAAAGGAGTACTACACATGATTTATTTACTATGACCTAATCCCATTGACATTAACAATAATACCTACTATGTATTTTATTATTATCAATGAAACTATCTCCTACTCGCTTATTATTATTATTATTTCTTAGCCTACTCTAATAGCTCATCTAACATTATCGATTAAACATATATTATCTATAATGGTGGTAATTATGCCTTTCCACCTAAAGTGACCTTACTATATATAACACCTACAGTTCTATTACCAATGCACTCTAGTTCACTAGGGCTATCAGTCTTCCCTCACTAAATACATTATATTTCTCATTGCTTCCTTAGATAATGCATTACTTATGATATTGATATTGTTGCTAGCTATTTTGAAAGCATAGAACACTTCATTTGTTGAGGCACTATTGTAACTCATGACATTAGGGTATATGCCTATAATGGTGAAAATTAGGAATTAGGGTTTCAACAAGTGAATCCACAAAATAGTCCAATTAAAACCACAACATTGAAAGAAGGGTGGACCTAATATATCTATCCTCAATCCCACTAAGGATGGCTGAGAAGTCTAACTAGATTCACTTGGTTGTGGGGGTTTATCCTCTTTCTAATTTGAATATTGAATGTTTGTAAATTAGGGAAAAATAGGTGATAATTGAAGAGATAAGGCGGAAAATATAAGCTATAGATGTTGTATGGAGCCACTGACCTAGATCTAGGCAAAAAAAAATATCTACAATCCGCTATCAGAAGTTCAGCCTGATTTTTTAGGACTAGATAGTATCAATTCTCCATGGTCCTCCAAATTTTCCATCATCAAAAGTTGAACTAGTTTGTGTCTATGAATTCTATTGGTCCTCCCTGTTACAAGTGTGGTTGTTGTTGCACCAAAAGATCGACCTATTAATGCCCGATACAACCACTAGACTTATAGAGCCCATAGGAGGTTGTTAAGCCATGTCACAAACCCAAACGTTGTGCTACACAACACAAGGAGACCAAGGGTGCACACCTTGCAACAATCCCCCCCTACGCAAGTGAGGGGTTTGAACCTATGACCAAGCTCTAATACCACTTATTATAGGTGTGGTTTCCATTGCACCAAAATATCAACCTATTAATGCCCGATACAACCACTAGACTTATAGAATCCACAAGAGGCGATTAAGTCATATCAAAAACCCAAGTGTTGTGTTTTACAACACAAGGAGACCAAGGGTGCACACCTTGAAACACTTCCGAACACAACTTTGTATGTATTTCCTACACATAGAAAGAAACAAGAAATTGTTGGGAATATGGGTTTGCCTTATATCTACAATTATTGATGATGATTCTTTTCTCTTTGAATGTAATCACAAATGTTGTATGTAATTGGACGAGAGACACAAAATCCTAATCACACACATATGCTTGCACAAGATCAATGTAATTTTGCTCCATAATGGTTGAATGATGAATATGTAGCCTTGAAGATCTCTAAAAAATGCTTGATTATGAATGGTTCATAGAAGCATGAATGCTATAGATGGAGAATTATATTTCTTAGATGTAAAGAGGTTGATTAAATATCTTTATATAGGGAATTCCTTAAGTAAATTACTGATTAGGCCAATCTCCAATGGTCATGTACAACCTTGGGTATCAAGCCTTGGCGGGGAGACACAACACTTTCCCTATTTCAAATTAGGGCCCCTTTCAGGGTGACTATGGCATTTTAGGGCACCATGGTCTAGACCAAGATGTACCATGCCTTGGTCCCACTGTAAAGGGGACAAAAATAAGGTGCTAGGGAGGTGGGTACCCCTCCATGGGACCCACAATACGTTATACATGACATAAAAGTTGGGTAATAAGAACAAGTAGAACCTAGAGAGGGTATGGAGATAGGACATGCTAAAGTGGGAGTACAAACATGAGGTGTAAATTGGACCAGTGACAATTTATGATGCTACATTTCCCCCCCACTTTAACAAGAGTATGAGCCTACACAAATACTTGTAGTTTAGTAGATAGATGAGAGAGAAACGAGAAATTATGAGTGCAATCACTAGGAGATAAGACATCACTAATTTGTAGGAATCAAGTCCACAATCTTAGAATCTTAACTCACACAATCTCATGTCCACACAAAAAAAAAGACAAAAAAAGGCAAACAAAGGCAAGAGACAAAAACCACATGACACAAAAGCTAAAAACCAAAACAAGACCTCAAGTCAACTAGTTGAAGAGAAATCAATAATCAAAATGTCTCTACCACAAATATCATTCTTGAAAATGTCATCACAAGAACACAAGAGATCACATAAAAAGAGAAAGAACATGCATCAAACCATGAACCACAAATAGCAACGCTATGAGCTCATGATCCATGTTGGGGAGAAGAGTAGGAATAGTCTATCTATGTTTTTCTAGTTCCACTCATCCTACTATGTATGCAACTATCCATTTTCAAGTATTAAGCACATCATATACAAGTTTATTTTCTCTATTTTTGAGCATGCAACAACTTGTATAAGACATGAAATGAAAAATGAAAATGCGTGTTTATTTTTGGGCATGAAGTATCTCATATAAGAGTTTGTTTTTTCTACTTTCAAGAATGAACACCCTGTGTAAGACACATATATGCCTGGTTTCAACAACATCTCATGTAACCCCATATAAGACATATATGAATGATGTGTTTGGTTTCAGGCATGAAGAATCTCATGTCATTCTTTGTTTTTTTTTTCTGATTTTGAGAATGAACACCTTGTATAAGAAATGCAATAGTATAGTGCAATATAGTACAAAGAGGGTGATATGTATGCCCCCCCGCCCTCCCCCTTAAGATGTCAATATATCCCTATGTTGATGTCTTAAGGAAGCTAGAAATAAGGATACCCACATTCAATACCAAGGATATATCCTTTAGGAAATAATGTTCATAAATAAAAGCTAAGGAGGGATTACTCTTACAAGCAAGGATAAGATAGTTGAAAAGAGATATCTTGCAACAAGTGTAAAGGGAATCCTTGGAGGAGAAGATATATTTTCTCAAAAGACATCTACCTCCAAGAGGAGATTATTGAAAACACATAACATCTTCTACCAAAATAAGGGAAAGGGAATAAGAATGCATAACTTCCCCTTAATTATAAGTGAAAGGGATTCTTGATGAAGGTTGTTTGTAACCCAAAGTGAAGGGTTTGTTTATAATAAACATACATTGCCAAGTGAAGAGGAGGTTTTAGTCAAGGATACACAACTCTTGCATAAGAGATAATCCTTGAGAAATCAACAACTTCACATAAGGAATGGCATCGCAACATAAGAAAACACCACTCAAAAAAGGAAAAGTGGATCCTTACAAAGGATAGGAAAAATCAATGCCCCCCAAGCATAGTGAAAATGAGAAGAATTACACAACCTCTAAGGAGATATTATACATATGAAAATGCACTATTGATAGCAAAGAAATGTCCTAAATAATGAACATACATGTGCTTGCATGGAGGACTATTCAATGCAAGAAAACACATCAAGATATACAAAATGCAACTCTAAAGAAGAGGCAATATTCAAAGAAAAAAAAAAATTGAATATTTTTAAACCTTTCCCCCCAAGTGAAGGGACAATAAAGAAGCATGTTTTTGCCCCAAGATTTTTGTTATTGAAAAAGTATCACCACCCATGATAAAGAGCCCCTAATGAAGTCAACTACTAGTGTTATAGGGTGATGAGAAACATGGAGGGTGAATGGAGTGCTAGGGCACTACCTCTTCACCAATAAAGAGTGGAAGATCAGTTGTAAGAGCTATGCAAGCTTTGTCATATTGGTTTTGAAAAAATGTTTTAAATTATTTATAATTTTCAAGATAATGAGAATAAGTATGATGGGAAATACAATTCTCATCACCTTCCTTATTCTTATAATTTTGATTAAGTTCAATGAAAGGAAATATAAAATTATTATCTTACTTCAAGCACCAAAATATTCTGGTAGTTAATTTATCTTGATCGTCAATAGGAGTAGGTCTTGTCTCTTCATATGTAGGATAAGGTTTGATATAAGAAGATGTATTGTTTTCTATAATTTTAACTATGCCATTATCAATTAGTCCTTGCATTTCATTTTGAAAATCTAGACAATCATTGGTATCATGGTCATTAGTTTGATGATGTGAGCAAAAAGGAGTGTTTGAGGAATAAGCACCCTTAGATGGATGATAGAGTTTATGTCTTGCAAAGTACTCTGTAAGATTTTGTACCTTAAGGAGATCATCCATAGGTGAATTATCAGAATGTCCTAGACATTCAGTACTATCTTGGAAATGAGGGTTTATAGGGACTTTGATTACTTGTTCAATTTTTTTGAGTCCTTATCCTCTATAACCTTGTCTTGATATTATGTTATAGACACTCCTATAAGATATTTTTAATTGAGAAGAAGAAGGGGTATTATAATGAATTTCTTTAATTTTTTTAGTGTAATTACATTGAGAAGGAACACATGGAGATGTAGATGAAGAAGGAATATCCTTTGTAGGGAGATTTTCCTTTCTATCATCATGCATATCCTCTTTGATGGGTTGGGAAGGAAGATCCTTATAATATAAGGCAAAATTTTTACTTAATGTTATGTGGGGAGATATATCATGAATAAAATGCATAACATTATTCTTTCTACAAATGTTCTGAAGGTTAATATAAGCTCTAGGAGAATAAGGGGGATCTAGAGAGATTGGAACACAATTTTTTTGTTCTTGCCACCTTCTACTTGTTGGCATTGTGTTGTCATTGATGTGAACCGGTATGGGATGATCACCTGTAGTAGAGATGCATGTGCAACACTAATATGGAGGAGTACATGATGTGATATCTTGGATATCACATTGTGTTGTAGAACACTGGTAAGGTAAGGAAAGTATGTCAATTGGCAAGTGTTGTGTTGATAAATGGGCAAGGTGTTTGAGTGGTTGTTTGTGATGAAGATACAGTCATCATGAGAAGCAATGACTAGTAATGAGCGTGCTCACTACATTGTGTAAATAGGGAAGTCACATGAGCATATGGCAGAAAGAAGATGGTGTTACTCCACCAAGTAAGTGGAACCTATCTCCTATTATGCATTGAGTGCACTATATTTTGGAAAGAGAAGTGTGAAGTGTTTGAAGTAAAAAGACCTGATTGAAGATGGACTCTTGTGAAGGTTGATGATATGGTGTCATCGAGAGTGGTAACCGGTATGTAAATCCACCGGTTATATAAGCGAGGTGCAGATTCAGAAGACCTTCCAGTTGTGGGAATGAGCATACTATGGATTTACCTATCTGGAGACCAGCTTAAGAGTTCCATTCACAGTTCAAGATGAGGGCATATATGATAAGATAACCAGTAGAATGGTTGAGACTGGAAGGGTCTGCAAACTAGCATAAGTAAGGAACCAGTATGGTGATTGGTCGGTGATCCTACTTAGATCGACTTCGAGTGCCAAGCCAACTATTGATCGACATGGATGCCACATGGGATCAAGGTGGCAAGCTCTCAGAGGTTGGTGAAGTTTCATGTGGAGTTAGATAACTCGATTGGTGTACACTGACAATCGATCCTGTGATTTGTGGAATCGGGTTAGAAGCATGTGGCTCGAGGAAGAATGAACCAACAAAGGAGATCAGGGGAGTAGCTGGTGCTTGGATTGAAGGAAGATGATCAGGTTGATAGAAGAGCCTAAGAAGGAATTAACGAAGGCATTAATGATGTATGCCAACAGATTGGTTGCAAGCTGCTGAGGATGGAAGGTGTGTTCTGGAAAGCGTGTTGATGGTGGACTTGTGCAGGTGAATGTCATGTAGATCAGATCAAGCAAGATCTGACTGGATTTGATTGGCCTTGAGGATTGTGAGGAAACCCTAACTGCACAGATTTTGAATGGGGTTTTTGGCGGGAAGACTGGTCTATAAGTATGAAGACCAAAGAGATTGTTAAGTGCTGCTACAAAGAAGATCATTGTGCTACTGTGAAGTGGGATACTTCTGCAAGCAAGAGAAAATCAGACAAGTGCTCAAAAACACCTGAGAAGAGAGTTGCACAGAAGGAGGAAAGAGAACCGACAAAGTATAGTACCGGTAAAGTGCAGAGAGTTTATGTAGGAGATTTAGTAGAGAAGCAACAAGAGAGTAAGTCAGTGTAGTAGAGAAAGTATCTCACCAATAGAGTAAGATATATGAAATAGTTGCAAGATTCAATTGTAACAAGATAGCTAGTTTTGTCATTGAAGTTTACAGTGTGAACACTAAGTTGTAGCTCGGTGCAAGGGTTGTAGCTCCTTGGGTTGGTGCCCTAAAATTAGGGGTTGGTACTCCTTGGGTTGGTGCCCTAAACTTTGGAATAGAGTTTTCATTATGAGGCTGGATTGGAGTAGTAGACTCCAACAACATTGCTCACCGAGGTTTTTCCCATCTTGGGTTTTCCTCATACATCTTGGTGTTATGTGATGTCTCTTTGTGATTATTTTCATTTGTGTTAGTCTCCTCACTAACCGATAAGCATTTTCATAGTTAGATCTAATAACTAGTATGCTCACATAGGACTGACGAAGGAAAAGTAGAAGAGAACCACTGATTCACCCCCTCCCCCTCTTAGTGGTGCATTGTGTCTAACAATTGGTATCAGAGCCTAGGTTCCTAGCTAGAAGAGTTTTTCTCTAGCTTGGGTAGATTTCGTCCTGAGCACACAATGGTTTGTTTAGTGTCATTCCCTGGTTCAATGTTTGATGGTTCAAACTATGCTATTTGGAGTTGCAGAATGGAAGTCTTTCTTTCCTCCCTAGAGTTTGATGTATGGATATCGATTATCAATGGTCTATCGAGGAATATCGGTGCTCCCTCTAGATTTGAAGAAGAAAGAAGTTGCTTGTGCAATGAAGAAGCCATGAAGGCCATATTCAGTGGGCTCATCGGGGATGTTTCCTCACAGGTGGACAAGTGTAAATCAGCAGAGTCTATGGGATAGACTAAGGAATTTGTATGGAAATGAACCCTGCACCATTGGATCAGTATGTGGAAGTGAGAAGAACTATGCATTAGATTCATGTGTAGATAATGAAGGTAGATCCGTTAGCAGCTGCAACAATGAAGATGAAGGAACCCACCTCTTCATGGATCAAGAATCTTAATATGAGGAGCATACTTTTGAATGTGATAGGGAAAATAGATCCCATCGACGAGATGTGTTTGGGAGTGATAGTGAAGGTGAAGAAGAAGAAGAAGAAGTTGACCTTGAAGGTGAGCTTGTAAATTCCCTTGAAGAACTCAATAGAGTAAGAAAGGAATACAAGCTATTCAAGAATGTTTCTATAGTGGAGCAAAATCGTTTAATCAAATGCCTTGAGGAATTTGAGAAATACATCTCAGAGTTGAAGATTCAAGAAGAAGGCACCAAGGAGTGCCGGTGTGAAGATCTAGCATCTAGTCTAGAGGTGAAGAATGAAGAAAATCAGAAGCTTCTTGGAGAAATGGAGGTTCTCCAAAATAACCTTGAGAAGTGTCAAGAGGAGCTCAAGGTAAGAGTCTGGTTTCATGGAAGTAGTGATGCCTTGGACAAGATGCTATAGAATCAAAAGCATGCCAAGGATACTGAATGTTTAGGAAGTGGTGCCGGTGAATGATCCACCAGCAAGAATGTCCCCCACCATGACATTTTGTTTGTCTCCTCAAATGGAGAAAACAAAGGCCAAACCTTCTCAGTAAGAAATGCTCCTCGAAAGAAGGTTGATCTAGATACAACCAGTGAGGACTTGCAGACAAGAAAGAAGACCGACGTTGCAAGAAGAAGGAACAATGAAGATACCAAAGGAAAAGGAAAGATGGGAGAAGACAGTTTCACTGGAAGCAAGGAAATGAGGAAGTAGAAAAGAAGACCTCCTACCGGAAAAGGACAAAGAAATGCTACCACCCACAAGGTGAAGAAAGTGTGGGAGAAGACGAGACCAAATGGAAGAGCTGGACAAAATGAACAACCAAGGATATATTCTTAAGGAAGAAGAAATGGAGATGCCAAACCGGTGAGATCTCCCCATACATGGAAAAATGAATTTGTAAGTCATATGCCATCATTTACTAGTTACTACTTTGCATGTAATACCTATGGCCATAGGGCAGAAGATTGTAGAGAGAGATCTAGAGGGAATAATCTAGGATCTCATAGACAACATGCATATGAGAAAAATGTATCCAGGAGTAGATACATGCATGACCCCTCTCTCGCTCATGCAAATGTTGTTTGTCATAACTGCAAAGGTCTCAGCCATAGAGAGTTTGAATGCAGGAAGAGGAACCTGCAGTCACATGGAGGTTGGTATAACAACTATGCTCTGTAGAAAAACGGATTCAGAGCATATGGAAGTCAGAAAACTACATGGAACCAAAGGAGAAATATCCTTGTAGGAGCAAGAGGTCCACCGGTTCTAGCTACTTGACACAACAACATGACCATAAGAGGATGGTCAAACTAGTATGTAAAGAGATTCCCCAAGCATGAAGTGGGGATGGATGTTGGGTGCTACTACAACACTACTTCCAGTTGTAATAGAGATTCCAGAACTACAAGGATCAATCAGTAGGAGAAGAAGAGATCTTCTTGCAAGACTAAAGACAAGAAGATGAATGAGACCAAGCAGATATGGAGGAAGAAGCAAGAAAATAGGAACATAGATAGGCATTGTGCATTAATTGCACAAGTGATACCTCCTTTAGTTTAAAGGGGATGCAGAACTTAGGGGGCATCACATATTGATCAGATCACTCACCCCTTAGTTGTAAGTGGTCAAGAAGATGATCAAGTTGTTGCCGGTAAGAGGAAGAAAATAAGATGGTAGTGTGTGAGTAGTTACCGCATTGACTACATATGGAAGATGGTCTACTACTATAGGTGAAATGGATGGTAGCAGAGGAAACCGGAACTGGGAAACAAAGGTAAATACAAAAGTGACTTGGTAGAGAAAAGAGATCGGTATGTGAAGCATGTTACGGACACTGATGTTGATTAGTGTTGCTAAGTTATGTAAGTCAATCAGTTGAGGGATCATTGCAGTAACTCTGATGGCCTGGACGGATGTGGTTATGTCTCAGGTGTTATTGAAAATAAGCTGAATGACATGTATTGGTCTGGTAGCTGATCTCATGTGGATGCTTCTTTATGAGTCAACTAGTTGGATAGATGACCTACAAGGGGGGAGTTCAGAGCTATATCCTCAGATTATTTTTGGATAGACTGAACATGGAAGCAGATCAAGTAGATGCTCAAAGAAGGAGAGAGACAGGTGTTTGCTGTAAAAGGTTGTTTAGGTACCTGAGCTTTCAATCTCAAGTATTGATGTTTGAGATGATATTATGCATAATCTTCAAGAGAAAGATGAACCCAGTAATAAGGGGAGAAAGATTCTTGAAAGTGCTTGGTGGATGCAAGAAGTTATCCTGATAGTGCCCTTTGTCATTGTGTCAAAGGGGGAGAAGAATTCTGTAGTATGTCAGATACTATAAGTGTTGACATCAATGCCAAAGAGGCATATTGTTGGCATTGTGTTGTCATTGATGTCAACCGGTATGGGATGATCACCAATAGTAGAGATGTATGTGTTGGCATTTTAGTAGAAAGAAAGATTGTTGATATTCAATAAGGATATTGAGAAGGTTGATGAAGATTATTCATATAACTGAAGAAGGATGATAACTATCTTTATAACATTATTTTGTCATTGATGTCAAGAAATTGATTATTTGATTTAGTATGATATTGCCATATCTTGGGAAGATTGATTAGAAGAGAATTAAGATGTTGGTAAAAGACACAGAAAGAATGTGATGAATAAGAGGAGGGATAAGTTATTCAATGGGCAACTATTACCGAGTTAGACAATGATGAGATCATGATGTTTAGATTGTTTTGATATTCTACATATGTTGTTGATTGTAAGGTTAATACTATACTATGTCACTGAGCAAGAACCTAGTCGGTAAACCCTAAGGAACCTAGTTGGTAAACCCTAAGGTTATCAATATCAGTTAATGAAGGTGAAATGTCTACTGAGTAAGGTTTAGCATTTACTGAGTTGCAACTGAGCTATGATAGTGTGTATTGGATGGATAAAACCATTATTTAATGAAGGAAAATGATTAGTTGGAGATGTATAAATGATTGGTATGTCATGCATGAAGTTTGTTAAGGATCTATGGCAAAGGAAAATCGGCAAGAAGATCTAAAGCATAGATTGAACCGCAATGACCTTGTGCAAGTTCCAAGAAGGGAATGCAAGTCCCTAGGCAAGGTAAAACATTTTCAGATTGGAAGGATACATTGAACTTGGTCAAGTTTGAAGATTTGATGGCTAAGATTGATCATGGGAAATATGATCAAGGAGATTTAGCGGTTAGCAATTGTTTATAAATAAGGAATTGTTAATAAACAATGTATGTGGGCAAGTGTAAGCACAGGAATGCTACATAGTGATTACTAAGCACAGAAGCTTGAAGACCTGTTTGAATAACAGAGTAGAGAGCCCAGCAGAGGGACAAGATAAGTCCTATGACTAGATTGTTTTGAGAAAATAAGAATCTTATTTAGCATTTTAGATGTGAAGTTGAAGATATATTTTATTACTGTTATTTTGTAAGTGACAAAAAAAATCTTAACCGAGTGGACTTAACAGTCTTATTTGTAAATCCTCTAGCAAGGTAACATTCTAAATGAGTGTTTGAAATTATTTGACAAGGTCACTTCTAACAAAGTGAAGATCCTAATAGATCTAAGGGAAATCCCTTAACCAGGTCACATCTAGCAATGTGTTTGTAATCTTTAACAGGATTTTCTTTTAACCGAGCATACTCTAGAAGAGTATATTTCTTAGTGGGTTCGAAATCCCACAGTGGTTTTTCCCTATTTGGATTTCCACGTTAAATCCGGTGTTATGAGTGTTATGATGATTATGTGTTCATGAGTTTGCATGTTTAGCAGTTTTTGGTTAAGTTGCTGAAGTATAAGTTACCGAGGTTGAATCTGTTGATTTTATGGAAGTTTAAGTTTTAATGATTCACCCCCCCTCTCATCTTGTTAGCTATTGGCATCTGTACTTTACTTTAGTATCAGAACTATCGGTATGTGCAACACTTACATGGAGGAGTACAGGATGTGATATCTTGGATATCACCTTGTGTTGCAGAACATCGGTAAGGTAAGGAAAGTATGTCAACTCGCAAGTGTTGTCTTGATAAATGGGCAAGGTGTTTGAGTGGTTGTTTGTGATGAAGATGTAGTCATCATGAGAAGCAATGATTGACAATGAAGGTACTCACTACATTGTATAAATAGGGAAGTTAGATGAGCATATGGCAGAAAAAAGATGGTGTTACTCCACCAAGTAAGTGGAACCTATCTCCTATTATGTGTTGAGTGCACTATATTTTGGAAGGAGAAGTGTGAAGTGTTTGTTACCTTGACAAACTGGTAGAGAAATGAATGAGATTGATCAGGAAGAAAGGCAAGATCAAGGAGATATAGTCTGAAGTAAAAAGACTTGATTGAAGATGGACTCTTGTGAAGGTTGATGACATGGTGACATCAAGAGTGGTAACTGATATGTAAATCCACCGGTTATATAAGTGAGGTGCAGATGCAAAAGACCTCCTAGTTATGGGAATCAACATACTTTAGATTTACCTATCTAGAGACCAGCTTGAGAGTTCCATTGACAGAAAAAGATGAGGGTAGAGATGATAAGATAACCAGTAGAAAGGTTGAGACCGGAAGGGTCTGCAAGCCAACATAAGAAAGAACCGGTATGGTGATTGGTCACTGATTCTACCTGGATCGACTTGGAGTGCCAAGCTGACTATTGATCGACATGGATGCCACAAGGGATCAAGGTGGCAAGCTCTCAGAGGTTTGTGAAGTGTCATGTGGAGTTAGATAACTCGATTGATGTGCACTAACAACGGATCTCGTGATTTGTGGGATCAGGTAAGAAGCATGTGGCTCGAGGAAGAATGAACCAACAAAGTAGATCAGGCGAGTAGTTGGCACCTGGATCGAAGCAAGAAGATCCAGCTGATAGAAGAGATCAAGAAGGAAATAGTAGAGGCATTAATGATGTATGCCGACAGATTGGTTGTAGGATGCTGAGGATTAAAGGCATGTTCTAGAAAGCACGTTGATGGTAGACTTGTGCAGGTGAATGTCATGTAGATCAGATCAAGCAAGATCTGATTGGATTTAATTGACCTTGAGGATTGTGAGGAATCCCTAACCACCCAAGTTTTGAATGGGGTTTTTGGTGGGAAGACCAATCTATAAGTATGAAGACCAAAGAGATTGTTAAGTGCTACTGGAAAGAAGAACATTGTGCTATTGCAAAGTGGGATACTTTTGCAAGCAAGAGCAAATCAGCCAAGTGCTCAAAAACACCTGAGAAGAGAGTTGTAGAGAAGGAGGAAAGAGAACCGACAGAGTATAGTACCTATAAAGTGTAGAGAGTTTATTGAGGAGATTTAGTAGAGAAGCAGCAGGAGAGTAAGTTGGTATAGCAGAGAAACTATCTCACTGACAGAGTAAGATATATGAAAAGGTTAGAAGATTCACTTGTAACAAGATAACTACTTTTGTCATTGAAGTTTACAGTGTGAACACTGAGTTGTAGCTCAGTGCAAGAGTTGTAGCTCCTTGGGTTGGTTCCCTAAAGTCAGGGGTTGGTGCTCCTTGGGTTGGTGCCCTAAAGTAAGGGGTTGGTGCCCTAAACTTTGTAACAGAGTTTTCATTGTGAGGCTGGATTGGAGTAGTAGACTCTAGCAACATTGCTCACCGAGGTTTTTCCCATCTTGGGTTTTCCTTGTACATCCTCGTGTTATGTGATGTCTCTTTGTGAGTATTTTCATTTGTGTTAGTTTCCTCACTAACTAGTAAGTCTGTTCATAGTTAGATCTAATAGCCAGTATGCTCACATAGGATTGACAAAGGAAAAGTAAAAGAGAACCATTGATTCACCTCCTCCCCCTCTCAGTGGTGCATTGTGTGTAACACTACTAGGGTATGTGTATGAGAAGAAGAAGGTGTCATGTTTCTCTTAAATTTATGCTCTCCATTATAGGATCATTGATAGGAGTATTGGCTCTTTACTCACTCACATGAGATACCCTAGGAGAGGTACAAGTGTAAGGTTTTTCACTAGCATCTCAAGGGTTTTGATTATCTATAAAATATTTTATGTGATCTTCATATGTTAAGTATTTTCTTAAAAATATCATCATAAAACAACATACATCATGGATAAATTTTTTAAATTTAATTAATTAATAGGAAACATTTTTAAATTCTAAAAATGCCATATGCCAAAGTGTTATGAATGAAAAGAACTAATGCAAAGTGAAAGAAACCGTTATACAACACATGATTTTAATAAATATAAGTAAAAATAAATGTAATCATATGTGAAAATAAAATAAAATAGATCTATTAATTGCAATATGAATGCTTAAGATCAGATCTGAAAACAATAGTTACAAATTATGCAACCCACAAATCAAATTAATCAAAATAAATAAGGGTTTTTATGAATTTAACCTCTAAATGTATGTAATTTGATTAAAAATATAATCTATGAGTGCAAAATTGAAAATTTAAATGCATGGAAATCAGATCCAAGAACACAAATCATAAATAGTGGTGTAAGAAGTTGCGTTCACAAAAAATGTAGTGGTCAAAATTGGGAATTAGGGTTTCAACAAGTGAATCCACAAAATAGCCCAATTAACACCAAAACATAATAGATCTAGCCTCAATACCACTAAGGAAGGGCTAAAAAGTCTGATTAGATTCACTTGGTTGTGGGGGTTTATCCTCTTTCTAAGTTGAATGTTTGTAAATTAGGGTAAAATAGGTGATAATTGAAGAGCTTGGGTAGAAACCATAAGCTGCAGATGTCTAGAATCCACTCCTAGAAGTTAAAACTGATCTTTTAGAAATAGGTAGTATCAATTCTTCATGGTCAACTAAATTTTCCACTATCAGTAGATGAACCAGTTCATCTTTGTGAATTATATTGATCCTCTCGAATGTAGCTCTGTACCTATTTCTTGCACACAGAAAGAAAGGTGAAATTGTTGGGAAAAAGAGTTTGCCTTAGATCTAGAACTATTGATGATGATGCTTTTCTCTTTGAATGTTATCACAAATGTTGTATGCAATTTTATGACACACGCAAAACCCTAATCACACACATTCTTGCACAAGGTTGATGTAATTTTGCTCCACAATGGTTGAATGATGAATATGTTGACGTGAAGATCTCTGAAAATTCTTGATGATGAATTCTTCATGGATGCATGAATGTTAGGGATGGAGAATTAGATTTCTTAGATGTTGAGGATCATATCTTAGCTAAGAAACACAACACCTTCCCTATTTCAAATTAGGGCCCCTTTGAGGGGGACCATGGCATTTTAGGGCACCATGGTCTAGACCAGGATGTACCACACCCTATTCCCACTATAAAGGGTGTTGGCATTTGTAGTTTGTTTGGCATTTTTCATATAGATTACATTAATGATATGATGTCATTGATGAAAATTGAACCGGTAATGGTATTCATGTTATTGTTGATATTGTTGTTTTTGATATTGGCTAGTAACTAGTAAGAAGAGCTTTGTGGAAGATGTTATAAACCGGTGTGTTAAGTTTGTGAGTTGAATCGGTAAACCGGTGTAAAGGGTTAAACCTTTATATGAAATGTAACTGATAAACCCTATCAGTTGTTAAACCCCAAATAATCAAGTTTGTTGGTTTATTATTTGATGAGTGGTAATGATGGGGACACGTGTGATCATTGTATAAAGATAAGTTCAAATTTTTTTGGCGTGTTTGTTTGTTGTCTAGGGAAGGAGCAAAGTGGAATGCATCTAGTGCACATCGCGTGATGAGTTACAAAGTCGAATGAAGTGGTGATCATGAAGCAGTTTGAATTTTCTTGAATAATGTGAAGAGATTGTTATGATTTCTAATGGTCAAGATTGTACCAACTTGTTTGTAATCTCGATGATGAGAATTAGGTTTTTGTTGTGTTACTGACCTAATTGATTTGTATTTAAGGTCGATGAAGTTGTTTGTAAAATTTGTTGGCAAGATTGGTAGAAACCTGTTGAGTGTGTAGTTGGCTAGCCAGTGACTAGATCTGCACTTTGAGTAAAGGTAGATTGAAGCTTAAAAGGATCCGAACAAGAAAATGTAGTGCTATTCAAACAGATCAAGAAAACCTATTGTTTTCTAACAATTATAGCAAAAGTGAAATCCCTTAACTGGGTAGGCTCTAACAAGCTTGGTTACTTATTAAGTCCTCTAATAAGGTGGTCCATTAGCTTGGATTCTTAAATCCTCTAGCGAAGTTACTCCTAATAGGGTATTGTGCTTTTCATCAAGGCATATTTGTAAATCCCTTAACCAGGTGATTCCTAACTAAAATTAGATCTTAATAGGACTTATTGTAAAGCTTTAACAGGCTTGGCTCCTAATAGGGTGAACTTCAAAAGAGTTCAGATAGCTATCCTTGTGAGTCTCATCTCACCGTGGTTTGTACCTATTTGGGTTTTCCATGTATAAACATTTGTGTCAAGTAGTGAATGTTTCTATGGTTAACTTCTAATAAGGCATGATAACGAGAAGCATTGAGAGATGAATATGTTGAGATATGATTAAGCATTGTTGATGTTTACAAGATTGGAGTTGTGTTGCTATTAAGTTGTGATAACAGTCAAACTGGTTGATGTCAAGTATTCTTATGAATATTGATATTTACTTAGATATGTTTACTTTGTGTGATTGAATTTGAGTTTGGGAACTTTGTTTCAATTTTTCAGTATACTGAATCACCTCCCCCCCCTCTCAGTATTCTACTAGATACTTATTCTTTCATCATACCATCAATTGGTATAAGAGCATCTTAGGTCCTCTTTAACCTAAAAGCCTAACATCTTGAGGAAAAGATCTTGTAGATCATGATGAAGAAATAAGGTCTTAAGTTCAACAAAGATAACTATAGAATATGGAGCGACAAAATGAAGATTTATATTAAGAGTCTTGGTAGTTAGTATTGGGATCATATAGGAACTAAGTATATTACACCTAGTGGAACCCTAACTGATGATCAGAAGAAAGAACATCAAGAAAATCACCAAGAATTAGAGGCTATTATCAGTTCCCTATCTGATGCTGAATATGTAGATGTCCATGGTCTTGAAACTGCATATGAAGTGTGGCAAAAACTTGAAGATATTTATAGTGGTGATGAACATGTTAAGATTGCTAAAGAGGAGAGTTTAAGAGGAAAGTTTGATGACATGAGAATTTCTGAAGGTGAGAATATCTAGCAGAATGGTCAAAGGATTAAAGAGATAGTTGGTGAAATAAAGAGTGTAGGAGGGAAAGTGGAAGATATCACAGTGATCAGTAAGGTACTGAGAACCCTGCTACTAGTCTATGCTATCCGAGTTGCAGCTATTCAGGAACTGAAATCTATTGACAAGACAAAGGTAACTCTTGACTCTATTATTGGGAAACTTACTACTTTTGAACTAAATGGCTATGATGGCAGTGTACAGAAATCAAAATATGCATTCAGAGCTTCTATCTCTAACCCATATGTTAGAAGAAGTAGAGATACCGACCATGGTTATGAATCTAGATGCAATAAAGATGCTGATGATGAAGACAACTTAGTGGAACTTGAAGCATTGTTGGCAAAATGACTACCTAGAGGCATTGGTAAATATAGAGGTAAGCTACCTTTAAAATGTTTTGCATGCAACAAGATTGGTCATATAGCAGCTAATTTCCCTAATGCTGAAAATGAATACAATAGAGACAAATTTAAGAAGTATAAATGTAAAGGCAAGAGAGATTGTCTTGTAGCTATTGACAGTGGTATTACTGATGAAGAATCCGATGATGATGCTGGTGAAGATATTGTGTTTGTAGCTATTAAGGAAGAAATATCAGATCAGAAGGCACTAGTATCCAGGATGGATAACTCTGATGGTTGGATCATTCATAGTGGTTGTTCACATCACATGACCGGTGATCAGAGCAAATTTTTTTCCCTAAAGGAATTTGATGGGGGTGTTGTCAGATTTGGCAATGACTGACCCTGTATGGTTAAAGGTAAGGGAGTTATTTCTCTCAATGGGAAGAGCAGTGTTGACAATGTCTATTAGGTTGAAGGCCTAAAGCACAATCTTTTGAGTGTGACACAACTTAATGATAGACGATAACCACTAGAGTTTAGAAATGGTATCTGCAAAATCTTTGACAAAAAAGGTGAATTGATTGCAACCGGGAAACAAACTAGAGGTAATCTATTTCATCTTAATCCTAAAGTTAATATCTGTTTGATTGAAAAAATAGATGATAGTTGGCTTTGGCATAGGACATTTTGTCATATAAAGTTTGACAATATTGTTAAAGTAAGCAAGTCTTAGACAGTAAGAGGTCTGCCTTAGCTAGATAAACCAGTTAATGCTCTTTGTAAAGAATGTCAGTTATGAAAGATGACTTCCTCAACTTTCAAGAGCAAGTCCTTCTTAGCAGAGCACTTGTTAGATTTGGTTCATATAGATCTATGTGGACCAATAAGAACAAGAAGCATTCAAGATGACATATATTTCATGATCTTCACTGATGATTGTTCAAGGATGATGTGGGTCACATTCTTGAAGGATAAGAATGAAGCTTTTGGTAAATTCAAGGCATTTAGGGCCTTAGCTGAGAAAGAGAGTGGCAAAAAGATAAAATGTTTGAGAATAATTCAAGCTAGTGAATTTACTTCTAAGGAATTCACTAAGTACCATGATGAGAATGGTATCAAGCGGTAGCTTTTTGCACCAAGGACACCACAACGAAATGGTATAGCAGAGAGAAACAATCGTTAAGTGGTTGAAGCTGCTAGGACTATGTTGATACAAGGAGGTGTAGCTACAACATTTTGGAAAGAAGATGTAAGTACAACTGTCTACACAATGAACCGAGTTATGGTGAAAAGAGGTAAGGACAAGACCCCTTATGAATATTGGTATGGGAGATCATCTAATGTTAGCTATTTTAAGATATTTGGAAGAAAATGTTTTATTAAAAGAGGTGATTACATAAGAAAGTTTGAAGCTAAGAGTGATGAAGGCATATTTCTTCGCTATTTCACCAAGAGTAAGGCCTATAAATGCTTCAACAATCAGACATAGAGAATTGTTGAGAGTGATGATGTTTGTGTAGATGAATGTCTTGAAGTCTCAAAAGGAACCAGTTCTGAGAAAAAGGATAAAGATCCTTGCATATTATTTTTGGAACCTGAAACTGTTAAATCGGAAACCGGTAAAGCAAATCCTGATGTACTTGTTCACCAAGAACAAACAAATTCAGAGGAAGTTGATAATGAAGAAGCTGAACCTAAAGAGAATGATCATGTTATTCCTAGGTATGTGAGACTGAATCACAGTCCTGAATAGATTATTGGGGATAAGGATGATGGAATACTAACTAGAAGGAGAATAAGAGAGAACTCTTGCATGATCTCCACCTTTGAACCTATAAGTGCTGAGGAGGAATTTAGTGATGATCATTGCGTTAAAGCTACAGAGGAGGATTTGGATCAAATTGAGAAGAACAACACTTGGACCATAGTACCCCAACTGGTAAACAAGAATGTTATAGGTACTAAATGGGTGATCAGAAACAAGTTAAATGAATATGGTGTTGTAGTTCGCAACAAGGCAAGATTAGTATGCAAAGGTTATGCACAAGAAGAAGGAGAAGATTATGGAGAAACTTTTGCACTAGTAGCAAGACTGGAAGGTGCCAGAACATTGCTTGCATTTGTAGCTCATAAGAAGTTCAAAGTTTACCCGATGGATGTTAAGTCTGAATGGGATATTGGAAGAAGAGGTTTATATAGAGCATCCTGATGGTTATGCATTGACAGATAAGGAAGACATGGTATGCAAATTGCATAAAGATTTTTATGGATTAAAGCAAGCACCCAGAGCATGGTATGAATGTCTTCATACACATTTGATGAAGCTAGGCTTTGCTAGAACCAGTGATGATAGCAACATTTATCTCAAGTCTAAAAGAGATAAAATACTGGTTAGTGAAGTATTTGTTGATGACATTATATTTGGAGGTAATGATGACATGAGCAATAGTTTTGGAGATGAAATGAAGAATGAGTTTGAGATGTTATTAGTAAGGGAAATAAAAAATTTCATAGGCTTGCAGATACAACAAATGAAGAATGGTATTTTCATTACTCAATCTATGTATGCGAAAGAGGTTTTGAAGACTTTTGGTATGAGTGATTGTAAACCAGTTGGAACCCTAATGGTTACATGTTGTAAATTGTCCAAGGAAGATGCATCTAAGGTTGTAGATGAAAAGGAATATAGGTCAATGATTGGCAAATTACACTATGTTGTTCATAGTTGATCGGATATTGCCCATGCAGTTGGTATTGTTGCTAGATTGCAGAAGAATCCAAAGGAAGCACATCTAATGGCAACCAAGAGAATTTTTAGATATCTAAAAGGTATTGTTGAATATGGGTTATGGTATCCATATGGTGGAAATTTTGATTTGAAGGCATTCATGGATGCTGATTGGGTAGGAAATATTGATGACCAGAAGAGTACTACCGGTGGAGCATTATTTCTAGGAGAAAGGCTAGTTTCATGGAGTAGTAAAAAGCAGAGTTGTACTTCACAATCTACTGCTGAAGCTGAGTATGTAGAAGCTTATATGAATTGCACACAAGCTATTTGGATGAGACACATTTTGGAAGGTTTTAAGATGAAAATCTCAGAACCAATAAAGATTTTGTGTAATAATACAAGTGCAATAAACATTTCTAAAAATCTTGTTTTGCACGCAAGGACTAAGCACATTGAATTGATGTATCACTTCTTGAGGAAAAAAGTTCAAAGTAAAGATGTTATCTTGGAGGATGATTCTATCAAGGAGCAACTTGCAGATATATTTACCAAACCTCTACCTAAGACTACTTTTGAGTATCTTAGAAGTCAATTGGGGGTTGTCCCTCTTTATGAAGTTAATTGACCAAGATGCTGATTGCATCAGTCCCCGAATTACTTGTAGAATCTTACATGGATTAATGAAGAAGTGGATGTATTCCACAGGGGGAGAATCAAGTTGCAGTATGTTATTGATGCACAGTGAGAGCAAAATTACATGTTTTTAAATTCACTTTGGCATTTCTGTCAAAGAGGGAGAAGAATTATGTGAATGTGATTGAGGAGAAGAATTATGTGTCTGATTAGGTGAACCAGTGGCAAGCTGAAGACAGATAGATAAAGGTGAATACTTGGTAATGTAAACCAGGATTCCTATTCACCAATCTCAGTAGCAATCAGAGGTGTTAGTATTTGTATTGCCATCAATGCCAAAGGGGGAGATTGTTGGCATTTTGCATATAGATTGCATTAATGATATGTTGTCATTGATGTCAATTGAACCGGTAATGGTATTCATCTTATTGCTGATATTGTTGTTTTTGATATTGGCTAGTAACCAGTAGGAGGAGCTTTGTGGAAGATGTTGTAAACTGGTATGTTAAGTTTTTGAGTTGAACTGGTAAACAGGTGTAAAGGGTTAAACCTTTCTATGCAATGTAACCGATAAACCCTATCAGTTGTCAAACCCTAACCTATCAATTTTTTTGGTTTATTATCTGATGAGTGGTAATGATGGAGACACGTGTGATCATTGTATGAGGATAAGTTCAGATTGTGTTTGATGCGTTTGTTTGTTGACTAGGGAAGGAGCAAAGTGGATTGCATCTAATGCATAGCATGTGATGAGTTACAAAATCTGATGAAGCAGTGATCATGGAGTAGTTGGAATTTTCTTGAAGAATGTGAAGAGATTGTTATGATTTATAAACGGTCAAGATTGTATCGACTTGTTTGTAATCTCGATGATGAGAATTAGGTTTTTCTTGTGTTATCGACCTAATTGATTTGTATCTACGGTCGATGAAGTTGTTTGTAAAAGTTGTTGGCAAAATTGGTAGAAACCCTTTGAGTGTGTATTTTCCTAACCGGTGAATGGATCTGCACTTTGAGTAAAGGCAAATTGAAGCTTAAAAGGATTGGATCAAGCAAATGTAGTGCTATTCAGACAAATCAAGAAAACCTGTTGTTTTCTTAACCGGGTAATCTATAACAAGCTTGGTTACTTATTAAATCCTCTAACAATGTGGTCCATTAGCTTGAATTCTTAAATCCTCTCCTCTAGCGAGGTTACTCCTAGCTGGATACTGTTCTTTTCATCAAGGCATATTTGTAAATCCCTTAACCGGGTGATTCCTAACAGGAATTAGTTCCTACAGGACTTATTATAAAGCTTTAACAGGCTTGGATCCTAATAGGGCAAACTTCAGAAGAGTTCAAATAGCTATGCTTGTGAGTCTCATCTCACCATGGTTTTTACCTATTTGGGCTTTCCACGTATAAACATTTGTGTCAAGTGGTGAATGTTTTTGTGGTTATGATCTTATTTGTTGATTTGATTAACTTCTGATAAGACATGATAACTAAAAGAATTGGGATATGAATATGTTGAGATATGATTAAGCATTGTTGATGTTTAAAAGATTGGAGTTGTTTACTGTTAAGTTGTCATAATAGTCAAACCGATTGATGTCAAGTATTCTTATGAATATTGATCTTAACTGTGATATGTTTACATTGTGTGATTGAATTTGAGTTTGGGAAATTTGTATCCTTTTTTCAGTATACTGATTCACCCCCCCTCTCAGTATTCTACCGGATACATATTCTTTCATCATACCATCAAAATCACTATTCTTTAACAAGCTTCTGATGATAAAACTGCAATATAGAAAGGTTTGCATGCAATCTATTTGCAATATTGCTACATATAGTTTTTGCAGAACCAAAACGCTGTCAAAATGCCGCCTAGGTTAATGTATGCTGGAATATTTGGCACTAGTAGAGTGCCGACCAAAAATGGCGCCCAACATGAAATTTCGCTCAAAGAAATTTTTTCATTTACTGCCATTCATCTTAGCCTATAAACAATATTAAAATATAATTTTTTTATTTATGTTTTATTTAAGACAATTATAATATTTTTAATTTTTAATTTAAGATACTATATATAAAGAATAATTTAAATATTTAAGGTAAAATATTTATTTTATCTTCAAAATTTGTTTTATATCCAAGTGAAATTGTTATACCTTTATTCTTATTATATTTTTAATAGAAATAAAAAAATATAATATAATACATCTGCTAATAAAATAATTTATTTTTAATAAATAAAAATAATATTTAAATGATAAATAATTTACAAACAAAAATATTAGGATCAATTTTTTATATCGTTTCCACAAGTACCTAATTTCTTTAAGAGAAGAGCCAACCAATTATATAGTCATTTATTCAATCATTTATTTAGAATTTCTCTATCATCTATCAAATTAGTTATTTAATTAGTCATTTTTATTTTTGTGATCTCACCCGATGACCAAATTAGTCATTTATTTAGTCATTCATAGGTTTTTTGTTAAAAACTACTTAAATTTGGTCTTGTGACTAAAATATTTGGCCATGTAGTCATTTATTGGCCATATTTCTACTAGTGATAGTTTTTGGCCTTCTACATTATATTCTTGGTCTTAAAATTGTTTAGTGTTAAGATGGGATATCTATTTTCCAGTAAAAATATTCTCTTGACATGCTTCAGAGATTCGACATGCTCAATTGCAAGCCTTCCGCCACTCAATTTCAATCAGGTGTTGTGTTGTCTTCTAGTTGGTCTTCTCTTTCAGTTGATGCTAAATTTTATAGGCAACTGGTTGTCAATATTTTGTACCTAATAGAAGCTCATCTTGATATTTAATTTTTAGTTGCTCTTGTATCTTGTTTCTCTCATGATACGTAATGAGAGTCATTGGAAGGTTTCCAAGAGTACATTTCAAGAGGTATCTTAAAGGAACGCCACATTATGATATGCATTATTCATCACGAGACTCATGGATTGTTCGCTTTGCTAACTTGGATTTGGCTAGTGATATTAATTATTAGAAGTATACTTCTAGCTTTGTATTTTGTCTTGGTTTTGACCCTATTTCATGGTCTTGTAAGAATAAATATGCTATTGCATTATCAATTACTAAGGTTGAGTATCGAGCAATTATTCTTACTATCCAAGAGGTTTTATAACTTTGTCAGTTGTTGATAGAGTTTAGTTTTCCTCCTGATGACCCACTCTTGTTTAGTGTGACAATTAGAGTGCTATTAACATTTCTTACAAGCTAGTGGAGCATCAACAAACTAAACATATTGATATCCACATGCACTTCATTCAACAATTGGTTCAAGAAAGTCTTCTAACCTTGGATTGCATACATACAAAGGAGTATGTTACAAACATTTTCACAAAACCTTGGGCATCATCTTTCTACCTTTAATTGTGGCTAAGTGCATACATATGGGAGACCAAAAAGGTGTCTTAAGATGCCACTTTTTTTTTTTGAAATTAACAAAGTCTGAACTTCGACAAGAAATTGAAGATAGGTACAGTCAAAATTTGAAGATCCAACAAGAACAAGAGTTGAAGTTATATGAATCTACTTTCTAAACTACTAATTTGTTTTGAAAATGGTGGAGATAAATGGTTTCAAAAAGGGGTACCAAATTTATTGGTCCTATTTTTATTAGAAAAAACCTAACAAAGCACCAAATGTGGTTCCCGTAAAATGTTAACTTTTTTTTTAGAATTTTGCAAATCGCTTTAATGAGAAGCTAGCTAACACATTGAATTTTATGCCAATTTTTTGACTAATTTTTTGATGAATATATGATTTTTTTTATAAATTTTCAAAGTGGACACATCTTGAAAAACAAAAATTTAAGCATGCTTCCCCAAAAAAATTTGTGAAAACTAATCAAAAATCAATTTTTTAAAAAAAATTGTGTAGAATGGAGTTTAGTTTATGAAAATGTAAATTATTTCAAAATTTGATGAACGAGTAAAAACGTATGCCCAAAATACGACATGTTAGTTTTTGACAAAAAAATAGACACACTAACAAAATAAATTAGAGATGAACACCTCAACAAAATCAAAATTTGAAAAGAATTATATGGTTGGATAGCTAAGAGATAGATAAACACTATCATGATGTTTATTTTTTTCATTGAAACACGTGCAAATCTGGCAGAGAGAACAAACAAAAATGTGAGAAAATTTTGTATGTTTGTTAAAAAACATGTCTCGAGATTGAGAAGAACCTCCAAACCTAAGGTAGTTACATTGGCACACACCAAATATGGCATGCACCAAATTCAAAAAATACAAATTTTGCATTTGGCCCTATTTGGCACGTGCCAAATATGGCACTCATCAAATGTATTGTATTAACAATTTTTCTATCCCTCTCCCTCTCTCTATTTGACAGTGCAATATATACATAAAATATAACATTTAAGTATAAGATATTTCCTATACTTTAAGTTATATTTTATGTATATATTGGAAGAATGTTTGAGAGTTGTTTTAGACCTCTAGGAGTTATAATGTAGATTCTAGTTTTTAGAGTATTCATATAAATTTCAGACAATCAAATTTCTCTCTCTCTCTCTCTCTCTCTCTCTCTCTCTCTCTCTCTCTCTCTCTCTCTCTCTCTCTCTCAGGTCTCCCCCTCTGTTTCACTCCCTCCCTCTCTTGTACTTGTACTTGGGATTTATTTCTCTCATCTCTCACTCAACCCCCACCTCTCTCACTCCCTCTCTCTTTCTCATAAACTCCCCTTCTCCCTTTCTTTACCTCAACCCCCCTCTCTCTCTCTCTCCCTCAACTTGTCCCTTCCTTCATCCCTCTCTCTAACTTGGTCTCTATCCCTTTGGTCTCTTACTCTCTCTCCATCCCTTCCTTTCACTCAAGCTCTATCTGTCTAGATCACTCTATCTTTCTCTCTTCCCCCCTTCTCTCTCTCTCTCTCTCTCTCTCTCTCTCAACCCCTATCTTTGTCCCTCCCTCTCTCACTTGGGGTCTCTCTCTTTCAACCCCTCCCATACTCCCTCCCTCTCTCTCACATGGGATGTCTCTCTCTAGTCTTTCCCTCTCTTTGGTCTCCCCCTCTCTTTCCATCAACCTCTCTCTCTCTCTCTCTCTCTCTCTCTCTCTCTCTCTCTCTCCCTCAAATCCTACCTTTCTCCATCTCTCTCACTTTGGTTCTCTCTCTTCCTCAACCCACACCTCTTGGACATTGTTGCTACTAGGATATGTTGTTGTCATTGATGTCAACATATTCCCGTGTTCCTATATTATAGAGAGTTGGTTTAGTTAATTCAGTTGGTTTGTTGTAGACATTCTTGTTCAGATTTGTGATTTCAGTAATGAAGTATCTCTAGTTGATTCAGTGTTGGTTTCATGATGATATGTGGTGATTTGATCGAGTTATGTATTCCGGTATGAGGATTGGTTTTTTAGTATTCAGTGTTACAGTATTCTGGTATTTGATCCATTGTGCTCCAGAATGATTATATCTTGAGTTGCGGATCTGGGAGAATGTTTGAGATGTCCATGTGTATCTTCATTTTAGATGGTTCATTATTTGGTTATCTGCAAGTTATCTTTCTAGTCCCAGTTGCTACAGTTGAGTGTTCTTGAGTATCAGCATGTTGATCGATGAATATTTTATTAAGTGGTGTTGGTGCAGCTATTGCAAATGGTTCTAATGTGCTTTTTAGTGTTTCCTAATCGTGTCCTATTTGTTTTTATAGTTTGCATTGATCATTGTGCACGTTATTGAGGATCTTATGGGTCAGGTGATGTTCTTCATGTTATTCTACATTTTCAGTGGTGTAGCATGTTGTGGATGATCTTGGTGATATTTTTGGTGAAGTGGCATGTTCATGGATTTGACTTGGGTCCATGCTATGTCATCATGGCATTGTATTGGTCTGATGATTGATCTATGTATTGTGTGATGTAATTTTGTAATTAGGTATTAAGGGTTGAGTCAACCTTGTAGTCAAGGTTGATGATTTGTATAAATAGGTGTCATATTCATGTAATTTGGATATCAGTGTTGTGTCTACATTATTAAAGAGTGGTGTATGTGTAAACAAACAAATTCATCTTTCGGTGAGAAGTGTAGAGCAGAGAGTGTTGCAGAGTAGACAATTGTGCTTAACTAGAACTATCACTAGGCATTAGAAGATGTTATTCTTTCATTCCATCTAATCCAGATTGTTGTTTGATCTTTGTAAGCCAATGAGCCTTCCCCAGGCTTGTATCCCTTCTTTTTTTTGATTAGTGAGCTCTAGGCGGTGTGCCTAAATGCATGTGCATTCCCCATTGTAATATTTTTACATACTACTATAGAGTATCATCTTATTGTGGGTAGGTTCCCACCATGGTTTTTCCTATAACCAGTTTTTCCACGTTAAAATCCTGGTGTTATGTGGGCTTCTATTGTTGTGTTTATCCTTTTTCTTTCTACAATTGATCAGATATGAAGTTGTGCTTAAATTGTTAGATCTGATGAAAATAGATTCACCCCCCCTCTCATTTTTTCTTCATTGTTGTTGCCAACATTGCCTTCATCCTTCCCTCTAGTCTTTCACTCTCTTTTCATCTTGTCCTCCCTCTCTTGACATCTTCATTATCTAGTATCTTTGTCTTCCTTCTTCCCTCCCACTCAGGATCTTTCTCTCTCTCTTTCCCTCCATCCCTCTCTCTCCAACCCTTCATAGAGAGAGAGGATTGATAGAGAGTGCCAAAGATAGAGAGAGGGAGGGAAAGAGAGATACCTAGAAGAGAAAGAGGGTTTGGGGAAGAGAGAGAGAGAGAGAGAGAGAGAGAGAGAGAGAGAGAGAGAGAGAGAGAGAGAGAGAGAGAGAGAGAGAAGGGTTGAGGGAGAGAGGTTGTGGGAAAGAGATGAAGACCCCAGAGAGAGAGAGGGAGGGAGAGAGGAAGGGAGGGGTTGAGAGAGAGACCCCAAGTGAGAGAGGGAGGAATGTAGGGCTCTCTCTATCTCAAGTCTCTACCTCACTTTTCCTTAACTCATACCTTACTCTCTCTATCTCTCTCCCTCTCTCACTTAGGCTCTCTCCTTTGTATCTCTCTCTTTCTCTCTCTCTCTCTTAGGTATCTCCCTCTATTTCCATCACCCCTCTCTATCTCTCTCTCCCTCAGCCCATTCCTTCCTCCCTCTCACTCGAGCGCCCTCCCCCCCCCCCTCTCTCTCTCTCTCTCTCTCTCTCTCTTCTATCTCCCCTCTATTTTCCTCAACCACTACCTTCCTCCCTCTATCTCTCTCACTTGGGCTCTCTCTTTTCCTCAACCCCTCCCCCTCTCTCACTTAAGCTCTCTCTCCCTCTCTTTCCATCCCTTCCTACTGCTCTCTTTGGGCTCCCCTGTAACCTAAAATTCTTCATCAATTCCTTCGCATACTTAGTTTGAGATACGAATATACCTTTTCTAGTCTGTGAAATCTGCAAACCTAAGAAAAGTTTCATGTCACCAATCATAGACATCTCAAATTATTTCTGCATATCACCAGAAAAATTCATGTTGGCAGTGGACAAGCATCCCTTGTTGGGATTTGTGACATGGTTTAATAGCCTCTGGTGGATTCTATAAGTCTAGTGGTTGTATTGGGCATTGAAAGGTTGATCTTTTGGTGCAACGACAACCCTAGCTTGTAACAAGTGGTATCGGATCTTGGTTATAGGTTTGAATCAAACAGGCCACGATGACTGATGCTAAGAGGAGGATTGTTGGTAGTGGGCCAACATCCCTCGCAGGGATTCATGACATGGTTTAACAGCCTCCTATGGATTCTATAAGTATAGTGGTTATATCAGGCATCGAAAGGTTGATATTTTGGTGCAATGACAACCCTAGCTTGTAACACTTCATACTCAAGTCATCGTCACCTCCAAAGATAATATAATCAAAAAAGACTTCAACAATCAAGATGTTATCATTTTATATCTTAAAGTACAGATTACTGTCAGCAACACCTTTACTAAATCCCAATTTTAACAAATATTTATTTAATCTAGCATACCAGGCTCTAGGGGCTTGTTTCAATCCATAAAGAGCTTTCTTCAATTTACATACCATTTCTCCATCATCTGACAATGAAAATCCATCAGATTGTTCAATGTAGACTTCTTCCTCTAGATCAAAATTCAAAAAGGTAGATTTGACATCCATCTGATATACCTTGAAATCTTTATAAGTAGCATAAGCAAGCAACAGTCTAACAGCTTCAAGTCTAGCAATTGGAGAAAAAGTCTACTCATAATCAATTCCTTCTTGCTGTGAATATCCTTTGCAAACCAGTCTTGCTTTATTTCTGACAACTTCACTAGCTTCATTCAATTTGTTTCTAAATACCCATTTAGTACCGATAACATTCTTATCCTTAGGTCTAGGCACAAGTTCCCAAGTGTTATTCTTTTCAATTTGATCTAGTTCTTCTTCAATAGCTCTCATCCAATTTTCATCTTTGCAAGCTTCAGTAACATCTTTAGGTTCAACTTTAGAAATCAAACATACTTCTTCAACAGTTAAACTTCTTCTAGTCATCACACTCTTATTATTATGACCAATAATCTAATTTTTAGAATGATTCAATCTTACATACATTGGAGTCTTCCAATTGTTCTTATTATTAGGTTCTTGCACTTCTTCACCAACAACAACAACATCCGAGTTAACTGTCTCTACCGAATCATTCTGCTTATGCTCTTCAGTTTGAATAGGAGCTAAAACAACATGTTGCCCATCATCATAACCACATGCTCTGATCTCTTTCCCAAGGTTCGCATCCACCTTAACATTTTCACTCTCCACTATCTTTCTCAGTCTCTTATTGTATGTAGTACCCCTACTCATTTGAACTCATTGGACACATATTTTATTGGTTGTTTTCAGTGGATACATTACCATGATATTTTATTCAACCTTATATGACATTATTTCACGCTTTCTCTGGATATGAGATGCATAATTTATTTGCACTATTTCACTACTTGTGATTTATGGCATTTTATGGATTATTGCTATATACTTTATCTATGCAATGTGGAATTATATGTTGTGTGTCTACGAGTGTATTGGATGCAAGGTGGCGATTTTCCTTCACTCATTTTGGTGAGACAGGGAACATCACGATTCTCCTTCATCAGTGTGTATGTCGTGTTTTCTATATTGTATATATGCATGTGTGGTTTGGTGATGCAAGATATTGTAGGTACAAGTATCAGGTAGGTATGGGGTATCGTCTCCACTTGGCTTCACAGGTATGAGCGTGCCTTATATTTTTTGATGGAAGTGGAGGAGATAGTAGTTGACCCTATTTTATTCAGTTACACTCATGTGAGTGTTGTCAGTTGGTTGTCCTATCAATCTGTTCGGCCTTCATATCTTGTTGTTTGATCTTTTATGAGTATTTGCTTGAGGTTTTCTCAGTTTGTGTGTTTAGTGGTTTTAATTAATTAATTAAATTTATGAAGTTATCTCATTATTGGTATGTTTGGGGAATTATGTATTTTATGCATTCAAATTATAAATTTAATTAATTAAAAGAAATTATTAAATTAATGTTTGGTTTTCAAAATTAAACAATATTTGTATGTATTTTATGTATATATACTAGGATTCGATCCTATACATGTATATAGTAGGTAAATATGGCTCATACTTAATTATATTGATTATTTATAAGTTGAAAGATTGGAGTTTAATGATTGTTTTGTTTTTATATTGATGCAAGTTAGATATACATGGTAGTTAATAACTTTGATTTTATCAAACACACATAAATACGTATATATTTTGAGGAGAATAATTAAATTAAGTTTATGTGATCATCGTGTTATGCTACAAACATGATTATTCATAAAATGTATTTATGAATATTTGCATTATATAAATTATGATATTAGATTATTTCTTTAAATGTTTAAGTTTAATACGTATCTTGCAACTTATAATATAGTCGATTATTCATTTTTTTAATCAAGAAAGCTAGCGGGTTTTAGTTGCCATAGGATAGCGACTATGTCACATGGAAGTTAGGTGGCCGACTAGACAAAGACTATCAGTTAACTCAATCCTAGGGATAGTGACTACGTTGCAATTTAGCTAGGAGTCAATAGGGTGGCAATAGACTAGCACGTAGGCAAAGAACAGTGGTTTAATGTAGAATATAGAGGTTTCAACGTGGAGACCATGGCTTAGAACTGGCAGCTTAAACAAGGAACTCGCTAAAGACAAACACTTAAGTGTTTGTGATTACCTTTCACTTTGCCAACCTCTCCATGGAGTGAGTAATCTGCTATAGTATCCATGGTAAATGAGAGAAGAAGTGATAAGTCCACATTAAAACTGTAGATAACTCTTTATTCCATGTAGAAATGGAATTGACTAGTATATCCATGTTAGAATTAGACCTCAATCGGTCACTATAACTGTAGTAAGTAATGAGATAAAAGGCACGTGGTGCCATGATTCTAGGATAGTCAGCAATAGGAAACTAATGCATAGATAAATTATGCACAAGAACAATAAAATTTGTATTAAGAATGGCCATTTCTATTAGACGTAGAGATGAGAGAAGAGTTTCAACATAGACTCAAGTAGAAGACTCCAAATCAATAACAATCACCGAGCCTCTAAATGGGGAGAGATCATAGGAAAAACTAGGATAAATAGAGATGGAAGATAGGAAGATGGGAGAGACATTCAATAGCAAGGAGAGATGATATATTCACGAAGCAAAGAAGAGAATAGAAGAGGGATTAGAGAAGATAATTTTATAGTATCAAAGAGAGAGAGAAGAGAATTGTTTGATAATAGAGTGGTAGGATAGATTCGAGATAGATTTGCAAGCAAGGCGTAGTTCTATTTGGCAGAAGAGTGTCGGAAGTCTTACAAACCAATCCAAGCTTACAAGAGGTCAGATTTCTTTTGATTATGGTTATTATTTGGAATAAGAAAGTATGAAAGATTGTCTTCAATTAGATAAAATAGGCGAAATAGTGTTTATAAGAAAGATGATATTTCTATTTTTCAAAAGATTGTATTCTCAATTGTATTTATGTTAGTTGTTACTAAATATTTGTTATTAATCTTTTGGAAATAATGAAAGGAAATCACTAATGTACAATCCATTTCTTATGGTTTAAAATTCTAAGTTTATATCACCTAAGCTCTCTATATTCCCAAGTGTCCTGGTTCATTTACCTCTTTTCTCAACAAATTACAACATTAATTTATTTGTATTAATATAGTTGTAATTCTTATTTTTGGAAATCTTAAATTGCAAGCTATTTATGCATTTGGTTGTTTTAAGAAAAGATTGCCTGTATTAGGATCTTGTGTAAATGGTGTTTGTAGTCAAGTTTAAATTTTGTTGCAATTCTGGTTGAGTTGTCATTGTGTTCTATGTTGTTATATCTCCTTGGTCAAGTGTTGTTGTATAACCTTATTGATGTGAGCCATTGTGTGTTTTGTCCAAATGGTCAATCTTGGGTTAGTGATTGTGTATCCTTCACCTGTAGTTTCTCAGGATTAGGTATGGTTGTCTATTTTGCCATAGAGTTGTCGTAGAGAGATCTTTCTTGTAGTGTCCTATGAGAGAGAGTGGCTTTTGAGCGGGGGCCATGCCCGAAGTGGATGACAGGATAACCCGTCGAAAGTCAGTTAAAAAGTGATAACCTAATAATTGATTTGGGATGGGTGAGATCAATATTAATTAAGATAATGTACCTTGCGCATAGCTGAGTGCTAGTACAGGGATCATAATGTTATGAGTAGGCCTGGAATAGCAAACTTACCACCTTGTCCTCACGAAAGGATTGGTAGGGTCCGCATGAGACTTAGTTGGAACCGAAGTTTCAGGAGAGGTTACTAGGATAACCTAGGATGGGGGTTGGGACCTATGGAGGCTATACCATGGTATCCATCTTAAGCTATGCGATGAAACTCATGTTTGTGATCAGGTGAGGAAGGGCTTCGCTGGTGTTTCTAGGTTCGTGGTTCATATACCAGCTCATGTTCGTGATCATTGTTCAGTTGAGACCTTTTGGTCATTGTATCAAACTTTTATGTAACCTTGATATTGTAACTTTGTAATCAGTTGTATTATTGGAGACCATGTATTTATGGATATTGTAAAAGGGAATCATTGGAATGTATGTTAATTCAGTTGCTTTAATATTTTGTATATATGATCTATAGGAAATGAATGCAATGAAGTACTTTGATTCTTTCATTATGGAATTTAGATGTATGTGTAGATTTTATCTTAAGCATTTAATTTTCCTAATTTGCTGTACAATTAGATTAATTAGGGTGTTAATATAATCTATGAATTAATCTTCATTGGTAACCCTTGGGAAATCATATGTTAGACTTCCATTGTGTCGTTAAACGTGCTATTAATATGATTATGCACTTAATATTTAAAAAAAATAAAAATTATTATGCCCTTTTAGTTGCCTAGTTGTATTGTTTTCCTTTAGGTTTTCTGGCGGGGCATTACATTTGGTATTAGAGCATAAGTTTCAACATTGGGTACTTTGGGTTTGTAGTTTGCCTATTATACTTAACCTTTTTGCTTAGGTCTTCATGTTTGTGTTTCCCTTGTTTATCCTTGCCATAGATCTGAATTGTTTTCTCTTTTGTAGTGCTAGGTCATGGCTAGGAGAGCTAGGGGAGGTGGTCGTACGGGTGGTCGCAATAGAGGCAGAGGTGGAGGCAGAGGTGGAGGATAGGGCCATGGTTCTGATCATCACAATCCTTCACCACCACCTACTCATGTGAGTGTTGAGCCGGAACAGTCTATTCATCAAGATTCACAACATACAGAAGAACATGTTCTCGAAAGGGAAGAGCTGAGACAGATTTTTCAGGAGGTTCTTGCTAGGTTAGGCCCCAGGCTTGAGGTTGATCAGCTAGTTCCAAAAGAGAGAGAGAGAAAGATGACCCAAGAGGAGGGAGATTGAAGTTAACAGAGATCCAACTTCTTTGGGTCACATAGAGGACTTGATGAGGCCCAACTCTCCTTTCTTTGATGGTATGGGTATCAGGCTCGAGGCAGAGACTTGTCTTATCAGTCTGGATTGGTGTTTTGCTATGTTTCCTTACAGTAGCAACACCAAGGCAAGATGTGCTATTATGCATTTCAAAAACTTTTCTTCGATCTGGTGGAGACTAAAGGAGGAGAAGATCGGTGTGTGCATTAACATCGTGACATGGGAGCTATTTCTGGAGAGACTCAGGGCACAATTTCTCTTATCCCAGTGGAGGCAGACTCGGGCAGATGAGTTCCATGCTCTGCGTTAGTATGGTATGATAGCAGACTAGTATAAGCATAGGTTCTATGAGCTCAAGCAGTATGCTGGGATTGGTAATGATGAGGCTATGCTTGTACAACACTTCCTGATGGGTTTGAATGACCACATTAGTGGAGGTGTTAGGTTGTTTGAGCCAACTTTAGTGGAGATAGCTATGGAAAAGGCCAGATTGGTAGAGATGAACCTTAGCCATGCACTTGGTGGTCAGACAGGTGTGCAGATAGGGAGTGCACCTTCTAGTGGGAATAGAGCTCATCAGAATCAGTCCCAGTGAGCTGCACCATTTAGGACTCCTCAAGAACCCGCTAAGGGTGGACACCAGCAACAACAACTGTCAAAACCGAAATAGTTCCAAGGCTAGAAGGGTGGCAATGCTCAGTATAAGAAGAATAGGAATTGGCAGAGGGGCAGACAGGGTCCTATAGGGCAGTCCTCACAGAGTGCATTTCATGCCCCTAGCCAGGCAAGTTTTTCAGTAGTCTAGTGGATCGACAGGTAATAGAGGAGCTTGCTTCTCTTGTGGGCAGTTTGGTCAAAAAGTTACGTAGTGCCCTCAGTAATTCCACAACACAAGTAGTCAGAGGCCAGCAGCATCAGATCCTACAATGGGAGATGCAGGGAGATCCCACAGAGTGTTTGCAGTGGTGGATAAATGGCAAGCTGATCATCAGGGTACAGTTATGGAGGCAGTAGGTATGTTGCGTGGAATCCCTATCTTTGTACTTTATGATTTTGGTGCTTCAGATTCCTTCATTTCTTTGTTTATTATGGAGCGGTGTGGACTCATGTCTACTAAGCAGGTGGATAGGTGGCAAGTAGAGTTGGCTATAGGTGTTCATGTTTCTATAGATGCCTTTGTTCCCAGTTTTGAGTTGAATCTAGGAACCATAGTTACTTCAGTTGACCTTTGAGTCATTCCTTTGGGTTCTTATGAAGTTGTGTTGGGGATGGATTGGCTATCTTCTCACAGTACTCGCGTAGACTATCGCAAGAAGACAGTGGAGTGTTTAGATGAACTTGGTAAGGAAGTGGAGATTGTTGGAGTTTAGAGACCAATATCCCTACATATGATCTCCGCTATGCAACTTAAGTGGTGCATGCGTAGAGGGTGTCATCTTTTTGAAGTTACTCTTGAGGATGTGGACGAGTCAGAGAGTCAAGAAATCTCTCTTTATAGTTACCCTATTCTTCGAGAGTATGTTGATGTGTTTCCATTGGATATTCTTGGTATGCCTCTGAAGCGAGACAAAGACTTTCACATTGATTTGGTTCCTGGTGCAGAACCTATTTCGAGAGCTCCATATCGAATGACTACTCAGGAGTTGCTAGAGGAATTGTTGGCCAAGGGATTCATTCGTCCTAGTGTTTCTCCTTGGGGTGAGCCTGTTATTTTCCTTAAGAAGAAGGATGGTTCTCTTCGGTTATGCATTGATTACCGATAACTGAATAAGGTAACCATCTGGAATCAATATCCATTGCCTCATATAGATGATCTTTTTGATCAAGTAAAGGGAGCCAAGGTGTTCTCTAAGATTGACCTTAGATATCATCAGTTGTGCATTCAGGATATAGATATTCATAAGACAACGTTTCATACTCGTTATGGTCACTATGAGTTCACAGTGGTGTCATTTGGGTTGACGAACGTGCCTTCAGTTTTCATGAGCCTCATGAATGGGGTTTTTCACACCTACCTTGATCATTTTTTCCTTGTGTTCTTGGATGACATATTGATTTATTTTAGAACTATGGAAGAACATGAAGGTCACTTACATCAGGTATTGCAGTTCTTGAGGGAGAATCAACTTTATGCTAATTTGGCAAAGTGTGACTTTATCTAGTCTAAGGTGAACTATCTTGGTCATATAGTTTCGAGAGAAGGTGTATCCATGGATCCTTCAAATATCCAAGCCATTGTTGATTGGCTAGTGCCAACCAACATTTCAGAAGTTTGGAGTTTTATGGGTTTGGATCGATATTACCGTTGCTTTGTTCAGGGCTTTACCGGGATAGGACACCCGTTCAATTCTCTTCAGAGGAAAGGGAAGAAGTTTGTTTGGTCAGAACAATGTGAGTTATCTTTTCATACCTTGAAGGAACTCCTTGTCAGTGCTCCAATTTTGGCGGTTCCTGATCCATCTAGAGATTTTATGGTATGCACAGATGCCTCTTTGGAAGGTATAGGTGTAGTGCTTATGCAAGATGGACGTGTGGTTTCTTATGAGTCGTAAACTCAAGAACCCTAAGTTGAACTATCCAGTTCACAATTTAGAGTTGGCAGTTGTAGTTCATGCTTTGGTTAGATGGTGACATTTTTTGTTAGGGCGTTGGTCTGAATTGCATAGTGATCACCGTAGTCTACAGTATATTTTCACGTAACTGAACTTGAATGCTCGATAGCAGAGATGGATGGAATTCCTTTGTGAGTATGATTTTGAGGTTCGTTATATCAGGGGAAAGAGAACATAGTGGCAGATGCTTTGATTCATAGGCAACATGAAGTTTCGGCATTGTCCCTTGGAGTAGACTTGAGAGAGAGGATTCTCAAAGTTCTTCATCAGGATACTTAGTATTAGGATGTTAGAGCTGTGATAGAGTCTGGAAGGCCTTTAGAGGGTAGATTTTTTAGATATAATCTTGAGGCAAATGGACTTCATCGTCACCATGGACATATCTATGTACCTTCTTGGGAGGGTCTTCACATCTTGATCATGACTGAGGCCCATCGTGTACCTTATTTGGCACATCCAGGTGTCAAGAAGATGCACGCAGATCTTAGACAAATTTATTATTGGGCTAGCATGAAATGTGACATTGCTGATTTTGTGTCGAAGTGTTTAGAGTGCCAGCAAGTGAAGGTAGAGCATCAGCACCCGACAGGGCTTTTATAGCCTAATTTGATACCGGATTGGAAATGGGATATCATTTCGATAGATTTCATTGATGGTTTTCCTGTCACTTTGCATCGTCATGATGCCATCATGGTCATAGTTGATAGATTAACTAAGGTTGCTCATTTTGTTCCTATTCGAGCTTCCTATATGGCAAGAGTGGTGGCACAAGTCTTCTTGGAAGATGTAGTGAGTTTGCATGGGATTCTGAGGTGGATCATCTTTGATAGAGATCCTGTCTTTACCTCAACATTGTAGACCTCACTTCAGCATGCTTTGGGGACTCAGTTGAACTTTAGTTTAGCTTATCACCCAGAGACAGATGGTCTGACAGAGAGAGTGAATCAAGTTTTGGAGGACATGCTTCGCATGTATGTTATGGACCAGTAGTCACGTTGGGAGGATTATATCTATCTAGTGGAGTTTGTTTATAACAATGGATATCATAGCTCCATAGGTATGTCCCCCTTTCAAGCATTATATGGTTATCCTTTTCGCACTCCTTTGAGTTGGGATCGGTTAGAGGATAGGGTGCTTATAGGACCAGATATTCTTTAGTAGATGGAGCAGCAGGTTGAGCAGATTCGTGAGTATTTGGTAGCTACATAGGATAGGCAAAAGAAGTATGCAAATGCTCATAGGATAGATCATCAGTTTACTATTGGTGATCGTGTGTTTTTGAGAGTGCATTTGCAGAACAATCTGATTCATTATGGTAAGGGTTCTAAGTTGGCACCTCAGTTTGTTGGCCCTTTTGAGATCCTTGAGAGGATAGGACCTGTTGCCTACCATCTTGACTTTCCACTGAGTCTATCCCATATCCACGATGTCTTTCATGTTTCAGTTCTTCAACCTTATCATCCTGATGTGACACATGTTCTTGATTGGAACTCTTTACAGGTCGAGGACGGGTAGCTTTCCATGGAGCCCATGCGCATTCTTCAGCGTCAGGATTTGATCCTCAGGGGTCACACCATCAACAAGGTAAGGGTCCTATGGGACCCAAATGATGAGACCTTGATGACTTGGGAGGATGCAGTGAAGATGAGAGAGCTATATTCTTATTTGTTTTAGGCTTCCAAGAGTAAGCCTAGTTTTGGGGGGGAGAATGTAGTACCCCTACTCGTTTGAACTTATTGGACTCATATTTTATTGGTTGTTTTTAGTAGATACATTACCATGATTTGTTATTCAGACTTATATGACATTATTTCATGCTTTATCAGGATATGAGATGCATAATTTATTTGCAGTATTTTATTACTTGTGATTTATGGCATTTTATGGATTATTGCTATGTACTGACACTTTACTTTATCTATGCAATGTGGAATTTTGTGTTGTGTGTCTGCGAGTGTATTGGATGCAAGGATATGATTTTCCTTCACTCATTTCAGTGAGACAAGGAACATCATGATTCTCCTTCATCGGTGTGTATGCCATGTTTTCTATATTGTATATATGCATGTGTGGTTCGGTGATGCAGGATATTGTAGGTACAAGTATCGGGTAAGTACGGGGTATCGTCTCCACTTGGCTTCACAGGTCTGAGCGTGCCTTAAATTTTTTGATGGAAGTGGAGGAGATAGTAGTTGACCCTATTTTATTCAATTACACTTGTGTGAGTATCGTGAGTTGGTCATCCTATTAGTTGTTCGGCCTTTGTATCTTGTTGTTTGATCTTTTATGAGTATTTGCTTGAGGTTTGCTCAGTTTCTGTGTTTAGTGGTTTTGATTAATTAATTAAATTTATGAAGTTATCTCATTAGTGGTATGTTTGGGGAATTATGTATTTTGTGCATTCAAATTATAAATTTAATTAATTAAAAGAAATTATTAAATTAATATTTGGTTTTTGAAATTAAACAATATTTGTATATATTTTATGTATATATACTAGGACTTGATCATATACATGTATATAGTAGGTAAATATGGCTCATGTTTAATTATATTGATTATTTTTAATATGATTATTTATAAGCTGAATGATTGGATTTTAATGATCGTTTTGTTTTTATATTGACACAAGTTAGATATACAAGGTAGTTAATAACTTTGATTTTATCAAACACACATAAATACGTATATATTTTGAGGAGAATAGTTAAATTAAGTTTATGCGATCATCGTCTTATGCTACAAATATGATTATTCATAAAATGTATTTATGAATATTCGCATTATATAAATTATGATATTATATTATTTCTGTAAATGTTTAAGTTTAATACTTATCTTGCAACTTATAATATAGTTGATTATTCATTTTTTTTATCAAGAAAGGTAGCAGATTTTAGTTGCCATAGGATAGTGACTATGTCACATGGCAGTTAGGGTGGCCAACTAGACAAAGACTATCTGTTAACTCAGACCTAAGGATAGCGACTATTTCACAATTTAGGTAGGAGTCGATAGGGTGGCAATAGACTAGCACGTACACAAAGACTAGTGGTTTAATGCAGAATCTAGAGGTTTCAATGTGGAGACCATGGCTTAGACCTGGCATCTTAAACAAGGAACTCACTATCCTTAGGTCTGAGTTAACTGATATCATTTGTGGTTACCTTTCACTTTACCAACCTCTCCATGGAATGAGTAATCTTCTATAGTATCCACAGTGAATGAGAGAAGAAGTCCACGTTAAAACTGTAGATAACTCTTTATTCCACGTAGAAATGGAATCGGCTAGTATATCCATGTTAGAATTAGACCTCAACCGGTGGTTATAACTGCAGTAAGTAATGAGATAAAAGGCACGTGGTGCCATGATTCTAGGATAGTCAGCAATAGGAAACTAATGCGTAGATAAATCATGCATGAGAATAGCAGAATTTGTATTAAGAATGGCCATCTCTGTTAGACATGGAGATGAGAGAAGAGTTTAAATGTAGACTCAAGTAGAAGACTCCAAATCAATAACAATCACTGAGCCTCTGAATGGGGAGAGATCATAGGAAAAACTAGGATAAATAGAAATTGAAGATACGAAGATGGGAGAGACATTCACAAGCAAGGAGAGACAATGGACTCACAAAGAAAAGAAGAGAATAGAAGAGGGATTAGAGAAGATACTCTTATAGTATCGAAGAGAGAGAGAAGAGAATTGTTTGATAATAGAGTGCTAGGATAGATTCGAGATAGATTTGCAAGCAAGGCGTAGTTCTATTTGATGGAAGAGCATCAGAAGTCTTACAAACCAGTCCAAGCTTACAAGAGGTCAAATTTCTTTTAATTATGGTTATTATTTGGAATAAGAAAGTATGAAATATTGTATTCTCAATTGTATTTATGTTAGTTCTTACTAAATATGTGTTATTAATCTTTTGGAAATAATGAAATGAAATCATTAACATACAATCCATTTCTTATGGTTTAAAATTCTAAGTTTATATTGCCTAAGCTCTCTATATTCCCATGTGTTCTAGTTTGTTTACCTCTTTTCTCAATAAATGACAACATTAATTTATTTGTATTAATATAGTTGTAATTCTTATTTTCTAGAAATCTTAAATTGCAAGCTATTTATGCATTTGTTGTTTTAAGAAAAGATTGTTTGTATTAGGATCTCGTGTAAATGGTGTTTGCAGTCAAGTTTAAATTTCATTGCAATTATGGTTGAGTTGTCATTGTGTCCTATGTTGTTATATCTCCTTGGTCAAGTGTTGTTTTATAACCTTATTGATGTGAGCCATTGTGTGTTTTGTCCAAATGGTCAATCTTGGGTTAGTGATTGTGTATCCTTCACCTATAGTTTGTCAGGATTAGGTATGGCTATCTATTGTACCATAGAGTTCTCGTAGAGAGACCTTTCCTGTAGTGTCCTATGAGAAAGAGTGGCTTTCGAGCGGGGGTCATGCCCGAAGTGGATGACAGGATAACCCGTCGAAAGTCAGTTAAAAAGTGATAACCTAATAATTGATTTGGGATGGGTGAGATAAATATTAATTAAGATAATGTACCTTGTGCATAGGCGAGTGCTAGTATAGGGCTCATAATGTTACGAGTAGGCCTGGAATGGCAAACTTATCACCTTTTCTTCATGAAAGGATTGGTAGGGTCTGCATGAGACTTAGTTGGAACCGAAGGTTCGGGAGTGGTTACCAGGATAACCCAGGATGGGGGCCGGGACCTATGGAGGTTGTACCATGGTATCAATCTTAAGCTATGTGATGACACTCTCTCCTTAGAGTCACTAATGTTTGTGAGTTGAGTCACATGGATGTTTGCAGAGTCTCATAGTTCTTTTGTACTTGTCTTACTTTGCTTGCTTGAGGGTTTTCTACTATCTCCTAGCACGGTGGGGTGGTTCCATTTCAGGATCACATGGCTGGGTGGTAGTGCCACTTCCCATTAGATGTTCTAGAATGTATCTTCAAGTGAGGAAGGGCTTCACTAGTGTTTCTGGGTTCGTGGTTCATGTACCTGCTCATGTTCGTGATCATTGTTCAGTTGAGACCTTTTGGTCATTGTATCAAACTTTTATGTAACCTTGATATTGTAACTTTGTAATCTATGGTATTATTGGAGACCATGTATTTATGGATATTGAAAAAGGGAATCATTGGAATGTATGTTAATTTAGTTGCTTTAATCTTTTGTATATATGATCTATGGGAAATGAATGCATTGGAGTGATTTGATTCTTTCATTATGGAATTTAGATGTATGTGTAGATTTTATCTTAAGCATTTAATTTTCATAATTAGTTGTACAATTGGATTAACTGGGGTGTTAATATAATCTATAAATTAATCTTCATTGGTAACCCTTAGGAAATCATACGTTAGACTTCCGTTGTGTCGTTAAACATGCTATTAATATGATTATGCACTTAATCTTTAAAAAAAATAAAAAATTATTACGCCCTTTTAGTTGCCTAGTTGTATTGTTTTCCTTTAGGGTTTCTGGCGGGGCATTACATTGTAACACCAGTAGGCTTTTCTCTTTGTAGAATATCCCAAGAAAATTACTTCATCACTTATAGCATCAAACTTTCCTATATCCTCATCTCTCTTGATATAACATTTTCTACCAAATACTCTGAAATATCTCATAGTAGGAACATGACCAAACCAAATCTCATAAGGGGTCTAACCGGTATCACCTTTGATGTGAGCTCTATTAAATGTGTACACAATAGTGATAATGGATTCTCTCTAGTAGATCTTCAAAACATTTCTCACAATCAACATAGTCCTTGCAGCATCAAAACTAGTTCAGTTCTTCCTCTAAACAACTCCATTCCATTGAGGGGTTCTAGGAGCAAATAATTGTCTCATGATCCCATGCGTCTCATGGATTGTATTGAACTCACTGGAATGAAATTATCCACCTCTACCAGATCTCAGACACTTTAGCAACAATTTCATCTTCCTCAATTGTTCCACCAGCACATCCGATACCTAGAACAAGGTCATTCAACTTACCCATAAAAGAGTGTATGTTCTCATCATCTCCCATCTTTAATGTCTTATATTTTTCCTTTCAGGTTCTACAACTTGGAAAATTTCCCTTGTTTATCACCTTCATATAGGATCTCAAGCTTCTCCCAGATCTCATGTGCGGTTTGAAGTCACATTACATTTGTTATATCAGAATCAGTCAATGCATTAAGCAATGCTTCCTTTGCTCTATTATTATGTTTAACTTCCTTGATCTCAGTCTTCACTGAAATATCAAAATTAATCACAAAACATATATCTAATAAACTATAGTAACAACAAAGATAAGCAAATTGAGAGCACAACATACAACACCAATTATTTGAAGTGGAAAACCCGGTTAAGGGAAAAACCATAGTGGGAACCTACCCACAGTAAGATGATACTCTGTAGTAGTATGCAAAAATATTAAAATGGGGAATGCACATGCATTCAGGCATAGTGCCTAGAGTTCACTGCTCAAAAGATAATGGCCCAGAAGGCTACAACCCTCAGGGAAGTCTCACTGACTTACAACAAGATTCAGACTACAATCTAGAAGAAATAAACTGAAAGAATAGCATCTCCAAATGCCTGATTATAGTTCTAGTTAAGTAGAAATGTCTACTCTATAACACCAATCTCCCCTCAAAATCTACAGTGAAGGATAAATCTCTTTTTTGCACATAGACCTCTCTCAGACATTATAGACATAACAACAACACACAAATCACATGACAATATCACCTATATATACAAATCATCAACCTTGATAATAAGGTCGGCTAAACCCTCAACCCTCAATTACAAAATTACATCACAAGATACAAATATAGACCATTGGACCAATATAATTGTTTACATAGCATAACATGGACCTAAATCAAATTCCCAAATGATCAACTCCACCAGAAATCATGCCAAGATAAACCACAACATTCTACACCACCAAAAATATTGTATAACATGAAAATCATCATTGGTTGATGAAAAACCATCAATAACATGCACAATGATCAATGTGGATCACCAAAAAAAATAGGGAAAAATTAGGAAACACCAACAAGCACGTTAGAAACATTAGAAATAGTTGCACCAACACCACTTATCAAATCTTCATCGATCAACGTCTAAAAGATCAAGTACACAACCAATCAACAACTATCATGTATAAAGATAACTTGTAAAGCACAAAATCATGATCCATGTGAAATGAAGATACACAAGACCATATCAAACAATATCCCAAAATCTCAGCACAAGATCTCATCACACTAGAATATACCGAGATTTGCAAAACAATGATCAATAAAGCAAAACTGCAAAACCAGATCATAAGATCTTCCCAATCTGCAATCACCAGAGAAATACATAGTAATATGTGTAGACACCTAAAAGTGTCTCATTTATCATGTACTAATTATTTCTCTAATTGATTAAATAATCTTTATTATTTAAATAAATTACTAATTTTTCAATTTCTATCTCCAATCATCTAATCATTCAACCCCCTTCTAAATATTAATTAAATATTTATTATTTAATTAATTGTGATTTAATCCTTTAAAATAAATAATCTTTATTATTTAATTAAATTCCGTTTCTACATAATTAAATAGTTTCTTTAAATTATTTAATTAACTAATTAATTCTTCCATTTCCAAATCCCCGAATTCTAATTTCTTTTAATTTCATATTCTTCTAAATTTTTCTAAATTCAATTACATGTGCATGATTTCAAAAACCAAATTGAAAATCAAAGTCAAGTTCTAAATATATTCAAATGCTAAATTGAATTAATAAATTCAATTATTTGAATAATATCTCATCCAAATATTAAATTAATAATCTAAATCTAAATGCAAGCACATGCTAAATTAATTAATTCAATCAATTAATTAATTAAATCATTTATCTCTTCAACTTCTATTTTCATCTTTCAGTTAGCTTTTTCTAAATTAAGCTCTCTGTGTCATCTTCTTTATTTCCACCAATCATCCTTTTTCTTCCTTCAGTCAACTTTTTCTCGATCAGTTGACTCAATTAATCTATTCAATCTATTGAGTTTCACTCCTACAATCAGCAGTTCAACTATCAACTTGCATTTGAGCTCACCTTAGTTCACACCTCTTGATCATTATGTTCCACCTTTCAATCAATCTTCTCCAATTTTCTATAAATTGAGCATCCAATCTCCATTTTCAATCCTCCTCAATCTTTACTTTGGATCACGAACTTTGAATCTTTGTGTCACTTGCAGGTTACCAGCGCAATATCTGAGAGCCATCATATCATAGAGAAGAGAAGAGCAATGGAAGTGATATGCAATCTTGGAATAGGGAGTTTCATTGAATTATTTTAATTCCTATTTGATATTGCATTATTTCATTGTCTTGTTTGTTAAATTCTTTGATTAGATAGGGATTCATGATTTCCCTTTTGCTTCTAATTGATATTTTATAAGATGAATTTTACACATACACAATATGTTGATATCAAGGACAACAACATATCCTATCAGCAGCATTGACCAACAATATCCAACATCACCTTCTTTAATATATCCCTCTTTTCATCAACTCGTAGTCCCTTGCTCCCTCCATCTCTCCCATTTGATCTCTCTCTCTCTCTCTCTCTCTCTCTCTCTCTCTCTCTCTCTCTCTCTCTATTTTCTTCAACCCCTACCTTCCCCCCTATCTCTCTCATTTCAGCTCTCTCTTTTCCTCAATCCCTCCCTCCCTCTATTTCCATCCCTTAGTCCCTCTCTCTTTGGGCTCTCTTTCCCTAATATATCCCTTTCCAACAACCACTCCCTTCCCCCCTCTCTCTATCTCTCTTAGGTCTCTTCCTCAATCCATTCCTTCATCCCCCTCTCTCTCTTTCTCTCTCTCTCAATTCATTCCTTCCTCCCTACCTCTCTCTCACTTCATTACCCCTCCTCCCCTCTCTCTCATTCTCTTTTTGAGGTCTCTCCCTCTCTTTTCCTCAATCCCCACCTTCTTCTCTCTATCTCTCTCACTTTGGCTCTCTCTTTTCTTAAACCCCTCTCTCTCTCTCTCTCTCTCTCTAGGATCTCTCCATGATATATCCCTCTCTTTCCATCAAGCCCTCCCTCCATCTCTCCCTCTCTCTCACATTAATAGTGATGGGGGTAAGGAGTGAAGGAAAGGTAGAGAAGGAGACATGACACGGGGACTTCACTTAGTGAACCTAGGTTATATCATGTGCGTTCATAGTATACTTAATAATTCCCCTATTTTCAAATAAAATCACCCTATACTCCATTTTTGTCACCCCCTCCCAATGCACATCCCAAATTTAAAAAAAACCCCTTTTTTCACAAGATGTGTTTTTTCATAGCCTAAATTAAAAACCCCCCTATTTTTATCAGATAGGCAATATATTGTTTGATATTTTTAGGATATTATACCCCCCAATATGAATGCATGTGCTATAATATTGCCTAGCTAGTGAAGCCCCCATGAGACATGGTGGGAGAAACCTAAAGAGTGGACATGTAGAGAGGTGAGGGATAGAGAAATACTCACAAAGAGAGAAAGAGGGGTAAGGAGATAGGGATAGATATGGAGAGGGAGGTAAAGAACTAGAGATTGGAGAGACCTAGAGCCTAGGGAGAGAGGGGTGAGAGACACAGGGGAAAAGATATAGGTGAGAGGTGTGGGTAATGAGATAGGGATGGAGAGGTAGAGAGGTAAAGATAGAGGGAGGTAGAGACCTAGGGGTAGGGAGAGATGGAGGATAGAAGGAAGAAGTAATGATTGAGAGAATAGAGAGAGTCGAGATAAACAATGAGATAGGGAGAGACAAGAAGAGATATTGAGGGAAATAAAAATTTCAATATGAATTTTGTATCAGTTATGGGTTGCCAAGGAGTTCAAAATACATTTAGAGTATGAACATTTGTGCACATTCATCTGGAATTGAACTAAAGCAGTCACCGGGGAGGAGGGACCTCAAAGAGATCAATCCAGACCGATCATCAAGAGTAAACACTACATAAACACAAATATATGATGGAGGCAATGTAGGAAAGATTGTTTTGTGTCATGAAAGTTGATTACAACCAACCGGTAACAACCAGGTTACAACATACCGGCTCACAGGCTTGGTAGAACATACAAAATAGGTTACAACCGGGTTCTTGAATTGTGAGATATATCTTCTACACATAGTCTAGCTACTTGATTCTCTGATTCCTTCATTGATTATATTTTAATGCACAATTACAATTATATATATCAATCAAAAGGATCTAGTCAGCCCAAAAGGAATCAAAACCCAAAGAACAAGACCTCACATGTAAAATAACAAGGTCGGCCTCCGCCAAGAGACTCCTTCAGAAAATCCAAAGGATGAAACGAAGAATGTGGGAAAAAGGTTGGCCACATGCTGGTGTAGAGGCACAAAGGCAATTTTGTTGTGTTGATTCCAAGAGATTGGAATCATGTTGTTTTTGTTTGTAATAAGGTCAATAGGTCTTTGAATAAGTGCTCAAATGTTTGTAAGGATCCTAGGAGTCACTGATTGGCTAATTTTGGCATATGGGCTCTTAAGGGTGCCATATAGAGCATTTGGTAGAATAAATTGTTATTGAGTTAGAATAGGTGGGTTTTATTTTGTTTAGAAGTTTATAATATCATTTGGATCATTAGGAAGTGACCTAGATTGGATTTGAGCAAAGTTCCTCACTTTTGTAAAAGTTGCTCATAGCAATTTTACAATATTTGCACTTTCACACACCAATGGCTAGTTGGTTGTCTTTTCTAGTTGCAGGAATTTGTAACCAACCCAAGGCTGATATATGGCTTGGGAAAACTAATGAGAATGATTCATTGAAGAATTGAAACAAGAAGAGCAATTTTAGCCTTTCAAATTTTGTGTTTTCAGCAAGCCTAGTTGACTTTAATTGGTTTTGTACGGTCTGTATGGACTTCCAAGCCTAGAACAAGGAATGAATTGTTAGATCAAGGAAATATATTCCATTTGACGGTGGTCTAAAGCTTTCAAGTGTTATAGTTTGCAAATTGTGTCATTTTGTTGTTGCAGGCGGGTCCTAAAGACCTAAAACCGAGGGTTTTGAAAACTCTATGGCCCATTCCTAGCATTCCATGGTGGAACTCCATATTGAAGCCTTATGGAATATTAGGTGGCCTTGTAAAGTATGTTTTGATTTTTTTTAAGACCAGGGAGGCTAAACTCCAGATTTGCCACCATACCCTAGCCTTGGCACGTTGAGTTGGCAAGAAATGAGGATCATGGATAGCAGGCCCTAGTTGGGTAAATCCATTGGATGGAATTGATGCAAGGTTGGATTGGACATCCTCATGGATGTAGAGACCTTAAACAATCATTAGAATTCTTGATAAATCGGACTGGTGAAGACATTCAAGCAAATCCCTATTTTGTAGGCTTAAAAGGAGGAATTAGGCCTAAAACGGGTTAGGATGGTTAGAGACCAAACCCATGTCACATTTTGTGATATTGTATGAAGCTTACAAAAGGGTATCTAAAAAGGTAAAGAGTTCATAGGGGTGTTGAGGAATTCTGATAGATAATTACAAAATACCTCACACGTAGGGCTAATTGAACTAAGTCACCTAGTAGACCTCAAAGAGCAGATCGGCCCTAAAGCTTGAAATCGATAAACACCAAAGTCCTAAATGAAGGGATAGGGTTGGAAAAATAAGGAAAATCAGCCCAAAGTGTATTGGTCATATGTGAATGGAGATCCTTTGGTAGAGGGGGTTGGCTCTTGGTTAAGGTGTTGAGTAGGAAGGTCTCTAATAAGGAGTGTGGGACACTCACAAAACAAGAATTGGTCACCTTAGTCTAAGGAACTTAGGAAGGTCAGTAAGGGTGGGCTCTACAACCCTTGGAAGGTTGAAAAGTGTGGAACCATTGGATGGTTCAAGAGACAGCCTAAGGAGACATCAAAAGTAAGTAAACCTAGTAGGAGAGCTTAACCACTCTACATCAGATTGGTATCAGAGACACTAGATTAAACAAAGTGGTGTATGTCAGACCAAGAGGTAGATTCAGAAGCCAACATCATGCCACCTAAGGAAATGAGTCAAGAGGCCATTAGGAAGTTGGTCCAGGACATGCTTAGCGAAGCCCGGGAGAAAGACACGAAGAAAGGTAAGGGCAAGATCACAGAGTGGGGTGATGTAACTGATGATGAAGATGCCGATGTGATAGGAGTGGTGATAGAAAAGGAGTTGGAGAAAGATCAAAAAATCTTCTTGGATTCTCTTAAATCACTCAACAAAGATAGCCCAAATGGTTTACCGATCTATAGTGGAAGCCTAAATGGAGAAGAGCTATTGGATTGGATAGAAGCGTTGAACAATAATTTTGAATACAAGGAGATTGCAGAAGAAAAGAGGGTCAATATGGCTAAGACAAAGTTGAAAGGATCACCTCTAGTGTGGTGGAACATGATGCAAGAAGAAAGGGAACAAACTGGGAGAAAGAAGATCAACTCTTGGGAGAGAATAAAGATCACAATCAAAACTCAATTCCTACCTCTAGATTATGAGGTGTGGATACACAAGAAGTTGATGAGTTTGAAGAAAAGGGAAATGGATGTGAGTGCCTACACAAAGGAGTTCAACAAACTAACTCTAAGAGAAAGGAAGCAAGAGGAAGAAGTGGAGAAGGTATCAAGATACCTAAATGGCCTAAGACAAAACATTCAAGATGAAATGAGCATGTTGGCACTTGAGACAATCCATAAGTGTTTTCATTTATCTTTGAGAGTTGAGGACAAGATCAAGAAGAAAAGCAAGTTCAATAAAAGGGGCAGAGGTGGAAAAGGATTCAAAGGAAGAGGCACCTTTGGAAGGGTTCATAACTCTGGCAAGAATGAAGAAGGCAATCAATCTGAAAATAGTGGGGATAACTTCAGCAAGAGTGGTCAGTTTAGAGGCAACTCTAGAGGAAGAAACAACTTTAGAGGCAGGTTTGGCACTTAAAGAAGAGGTCCCACTGTCTTCACTGGTAAATACTTTCATTATCATCAAGTGGGCCACAGAATGAACCAGTGTCCTGAAAAGACTACAAGTTCTTATGTGGGTGAAAGGAGAACTCAATTGGTGTAGAAGGAAGATAGTCAAAGTGTTACCTCACCAATCAACAAAGTTGGACTAGTCCAAGATGGAGAGAATCTGATGCTAAGAAGAACCTTGTTGAAGGTAGTGTAGGCAAAAGAACTTACTCAAAGAAAGACACTTTTTAAAACCACTTGCAGATCCTATGGTAATATTTGTAAGGTCATAGTCGATTCAGGGTCTACTGAGAATATTATAGCAATTGAGATGGTAGACAAACTCAAGTTGAAAAGGTTGCCACACACCAATCCCTATAAGGTATCATGGTTGAGTAAAGGACATCATGTGTTATTTGATGAGAAAGCTTGGGTAGAATTTGAAATTGGAGAGTATAAGGACAAAGTACTATGTGATATACTACCCATGGATGCATGCCATTTGTTACTTGGATGCCCTTGGAAATGTGATGTCAAAGCCATACATGATGGGGAGAAGAATTCTTATGTGATCACCACGGAAGGTAGGAAGTTTCAAATGGATCATTTGGTTGTTCAGGGAGAATAAAGATATGTAGGATCAAGTGTTATGTTTCTTAGTGGGAAAGAGTTCCTAAAGGAGTTGAAGCATGAAGGGAACCAAGGAAGTGCCATCATAGTGAAACCAAAAGTAGAGGCAAGGGCTGAACCCAAATTGGTGGTACCTCAAGAAGTGAATACCACATTGTTGTAAATGAGATGCCAGATGCTTTATCCCCATATGGAGATGTGAACCATCATATAGACCTCATACCCGGAGATATCTTGCCAAACAAAGCTACTTACAAAATGACACCTACTCAAAATGAGGAAATAAAAAAACAAGTGCAGGAGTTGCTAGATAAGGGGTTGATGAAGAAGAGTTTAATCTCATGTGTAGTACCTACTATTTTGGTAGCTAAGAAAGATGGGAAATGGAGAATGTGTACTGACTCAAGAGACATCAACAAGATTACAATCAGATATCGGTTTCCAATGCCAATAATTGAGGACCAAATGGACTACCTAGGAGGAGCTTGTTACTTTTCAAAGGTGGATTTGAAATCAGGTTATCATCAAATAAGGATCAGACCTGGAGACGAGTGGAAAATAACCTTTTAAACTAATGAGGGGCTCTATGAATGGTTGGTGATGCCCTTTGGGCTCGCAGATGCACCTAGCACCTTCATGAGACTCATGAATGGAGTGCTTGCAGAGTTTATTGGTAAATTTGTGATTGTTTATCTTGATGATATTTTGATTTTTAGCAAGTTAAGGGATGAGCATATCAGACATTTGGATCAGGTCTTTAGGAAGCTACATCAAGAAAAGTTGATGATCAACTTAGAAAAGTGTGAGTTCTTCAAAACTGAACTAGTATATCTTGGTTTTGTAGTTTCTCAAGGTTGTTTGAAGATGAATCCAGACAAGGTAGATGCCATAGTTAATTGGCCTACTCCTAAGTCAATAGGAGATGTGAGAAGTTTTCATGGATTAGCTTCTTTCTATAGGAAGTTTATTAGAGGATTCAACCATATGTGTGCACCTATATTGAACACCATCAAAGGTGGAATGAAATGCCAATTTAAGTGGACTAGTGCAGCAGACAAGGGATTTGAGGTGTTCAAACAAAAAGTAATAGAACTACCTTATCTTAGGCTCCCTGATTTCAATAAGCTCTTTACTGTGGAGTGTGATGCTAGCAAGTTGGCAATAGGAGCAATTTTGAGTCAAGAGGCTCATCCAGTAGCATTTTTCTCTAAGAAGCTCAATGAGGCAAAGAAAAAGTATTCTACCTATGACCTAGAGTTGTATGCCATGGTACAAGCACTTAAGAAATGGTGGCATTATCTACTCCCTAAGGAGTACATAGTCTATACTGACAACCATGCACTTAGCTTCTTGAATGGACAGAAGAAGCTACACCAAAGATACCTCAAATGGGTTGAGCACTTGCAGGCCTATACTTTTTCCATCAAACACAAAAAAGGAGTAACCAATAAGGTATCAGATGCCTTAAGTAGAATAGTTCTTACCATCCAAGAAATGTAGCTCCAAAGTGTGGGGTTAAGTGATCTCAAATATCTATACCAAGGTGACAAGGATTTTGGTAAAGCATATGATGTTTGCACCAAGTTTGCTAATGTTTTTCATGTTGCATATTCTGATTTTATGTTACAGGAAGGCCTTTTGTTTAAAGGACACTTAATTTGCATACTACAGTGCTTTATGAGAGACAATATCATCAAGGAGAAGCATCAAGGCAACTTAGGAGGACATTTTGGTCTTGACAAGACCTTAGAGCAGGTTGGACAGTTCTATCATTGGCCTAAACTTCAGTCAAATGTTAGAAGGTTTGTGGAGAAATTCCCTATATGTCAGAGAGCTAAGGGAACCTCCAACAATACAGGTTTATATCAGCCATTGGCCATACCAACTAGACCTTGGGAATGTTTGAGCATGGACTTTGTTCTTGGCTTGCCTAGGACTTCAAGAGGGTATGATACTATTTTTGTCATAGTGGACAGATTCAACAAGATGACACACTTTGTGCCTTTCAAATGCACTAATGATGCCTCCTACATAGAAGGGCTATTCTTCAAAGAGGTTGTGAGGATTCATGGATTGCCGCTTAGCATTGTGAGTGACAAAGACACTAAGTTTGTAAGTCACTTTTGGAAAACCTTGTGGAAGAAACTAGGAACAAAACTTTCCTTTTCATTAGCATACCATGCACAATTAGATGGTCAAACTGAAGTAGTTAATAGATCCGTAGGCAACTTGTTGAGATGTCTCACCAAAAAGCATGGACAAGCTTGGGATCTAGTATTGGGTCAAGCAGAGTATGCCTATAATGACTCGTCACTCGGTTAATAGAAGCACAAGTTGGAGTCCCTTTGAGATAGTATATGGATGTCATCCTAGGGGCATCTTAGAGCTTAGAGATATCAGTTCTATGGACCATAGAAGTGCACAAGGGGAAAAATTTGTAGAGAATGTAAAAGAGATACATGAACAGGTCAAGAAGACATTGCAACAACACAATGAGAAGTAAAGGGCCCTAGAAGATAAAAAGAGAAGAGAAGTACACTATAAGGTTGGTGATCTAGTGTTGGCCTACTTGAGGAAGGAGAGATTACCCAAGGGACAACCTAGTAAGCTATGTATGAAGAAGATTGGACCTCTTAGGGTAATTCATAAGTTTGGCAACAATGCCTATGAGTTAGACTTACCTCCAAACTTGGGCATATCCCCAATCTTCAATGTATGTGATTTGTATCCATACAAAGGGTCTCAGAAAGATACAAATCAAGAAGAGGCTACTGCTATTGAAGGTGCAGATAGGTTACAAGATTTACCTCCAAGCCAACCCGTCACATTGGAATGCATTTTGGATTCTAAGGTTGTGAAAAAGACTAGGAGAGGAGTCTATAAAGACTATTTGATTAAATAGATAGGGCTACCATATTTAGAGGCTACATGGATGATAGAGAGAGATATATTACAACATGGTACCACTGTCCAAGCCTTTTCCACTCAAGAGACTTGAGTTCTTCTTACCCCCGGATCATGGTGTAGGGGCACAAAGGCAATTTTGTTGTGTTGATTCAAGTAGATTGGAATCATGTTGTTTTGGTTTGTAATAAGCTCAATAGGTCTTTGAATAAGTGCTCAAATACCTTTAAGGATCCTAGGAGTCACTAATTGGACAATTTTGGCACATGGTCTCTTAAGGGTGCCAGATAGAGCACTTGGTAGAATAAATTGTTATTAAGTTAGAATAGGTGGGTTTTATGTTGTTTAGAGGTTTATAAGGTCATTTGGATCATTAGGAAGTGACCTAGGTTAGATTTGAGAAAAGTTGCAAAAGTTGCTCATAGCGATTTTGCAACATTTGCACTTTCACACACCAATGGCTAGTTGGTTGTGTTTTCCAGTTGCAGGAATTTGTAACCAACCCAAGGCCGATATAAGGCTTTGGAAAACTGATGAGAATGGTTTGTTGAAGAATTGAAACAAGAAGAGCAAGTTTAGCCTTTCAAATTTTGTGTTTTCAGCGAGTCTAGTTGAGTTTAATTGGTTTTGTACAATCTCTATGGACTTCCAAGCCCAGAACAAGTAATGAATTATTAGAGGAGGGACATATCTTCCATTTGATGGTGGTTTGAAGCTTTCAAGTGTTATAGTTTGCAAATTGTGTCATTTTTTTTTGTTGCAGGCGGGTCCTAAAGACCTAAAAACTAGGGTTTTGAGGACTCTATGGCCCATTCCTTGAATTCCATGGTGGAACTCTATATTGAAGCCTTATGGAATGCTAGGTATCCTTTTAAAGTATTTTTTCATTTTGGTTTTAAGACTAGGGAGGCTAAACTCTAGGTTTGTCACCATACCCTAGCCTTGGCAAGTTGAGTTGACAAGCAATGGGGATCATGGACAATAGGCCCTAGTTGGGTAAATCCATTGGATGTAATTGATGCAAGGTTGGATTGGATATCCTCATGGATGTAAAAACTTGAAACAATCATCAGAATTCTTGAGAAATCGGACTAGTGAAGACATTCAAGCAAATCCCTATTTTGTAGGCTTAAAAGGAGGAATTAGGCCTAAAACGTGTTAGGATGGTTAGAGACCAAACCCATGTCCAATTTTGTGATATTGTATGAATCTTCCAAAAGGGTATCTAAAAAGATAATTATTTTATAGGGATGTTCAAGAATTCTATCAGATAATTGCAAAATACCTCACAAGTAGGGCTAATTGAACTAGGTCACCTAGTAGGCCTAAAAGAGCAGATCAACCCTAAAGCTTGTAATCGGTAAACACCAAAGTCCTAAATGAAGGGATAGGGTTGGGAAACTAAGTCAAATAATCCCTAAGTGTGTTGTTCATGTATGAATGGAGATCCTATGGTAGAGGGGGTTGGCTCTTGGTTAAGGTGTTGAGTAGGAAGGTCCCTAATAAGGAGTGTGGGACACTCACAAAACAAGAAGTGGTGACCTTAGTCTAAGGACCTTAGGAAGGTCAGTAAGGGTGGGATCTACATCCTTTGGAAGGTTGAAAAGTGTGGAACCGCTGGATGGTTCAAGAGACAACCTAAGGAGACATCAAAAGTAAGCAAACCTAGTAGGAAAGCTTAACCACTCTACATCACATGCCAAGGAACATTGAAATAAATGCCCAAGTCTCCCCAAGCTTCAGAAGGGTTTCTGGTAGATCACCAAAATAGGTCCAGGCAACCGGTAACAAGAACTACCAATCGGTAAGAGGAAACTGTCAAGGAAACCGATAGGGATGTCTTGTTGGAAAATGATCCAAATGCGATGTGGTCTTGAAGAAAGAAAGATGATAAACTCTTCAAGTAGAATCTAACTCCATAGGATCCGGTGAGCCAAAACTGGGACACACAGAAAGGAAAACTGAAAGTGCAAATAGAAAGAAAAACATAAAGGAATTTTTTTTTGGCTAATGCAAGATTCCTATGAACTGGGGATGCTCCTGCATCATGAAGTATTGCTCAAGATAAATATTTAGAAGAGGGATTTAGTTGATGATTTCAAGATTGAAATTAATAACCTAAATCCAGTTACACTAAATCCACTGCTTAGATTTGAAGGAATAACAGTAGACATATAAGTGGGTAGAGAATTGTCTACTATTGTGATTGTTGAAAAGAATCAATATAAAACACCAATCTTATGGTAAAATTGAAAACCCTGGTTATAGAGGTTAATGGTACATAAATTGATATCAAAATTACTTATATATTCCATTAACAATTAAACCTACAATAAGAGGCACTTTAGTCCACATATATTCACATGTCAAATATATATGTATGTATGTATATATATATATGTATGTATGTATATATATTTGTATATATATGTATACATATATACATGTATATATGTATACATATATACATATACATATACATATGTATATATGTATATTTATGTATACATGTATATATATGTATATACATGTATACATATATATGTATATGTATACATATATATACATGTATACATAAATATACATATATATATATATGTATATGTATGTATATATATATATGTATGTATATATATATATATATGTATACATATATATACATATATATGTACATATGTGTATTTATATGTATATATACATACATATACATATATATGTATGAATGTATATATATATATATGTATGTATATATACATACAAGCACACATATCTATATATATGTATGCATGAATGCATGTATGTATGTATATATTGTAAAGCGGAAAATCGCGATCGAACCCTAGTTGTTCTCCCCTCTTCCAACTCCGAGGAGAGAGAAGGGAGGTTCGCTAGGATTCGATGGTTTTCACTTAGGGGAGAGACTTTACATTCAAAAGAGGGGTTGAAACCCACAAGATCCAATCCCACACAATGCGAGATTGGATGCTAAATGTGTTTCAAGGGTTAAGACAGCAAGGCTACCCTCTTTTGTAAAGAATGTTGATAGAAGAATTAAGCTAAGCATGCATAGAAAGTGATAAAGATTCGCTTATAAACTGAGATAGGAATACAGTATGAAGCTGCGGACCTAGAATTAGCAGTAAAATGTCGATACGGCGCTGTCCTGCAAATTTGAGCAAAAGTTGTCGGGACGATGGCGCCCGGCGCCACGGTCCTCCGAAAAATCCGCGAAACGAAGGGGGATCTGTTCATCTCTGCACAAGGATTCCAGATCTTCAATTTCAGCCGCGTACCTGCAACCTACACATAGAAAAGCGAAGACGATTGGGGGGTTAGGGATTAGGGGTTTGCCTTTAGGTCAAACCCCGATTTTGGAATTAACCAAGAAATGAGCAAGTGCTGTAAATGTAAATGTATGTAAAACAAGTACTAATACCTTGTTCTAAGGATGTTTGTATCCTTATGTGTGAAGGTTTAGATGTTGTATGTTGTATATTGTAGCATGTAATATGTGATCTCCTCTTCAATGGTTGAATCCTTGTCTTGACTGCAACACTTAGCCTTTAATGGAGACTTGAAATGATCAATTGCTTGAAGGAATGCTTGAATGCTTGAATGCTTGAATGCTTGAGTATAATTTCCACACTTTTTCCATCATGTCCAATGAAAGAGGAAAATGTAGTTTATATACTTGTCATTTAGGGCTGATAGACTGATTTTCCCGACCTTAGGCCGACCAGCAAAGATAATTTCCAAATTGCAAACAAAAAGACCCGAGACCCCTTAGGAGACCGGGCCCAAAATAGGACCCAGGGACCAGGGCATTGGGCGCTCTGGTCCCACCTCCCGGGACAGCAGGGTGCAAGGAGGTTCAGGCCAAGGTGCTTGAAAAATGCAGTTTTCAGTGTCGTGAGCAAGTTTCAGGGTCTCCATTCAGGTTGCGTGTTGCGTCGCCATCGTGAGGACCGAAATGCAGTCGAAATTGCAAGTGTCACAATTTTAGGACGCTACATTTAGCCCGCACTTTAGCGGGAGTATGTATGCTCATACTTCCGGTAAAGTACAAGGAAACAACATTGAAAGACTTTCACCACGTCAAGGAGGCAAGATACACCAAGCCCCCAGTGGACTAAGGATCTTACGACTTCGATTGACAAAGTAAAAGGGAAGATCACGAGGGAGAACCATGACTGTCAGTAGTAAGGCTCCTTCACTATGAGTCATGCAAGAAAGATATCAAAAATTTTCAAGGCAAAGCTAAATTTGCCAAGAAATTTTCAAGTATCTTGAAAAGATATGAACGGGATGTATGCCCCCCTACGTTAAAGCGATCGCACACGCCTCACCGGGGGTGATTGCTTTAAGGTAGTGATACATATAAGAAATGAGAAAGGAGCACGTTATCACAAGGATTTAGCCCCCAAGTGTGAGATAAGCCCAAGGATAATAGACACAAAACACAAAGCACAAGGTGACTTCGCTTTCCTCGGGGTCAGTATGCTGTATGATAATTCCTGTATATCATATGTATGTATGCATAATTGTTCTTCATTCCCCAATCAAGGAAGGTCACCTAGAAGAAGGGAACACATGTGTCTTTTGAGTCAACATGAGAGAGATCGAGAGATCTCAATGCTTTGCATCGTCCTCAAGTAGACAACACTAAGGACAACAAATAGAAGAATGAGAGTAACATATAGAAGAAGTAACAAAAGAGAGGGGGAAAGAATCTGCTATGCTAATGAAACTAGTCTAGCACGTCATCTACCCCCTGATCTTGCTGATCAATGTTTCGGGAAGGCAGGGAACACGCCAGAGGAGGAACATCCAACACAGCAGATGGAGCTATCACAAGATCCAAACAAGGGCTATGTTCATGTTCTGAGCCACATTGTTCTTGTCTAGGAGCTAGGATAAGTGCTTTAGAAAATTCATTAGATAAATGGTTATCAACATCAACAAGTTCATATTCACTATCAGAAGCAAGAGGAGTAATATTTTCATCATGAATAACATTTTCATCTATATCATCATCAAGATTTATAAAAATAGGATCTTTAACTCGCACAGGATCAAGACCATCATGCATCTTATGTTTAGGAGATTTAGGCTCAATGTCCGGCTGAGGAGAAAATGGAATCATGCTTGTTGAAGGTGTTTTTGGACATTGCAAAGTTTGGAAGCGGCTGCTTGAGCCCTAAGATGACGCTTTCGTCGGCGTTCACGTGCCGAACGATTTCGTCTAGTCTTAGTAGGAAGTGGAGAAGACTGAGGAGGAGGAATGTTCTCATCCTTAGCACTTCGGTGTTTAGGTTGTGGTCTCTTAGGCTGGATAATAGGAGAAGAAGAAGGTCTCTTCTCTCTATAAAAAGAAGGAGGAGGAACTGCTCCATATAAAGGAGGAATTTTTGGTTTAGGGAGAAGACCAAGTCCATCATGACGAGGAGGTATAGGTCTACTCTTAGGAAGTTTATTAGGTATAGACATAGTCACATCCATAGGGATGGGTTGAGAATCTTCTTGAGGAAAGACATTAGTTTTATCTTTCAAAGGAAGAACTTCCTTCTCAAGGATGATAGGAATATCAAGTTTAGGTGCTCTAGGTTCACTTAGAGATAGGATCATATCTGTTTTCCACTTTTGATAAGATTTGAAAAGATGATCACTTCGCGGAGGAAGAGATTGGAATTGTTTAGGCCAAAAGTAATCAATAGGAACACTAGAGGTTCTTTCAGCTGGTTTAAAGAGACTATGATTGACAGTAACAACTTCACCATTATGGGGAAATTTCAAACACTTATGAATAGGAGAAGCAATAGCTTTCATGGAAGATAGCCAAGGATAGCCAAGCTTCACACGAAATTGTTCGGAAGATGGAATAATAGCAAAGTTCACATCAAGAGATTTATTATGGACCTCAATAGGCAATGTAATAGAACCAATTGCAGGAGAAGAAAATGCATCAAATAGTTTCACAATCACATCTGTTTTGTCATATATCACTTGATTCAATTGCAAAGTAAAAAGGAATTCTTCAGTAATAACATTAACCATGCACGAAGGATCAATAAGCACTCCACGACAAGGTGTATTCTTAACTTTTGCAACTATGTATAAAGGACCATCAGGTGCCCTAATGGTTTCACTGGAATCAAATGTGATGGAAGGTTCTTTAAGGATTTCTTGCTGCTCTACAAAGTTAATCACATTCGGAGTCATAGACACAAGACCATCAGATGAGAGAGAGGAATCATTAGCCTCAATTGCATTAGAGGTATGAGAAGGCAATGGATCAGTGAAAATCTGAAGATTTTGGTTAGGAGGAGCTACAGATGTGTTGCCTTTATCATTCACTCCAGAAATAGAGATAGTATTGTTATCAATCAAATCTTGAATTTTACCCTTTAAAGAAAAACATTTTTCAGTATCATGCCCAGGCTGACGGTGAAATTGACAAAAAGCTTTGTTATCAAAATAAGGTGAAGTAATCTTTGCAGGATCAATTTGTCTTATAGGAGGAAGAGTAAGCACATTTTGTTCCAATAACTTATTCATAATACTATGCAATGATTCATTCAAAGGAGTATACTTTCTTTCTTTCTTGAAAAATTTAGAAATAGGAGGCACACTTGATGCTGCATTCACATTGTTGTTGATGATGTTTTCATTGAATTTGATGGAATCTCTGTTCGGTTTAAACTTCCCAAATGGTTGTTGATTGCTATCACCTTTATCACTCGGAGCCATAGGATGTGATTGTTCCATTTGACTCACAATCAGTTGATAATTGTGAAGAGTTGCACACAACTGTTGGAAAGAAGTAAACTCAGAAAACAGAAGTTTGTCTCGAATATCTTTTTGTAAATTAGAAATAAAGATTCTTTGAATATCATTGTCAGGGACTGGAAAAGAAATTTGAGCATACAAATGCTTATATCTACCAATGAAATTAGTCACTTTTTCTTTAACACCTTGTTTACAATGCATTAAATCAATCAAAGTAACTTTAGGACTTATATTGTTTTGAAATTGTTGAATGAAAGCATTTGCAAGTTGTTCGAAAGAAGTAATAGAATAAGAAGGCAACGAGCAATACCATTGTAGGGCTTTGTCTCTTAATGTTCTAGTAAACAGTTTTGCAAGCAACCTTTGGTCATAAGCAAAATCGGTACATATTGTTTGAAAAGTCTTAACATGTGTTAGAGGATCTCCTTTACCATTATAAAGTTCCAAATGCGGGATTTCAACATGTTTAGGAGGGATAGCTCGAACAATGTCAAGAGAAAGTGGGCTCGCAACATCAAATGTAGGCACACTAAACTTAGATTGATTCATAGAGGCAATTTGTTGTTGTAAAGAAGAGACAGTTTGTGCAAGATTGTTAATGGTCGCTTCGGTCGAAGAATTCATATTGGATGTGTTAGATTGAGATGGAGGTGTTATGTTATTGAAAGAAGGTAAAGAGTAAGGTGGTGGGACTCTATGATAATTAATCATAGGAGATGATTGGACAAGAGGAATACTACAAGGAGGGCTGGAATGGTTAAATGAATTGCCCCCTTGCGTCATGTTCATTTGTGGAGATATAATAGGGACACTCATTGAAGGAATGAATGAAGAAGTCGGATTGAATGAAGGAAGAGGGTTAATTGAAGAAGAAGGGTTGCCCCCATGACTAGTAATCATGGGAGGAATGTCTTGTATAGAAGTAGCCATGATGTTTGATGTAAAGGTAGGTATACTAGCAATAGGAGTTGTCAAAGGAATAGAATGATTGACTTGAGTAGGAGGTTGTGTATAACCTAAATTTTCAGCACAACTCCTCATAGGCATCACATTCGAATCCACAATGTGTGCAATACCACACAAAATATCAATTCCATTCTTATCACTTTGAAGCATACGTTTTAGACCCTCAATTAAAGGAAGAGCTTGACTATCAGGGTATTCTTGAGACATCCATTGTCGAAAATCATCAAATTGGTTATCCAATTTCGAAAGTTGTTCTTCAGAAACCTCATGGAGAGCTTCTTCATCATTAGGAGGATTAGAGGAATTACCCATGTCTTCGTTAAAAAGGCTATTCAAATTAGGTTCCATCTCCTTAGTAGTTAAACCTTGGAAAGACTTAATTCTACGGCTTCGTCTAACGGGAATAGTGTAAGTAGGGCTTATTGTTGTAAAACTCATGCACTAGAAAGAGAGAGAAGATTTAGAGGTAGCAATTTTCAGTAAAATCAGCCAATCTTCTGGATTTAAGCTGTTAAATGCAATCACAACAGTCTCCCGAAATTTCGGAAAAAATGCCCAAGATCGTGGTGCCTAGAGTGCAACATGGTCCTTGCAACTTTTTTCGAAATTTGCAGGAATGAAAGGTATGATGATTTTAGAGCTAATCTGAAAAAATTGAATGATTTTACGATTTGTAGATAGGCCAAATTAAAGTTGTAATCTTGAAATTGAACCCTATCAAGATTGTCGAAAAATGCAAAAATTTGAATTTTTTGAAAAAGAGAGGGAAACTGAAATTTTGAATTTTATGATTTTAGAGGGAATATCCAGAGCAATGCAAATTTTGGAATTTGAAAATTGACTCAATTTCACGCAAAATTCAATTTTGAAAGCGGAAATCAAAGTTGTTGTGATTAAGCACTTAATTTCAAAAGTCACAAAATGCAAGAATTTGAATAAAGCACTAAAATTTTTAATGAATGATAACACACTTTTCAGATTTAGGACAGTAAGAACACAATTTTGACACAAAATTTCAATTTGAATGATTTTTAAATGTTTAGAAGCCTTAATCCAAGCAATCACAAGACCAACTTTGACTGTTATTTTGAAGGTGTTAAAATTGATAAAATTAGCCAAAATTCTGGATTTTAGCAGGAAAATACAGTAAGATCTCGCTCCCGAAATTTCGGAAAAAATGTCGGGGACGATGGCGCTCGGCGCCACGGTCCTCGCAACTTTTTTCTAAATTTTCAGGGATGAAAGATATTGTGATTTTATTGCGGAATCCAAAGTTACAGCTGATTTGGAGATGTTTTGATCAGTGAAATTGTCGGACAAAGGTTGAATCAAGAGGGTTTCAAAAATTAGGGTTTTGACACTTAACCACTTAATTTTCAGAATTAAAGCACAAATATGAATTGAAAATTTGTAATAGAAGGGCAGATCTGAAACAGGCATTAACATTTAGACATTTCGCAGGTTCAATTACTAAAAAGAAAATTTAGGGTTTTTATGCAATCACCTCTAAAATTTTGCAAAAGATCAAACATGGAAATGTAATCAATTTTTTCAGATCTAAGTATGAAAAATCAGAAAGGATGTTCACGTCGGGTTCACCAAAATGTAAAGCGGAAAATCATGATCAAACCCTAGTTGTTCTCCCCTCTTCCAACTCTGAGGAGAGAGAAGGGAGGTTCGCTAGGATTCAATGGTTTTCACTTAGGGGAGAGACTTTACATTCAAAAGAGGGGTTGAAACCCACAAGATCCAATCCCACGCAATGCGAGATTAGATGCTAAATGTGTTTCAAGGGTTAAGACAGCAAGGCTACCCTCTTTTGTAAAGAATGTTGATAGAAGAATTAAGCTAAGCATGCATAGAAAGTGATAAAGATTCGCTTATAAACTGAGATAGGAATACAGTATGAAGCTGCGGACCTGGAATTAGTAGTAA